>NW_027255896.1:5464510-6064510 GCF_043229965.1 Drosophila suzukii | reverse complement strand
GCCAGCTAATAGAGTGCAGCCTAATCCAGCTTTTCATACCACAGGAGTGGACTTTTGTGGGCCATTCTATCATAAGGCAGGGGCCATAAGTAAGGCACCCCACAAGTGCTATATCGCCGTCTTTGTCTGCTTTTCCACAAAGGCTGCCCATTTGGAAGTGGTCCATGATCTCACGACGGAGTAGTTCATCGCAGCGCTGAGGAGATTCATCAGCCTTAGAGGCAGTCCGCGTACCATTTGAAGCGACAGTGCTACAAACTTTGTCGGTGCAAAGAGTGAGCTTGCCGAGCTGAAAGAGCTCTTTTTGAGCGAGCAGCACACAGCATCGATATCTTTCGTCTGTTTAGCTGATGGGATCGATTGGAAGTTCATCCCTCCTTGTGCAATGCACTTCGGTGGTTTATGGGCCGCGAATTTCGGCTACACCAAGAGCTTAACGAATCTAAGTCATGTTGAACCAATTGTGAGTCTGTCGCTATTTTAATAGACTTAATAATTTTTAAATCATCTGCATACAGTAGAAACTCTGAAGATAGACAGAACCTCACATCATTAATGAAAATGATGAAAAGCAGAGGTCCCATAGCACTCTTCTAAGGAAGGCCAGAGGTTGCCAAATAGGAATCCGAGAATTTACCATTAATATTAACTCTATAAATACTATGGTGTACATATGATTTTATCTAATTTAGTAATGTCGAATGTATACTCAAGCGGGCCAGTTTTGCCAGTTGGGCACTTTGGCTAACTTGTAAATAGCATCAACCTGAGCTCGCATATCAAAGGCATGAATGCAATAGTTGCTGAAAACGGCAAGATTAGTCGTGGTTGACTGACCTGCTACAAAACCATGATGAGAAGTGCTTATATATGTTTTTACAAGAAACGATAATTTATGGGCAACAATGCGTTTGAAGAGTTTAGCAATATTACTGATCTTTGCTATGGGCCTATATGTTATGTTATTCTTCGGCCCTGATTTGAAAATTGGAGTGGCGGATGCTGTTGGCTTAAGATTAGCTTTAAAATAAAAGGCAAAGAGATTTGCAGTTTCTGTATTTGAATGGAAAGATAAATTCCCTAGGAACATAGCAGATGGGACTGAAGAAGCGTTATTCTTGGGATTACTTTTTAGCCAGTTCTCCACTCTCGCTATATACTGATTGTAAAGAAATTTATTTAGAAATTCAAATTCTCGTTTGTGCTGCAAGTGTCTATTCCAATCACCAGGATCTTGTGTAACTAAAAACTTTTTATAGAATTTGTTTCGAAGATTTTTAAGCTTTTTCAAACCTTTCGTATACCAAGGCAACTTAAATGAACTGTGGACCCTTTCTCGAGCATTGTTCTTAATTATGTTTAAAATAACAACTAAAAGAGTGTCATAACACGACTCCAAACTGACATGCGATAAAACTGACTCCCATTTAATGGCAGAGATTTCATTTCTGATGGCACAAGGGCTGGATTCATTGAAAATAAATGTAGGTGAATATTCAGCTGAAGGCGTAAAACTGTAAAAGTTTATACCTAGTTATACCTAGATGGATATTACAATTGCTTATTGGTGAATTACCTTGGACTAAAGAAAAGTTAATATCAGCGCTAACGAATACTGTCTAAAATTGTATGTAAGTTATTGAATATATTATTGACTTGTATTAAGTCCATACTGAAAATATCATCGATGAAAAAAATCTCGTGTGGTTGATGTATGTTGCTTGGCAGTGAAGAGTGATGCTCCGGATCCTAAGACCAAAGGAGGGATGATAAATTAAAGTCGCCAATCACACAGCTAAGTTGATGGCCCTGCAGTTTATTGTAGATGTCGGTGATGTTTTCCAGATAAGCCTTGTAAAGTTTATATGAACCATTCGGTTGTATGTATGACTCCACAATTTGCAGCGTTTCCGATTCTCCAATTATCGACACCGCAACTTGATCAAGAGGGGTATCTTCAATGAGAAGTCCAATTGGCAAGCAGCGCAAATTGCATCGAACAGCAACAATTACAACACCCCCTTTGGCACAGTGGGTTTTCGTGCTATCTCTGTCTTTGCGGAACACATGGTACAAATTGGAGTCGTAGAATTCATTTGAGTAAAAGTTTATGTTGAGCCAAGTTTGAACTAAAACTATAACACCAAACTCGCATTGGGATGTGGCAAGGTATACTTGCTCCGCCTTTGTCCGCACTCCAGAGATGTTTTGAAAATAAATTTTTAGTGGGGCCGCATTCACAATAGCACGATCAACAACCTTCGGATTCGCATTTAAGGCATCATAGTCCAATGTTGTGGGCCCGCAGATCGCCCTCAGTAATGTAGTGATTTTAATACTAATTTTATCATGCAGACTAGGATCGATGCATTCCTGAAGCTTGCTAGATACTTTTAGTAAAGAGCAACTAGTTCTTAAGAGCGCTGGCAATGTCGCCGTTAACAGAGCATATCTATCCAAGTTGAGGAGAGAAGGACAATGTTGTTGTTGATGCAGCCATCGAGAAGAGCCACACAAAGCAGTCGATGAGAAATCCAAGCAATTTCGAAGCGTCAGAGAGGAGCGCGGTAATAAGGCAATGATACTGTGACCACGAGTATCACTCAAAGCAAATTTCGAAAGCTCCAGCCGTTGGGTTTTTGTGAGCATTAGACGAACGTAACACAAATCAGACAACGACAACTCCAGCTGACGTTGTTGTTGGTTCGTTTGTGATAAGCGCACAACTCCGACGATCGCGCTTAGAGCGGGAATCTTGATGAAGTATGATGGAAGCGGCTCTCCAAAGAGCGTTTGAAGATCGTCGTGCGAAACAGACAACGACAACTCAAGCTGAGTTGTTGCTTTGATTGTGATGCATGCACATTCCCGAAGAGCGCGCTTAGAGCGGGAAGCGTAATGGAATATGATGATGTCGCGCAAAACAGACAACGACAAATCCAGCTGACGTTGTTGATTGTTTGACGGTGATGAGGGCACAACTCCGAAGGCCGCGCTTAGAGCGTTTGATGAACGTTAGACAAAACAAAAAAGGAAGAATCCAGCTGATGATGTTTTTGATTTGGCAGTAACGGGCGCCCAATACTTAAGAGTGCACTGGGAGCGGCGTATGAGTAATGGTAGCAGCTATCGATATCGAAACCAGCGGACGTTGACATTGCAAATAAGTAGCATGAAGATGAGGAAGAGGATCATACAAATTTGCCGTAGTCAAATCGACACCAGGGGCGCCGATTATTGGGGGTTTTTAGGTCCGATGTATGATGATTGTGCAAATCCAGAACGTTCCCATCAACAATCGGCCTATCCCTGCGGATCAATCGACTGACTTTGATTGGATTGGGCCAGAACGCATCACTAAACACAGTCTTAAAGTGCTGCTCATGTATTCCTAATTTTCAGTTGACGAATTCCAGTGTAGCGACATCTACACCATTTTTGACTAAAGGCTTGCAAATTATGGTGGCGGTATCCACACCTGGCTTATTTGCAACATATTCACACACCGAATCAGATTTTACGTGCGCTCTGAATCTACCAATATGAAGGAATTTATTGCTCGGCACAACTTCGAGTAGTTCACAACTAGGAGCTTGACCAAGTATTTGCCTCTTGTTCCTGTGGTTCTTTGCATTGTTCCTAGCGGCAGAAACTGGTGCGGGGGGTATCAGGACTGCATGGTTGGCTTGACGACCAATTGAAGAAGCTGGAGCCAATGGTTTCACCACTTTTTTACGCTGACTGACATTGCTATTGTCAGTGGTAGAACTGGGAAAAGCCTTCAGAAACTAAGAACGCAAATCCATGTATAGACTCTTCAGGTCATGAAGTTCTTCCATTACTTCATCAATTGTGGAGTGTGAATCTTTACTACCAACACAGCGATTACACTGCCAGAGTAGATTCGGCATATTTGCTAATAATCTAATAGCATCCTCCGGGAGATCAGCACATGCAGTGTGAAAAGTACGACGACAAAGCGGTGAGCAACGAACCGCCTCAAGCCGCGAAGCAGCGCTGCTGTAACTTCAGCATTGCACTCGGAGCCCGAATAAGAATTCATAGCGAAAAGAAAACACGTCTGACTACAGCGAATGCTAATCAGAGACTAATTCCTAAAAAACATTTGCTACACTCAAAATAAAACACAAATATCGCTTGAGGTTTTATTTTGTATGTATTAAAGAAAGTTGGCTTTTAAAGTCAAAGTCCTTTCCAAAAAAACAGAAAACGAATTTTGCAATAAAATACTTTTACCAACATAAAAAAATCAACCTGAATTTTATAAAATCGCCTTATTTTTGGTGTCCAGACAGTCACTTAATTTTTAAACAAATATATTTCGAAGGTCTAGTATTCAACATAACAAAAAGTCGCCCAAAACCAAAATCGTTATATAACAAGAAAGGAAGTTAACTTAGGGAAGGCGAAGCTTGGGTATACAAGCAGTTATATTTATTAAATTTAAAAATACAAAAAATTATATTCCCAATAGAATATAAGTCAGAAAACACCGAAGCTATATTTTGTTTCATATTATGATATAGTCGTGCGATTTTGATAAAATTAAATTCAAAAAAATTCAGAACTAATTAAAAATTTTATTTCCAATTTTACGATCGTTCATTTGGCAGCTATATGATATAGTCGTCCGATTTTGATAAAATTAAATTCGAAGTTCAGAATGAATTAAAAAATGTTATTTCCAAGGAATGGAGGTAATATGTTAAAAAACACCAAAGATATAATTTTTTAACATTTTTTTCCGATTATTCCTATGGGAGCTATAAGATATAGTTGTCCGATCCGGCTTATATACTATACTTCCGACTTATATACTACCTGCAAAAGATATAAGACTTTTGGAAAAGTTTCAGCCCGATAGCTTTAAAACTGAGAGTCTAGTTTGCGTAGAAACGGACGGACAGACGGACAGACGGACATGGCTAGATCAACTCGTCTAGTGATGCTGATCAAGAATATATATACTTTATGGGGTCGGAAACATCTCCTTCACTGCGTTGCAAACTTCTGACTGAAATCAATATACCCTCTGCAAGGGTATAACGAGGAAGAACGCTATAGTCGAGTACCTCGACTATCAGATACCCATTACTCAGCTAAAGGGACCAAAGAGAAAATGCAAGCAGCAAAGCGAGATTAAAATGCGCCACGTACCGGCGGAAGACAGATTTAAGCGTTATGGGCGTTAGAGTGGGCCTGGCAAATTTTTTTGGATCAAGCGATAGGTATTGACGAGACCAATACATTTCAGTTAAAATTTTATCTAGCATGATAATTGTGGGCGTCATAGGTTTGGGCGGTTTGTGGGTGTTAAAGTGGGCGTGGCAAACTTTTTTTGGTCAATACATTTCAGTTAAAATTTTTATTCTAGCATCAAAACTGTAGGAGTCACAGTTTTGGGCTGTTTGTGGGCGTTAGAGTGGGCGTGGCACGCTGCTGAAACAAACTTGCTATGCGAAAGAAGCTCAGGAATATGCACGCCAAATCTCAATAGCCTAGCTCTTAAGTTTCCGAGATCTCAGCGTTCATCCGGACAAACGGATAAAAAGGAATATCCGGGTAAGTGTTCTGGTAGATAGTCTTGGTAGTGGTGGTGGATCCGTAAGACCTCGGTTTAAAATTGGCTCTACGACCTGGTGAGGATCACCGGCGTCCCGGCGTGGTTTCTAGGAAATCGGCCCAGGCAAGGTAGTGAATACTGAGCCCGGGCCGGTTTTCATAATTCAGGCCCATCTCAGTGAGTTCCCCCAGAAGTCACGTTTTCGGCTCCCGACGCAGAGTAAACGGCAGATCGCAACTAACGATGCCTTACACTCCCAAATCCCACTCGAAATCCATGTAGCTCGTTCCTTCCAACGACCCAGAACACTACGACCTACTCGAGCGACGAGACACAACGAAGCAAGCAGTCCACAATTCTGCCCGTTATCTATTATACTGTAGTGGGTCGATAGTTAATTGCATACTTGTATATATATGTATATGCTACAAGTGGTCAGCGTGTGGCCGCTGACTTAGCATAGCTCATAAGTTGGCGATCATCTTACACGCTCACTTTAAAAGTTTTTGTTTGTGTACTGCAACAATGTGTTGCTGATATATTTATGCTTAACCGATGTTACTTTATTGGTACAGTGTACCTTCAATATATGCGCATACTACAATACCCGAGCTCTATCCAATCGTAGTAAATATAGGAATACTTCATAGCGTTCTCTTTCTGTACCATTATTGGGGAAAGGGAGGTAAACCGATCGATAGAGGATATAAATTTCTGTCTCGAACCCTGGCCACGGCGAGCTATACCGCCTCCCGAAACAGGGTTGTTACAGTGTCGCCCGAACAAATTGAAGACAAATAGACAGTAGAATAGAAACACCAAAGATCGTTTACACTCTTCCTTAACACAATACAAATAAAAACAAGGAAGAACGCTATAGTCGAGTACCTCGACTATCAGATACCCGTTACCCAGCTAAATAGAGATATGCAAGCAGCAAATCGAGATTTAAGCACGCCACCTACCGGCGGTAGACAGATTTAAGCGTTATGGGCGTTAGAGTGGGCGTGGCAAAATTTTTTTTTGGATCAATCGATAGGTATTGACGAGACCAATACATTTCAGTTAAAATTTTTTATCTAGCATGAAAACTGTGGCCGTCACAGGTTTGGGCGGTTTGTGGGCGTTAGAGTGGGCGTGGCAATTTTTTTTCGGGTCACTCGATAGGTATTGATGAGAAGAATACACTTATGTTAAAATTTTTATTCTAGCATAAAAACTGTAGGAGCCACAGTTTTGGGCGGTTTGTGGGCGTAAGAGTGGGCGTGGCACATTGCTGAAACAAACTTGCGCTGCGTAAGAAGCTCAGGAATCTGCACGCCAAATCTCAATAGCCTAGCTTCCATAGTTTCCGAGATCTCAGCGTTCATCCGGACGGACAGACAGACGGACAGACGGACAGACGGACAGACGGACATGGCTAGATCGACTCGGCTAGTGATCCTGATCAAGAATATATATACTTTATGGGGTCGGAAACGCTTTCTTCTGCCTGTTACATACTTTCCGACGAATCTAGTATACCCTTTTACTCTACGAGTAACGGGTATAACAATGACAGACAAGCTAAATCGAGGTTGGATAAGCAACATCAATAAAGCCCAGCTGGTAGTCTATCTGATAGAATTCAAAGTCAAGCCAGAAAAACTGTGCGAGCCGGAGTTCATAAAGAACGGCAACCACAGAGAGGAAACCATCGAATGCCTCCTAGACCCGTCACAGAAGCACGCAAGAAGCCCATTACCAATACCCAACGGGATTGGAAATCAACCGAAAGGACATTCGACACAGAGCAGCACACCGAACGCAACTGAAATGCACCAGGGAAATCCAGTACCGAACCCACAAGGACCGACAGGAAGAAAGTGGACACAATGGGAGTGATACGAAGTTGGGGAGAAGAATACGACGGCACTGGCGACCCGGCAAAGTTCATAAGCAGAACGGAGGAGTTAGCAGAGGCTTACGGGATAGAACTGGACCATGCAGCAGTAATAATACTACTAAGTAATAATACTGCTAATAATAATACTACTCAGAGGCTGTGCCTTGGACTGGTGGCACACCCACCCAACCCCAATGCCATCATGGAGTATCTTCAGAAAAGAATTCCTGTAGTACTAAAGACCAGGAAAATGCAACAGAAAGCATTACACGTAGGCACCAGGTGGAGGATGAGTTAAATCATGACATTTACTACGATCACAGAAGAGAAAAAACTGGAGTGGGTGTACCGAAACAGTCTAGTAGAGTTCAAATGGTATGCTAAACGTGGAGAGTGCCGATCACTAGCGGAATACCTCTGATTGGCCGAGGAATTTGAGACCCTCCAATCACGTGAACACACAACACAGCAGAGAACACAATAAACCGAGCCGGAAACACCAACAACCACCTGTAATTTTCTAGAGACCACCAAGAAACCAGTGGACACCCCAAGAGCCACCACAAGCACTAAACGGAGGCATTATAAGATCGTACGACATGAATAATATATGCTTAAAGTGCAGAACAGTGGGACACATGGCCTGGGGGGCACACACCACACCCGCATCGGCAATAAAGTTCAACGGCCGACGCTTACCCACAAGTCAATATAGGCAACACAGGAGTTCTCGGGGCCATTGCCACGGGAGCCACACGGAGTTTCATCGGCTGAGAACTAGTCAAAAGAGTAGCCAGAATGAAAGCGAGTAGCCGAAGCCATTAGACTAGCATACGGAACAAACCGAACAGTCACAGAGGCACTGGAAGTACCAATACAGCTCGGGAACCAAACAAGCACAACTACCGGGAGTAGATTTCATAGAACAGTGTAACACCACATTAAAATGCGGAGTCATCTCAGCAAGAATAAAAAGAATAAGAGAATTACAAGCAACAGGCGATTTAACAGAGACAGAGATCCAAGAAAAAGGGAAAAGGGAATTGGAAGTGATGTGCCGAATCAAGGGGTCAGTCAAATTGCCAGCCACAAAATATTTATGAAGAACGACCGCCCAATTCAACAGAGGTATTCCTCTAAATCCAGCAATGCAGTCATTAATAAATAAACAAGTGGACGAACTCCTGGCACAAAACCTTATAAAATCTTACCATTCCGCTTACAGCTCGCCAGTAGTAGTCATAAAGAAGAAGATCAAGGAATGGAGACTATGCATAGACACAAGCAGCTGAACGAGCACTCAGAACCAGATGCATACGCGGTGCCTGGGATGGATTACATACTAAACCAACTCCGCGCGGCAAAGTACATAAGCAGTGCCTTTCGGATTACACACAGCCAAGCCACTTTCCAAAGAGCCCTGGACTCAGTCATCGGACAAAAGATGGAACCATTCGCATACGAAATGGGAACACCTTGAGAAACTGCAGGAAGTATGAGACCACTTCGCAAGGCAAACCTTATTGTTGTTATTATTGCCACTTATTCAAAGAAGAGCTAAGATATCTTGGTCTCTTAGTCAGCGCAAGACGCATACACACAGATCCGGAAAAGATAGCCGCGACCCTCAACATGCCAAACCCACACATGTCGAAGCAGGTACACAGCTTCCTGGGATTAGCCTCATGGTACAGAAGGTTCGTTCCTAAATTCACGGAACTGGCGCAACCGCTGTACAACCTGGTCAAGAAGGGTACGAAGTTTAATGAAACGAAGAGACAAAAGAGGCAACCAAAAACTTGAAGAAAGCTGTAACAGAAGCACCAATCCTAACTTGCACTGCCTTTTAAAAGACTTTTGTACTCCAGACGGACGTCTAGTAACTGCGGATAAGGAGCAGTCCTAACTGCAGGAGCAGTCCTAACTAATGATAAAGGCGAACACGTTATCTCATACGCCAGTCGACAACTTACAAAGACAGAGCAAAAATACTCGGCCACCGAAACGGAGTGCCTGGCAATCCACTGGAGCATCCAGAAAATAATGATTTACTTGGAGGGATACCACTTCGTCGATACCACCAAGCTCTAAAGTTGCTCAACGCGATCGAGAGTCCATCAAAACTGATTGCCCTATGGGCTTTGGGAATGGCGCCATACTCATTCAAGGTAAGCAATCACAAAAGAAAACTTAACGTCTTGGCAAATGCATTATCCCGGCGAACACGTTATCTCATACGCCAGTCGAAAACTTACAAAGACAGAGCAAAAATACTCGGCCACCGAAAAGGAGTGCCTAGCAATCCACTGGAGCATCCAGAAAATAATGATTTACTTGGAGGGATACCACTTCGTCGATACCACCAAGCTCTAAAGGTGCTCAACGCGATCGAGAGTCCATCAAAACTGATTGCCTTATGGGCTTTGGGAATGGCGCCATACTCATTCAAGGTAAGCAATCACAAAAGAAAACTTCACGTCTTGGCAGATGCATTATCCCGGATGCTCAAGGAAGAAGTACTCGGAGCCGAATTCGAGGAAGACGAATGGATAAAACAGAAACTACTGGCGATAGATAGAGATCTAGAAACGTGGCCAGCAGGACACCTAGGGATCAGGAAAACTAAGCACCGAATAATGGCGTCATACTACTGGCAAGGGATGTACACTGATACGTACGACGCTGCGAAACTTGCCAACTTTACAAGACTTCACAACAACAGGCGGCGGGGAAAATGCTAACACAAATAGCAGAGGCGCCCTGCGAAACCCTCTGTGTAGACTTCGTTGGCCCACTACTGAGATCTAGCCAAGGCAGCAACATGCTACTGGTTGCATTCGAGAAGTTCTCGAAAAGCAACAACAGAAGTCGTGAGCAAGTCCTAACACGGTATGGGGCACCGAAGAAAAATCATCTCGAATAACGGAGTACAACTCACAAACAACAAGTTTAAGGTACAGCTCCAGAAATAGGGAATTGCTCACCGCCCAACAGCCAGATACGCTCCGCAGGAGAACCCGGCAGAGAGGGCAAACAGGACAGTCAAAACAATGATAGCACAATTCTCTGGAACAGAGCACACGCGGTGGGACGATTGGCTACCCGAGATATCAATGGCAATCAACAGCAGCAGATCGGAATCAAGCGGATACAGCCCTGCGTATATATTATACGGACGGGATATACGACTACCTGGAACGAGGCACGATTACAACGAATTATAGAAACAAGCAAGTTGGCACATCGGAACATGGGAGAAGCGGCACAAGATCAAGCCAGGGCGTATAACCTACGGAAAAGGGACTGGAGCCCCAAGATAGGAGACCTCGTATGGGAACGACAACACCCATTATCCAAAGCAGTTATTGGGTTCGCAGCCAAGCTAGCACCAATATACGATGGATCCATAAAAAGTGACAGGCTTCGAGTCTACAGTGACAGGCAACGATCAAACACATGGCGACAGGACAGACACACAGAACATACATTAACGAACTGAAACCCGTGGTAGATATCGAAGTAACATAACAACTAACCACCCCGTATTGAATCAGACTTCACACTAAACTCCAGGTCATCCGTTACAGCATGGACAACAAATTCAAGAACTCGCTAGCGAAGTACCGGGAGAACGTACAGCGCCTGAGCCAGCCTGAACCAGCAGCGGCGTCGGATCATTGTACTCGGGGCTGTGGACGTGGCAGGCCCAGCAGGAGTACGGAGGCCGACTAGGGCAGCACCAGTCGCGATACAAGCACCAGCCCGAGAAGGCAGACCACCAAATCAGTGATCTCTGATGCCGGGCCGGTTTTGTAATTCAGGCCCATCTCAGTGAGTTCCCCCAGATGTCACGTTTTCGGCACCCGACACGGTGTAAACGGCAGTTCGAAACTAACGATACCCGGCAGATCGAAACGAACGACGCCCTACACTCCCAAATCTTACTTGAAATCTAAGTAGCTCGTTCCTTCCAACGACCTAGAACACTACGACCTACTCGAGCGACGAGTCACAACGAAGCAAGCAGTCCACAACTCGGCCCTTCCGCAGCGCCGACACAACTAACTTAGCAGTACACCCTCGGCCCTTCCGCAGCGCTGACACAAAGAATCAAGCAGTACACAACTCGGCTCTTCCGCAGAGCCGACACAATGAAGCAAGCAATCCACAACTCGACAAAGCGCGGTCCTTGCGCAGCAGAGGCGCCCAGCCATCAACATTATCTATTATACCCTAGCTCTATCCGATCCTGGTAAATATAAGCATACTTCATAGCGTTCTCCGTCTGTATCATTATTGGGAAAAGTGAGGTAAAAAAATCTATAGAGGAAATAAATTTCTGTCTCGAAGAGTCAGGGTCGTTTCAGTATTTTGTGTGGTTTCGACATCAAAGGAAGTATTTCTTTATTTTTACATTTTTCGTAACATTAATGGCGCGGAATTCAGCAGAGTACGCGTCACATCTGCATGTAATAGAAATAACATGAGATGGATGAATATTGTATAATTTCCAAGTGGCAAAAATTGGGTTTGAGAGATTTTGTGATGAACTCCCACTAACACCTTCAATTTGCCAAGATCCCTCAAATGTATTGTGTCCTGTATTATCACATTGAATACTTGTTTCAAAAATGTTCCTGGATAGCCGTGATGCATTGTCAATTTTCATTAATATAAGTCTGTTTTGAAGTTCCTTGGAAATTTATTTTTTTATGTTGTTAGCGACTGTATGTAATGCATTTTTGCAGTTGGTGCTGTTCAATGTGAAAGAAGATCCGAATTTCTTTTTGTAGCCTCGGCATATGGGAATAATAATGTTTCTCATGTTTTTGGAATGGATTATATTAAATGGTAAGTTGTTTTTTGAAAAGAGTTCAATGTATGATCGAATCAGCTTCTTGTTATTAATATCCACCTTAAAGGTCTGTTTCCTGTCGAACTGCACCCAAAGTGGTATCTACTCGTCATTCTTCTACTTCATTATTAATCTTGTGTATGTTTAACATATGTTTCTTCAAATTAGTTGCCCAATTTTTTTCATCACTTTTTTGCACAGCTTACACTTTACAATACATTCATGCACCGGTTTTTCGACACACCCAACAAAGAACAGGTAAATTATTGTATTAATGGAAAAGCAAAGAATATATAGTAACAGGAAACAAATTGACAACAAGGAAGAACGCTATAGTCGAGTACCTCGACTATCAGATACCCGTTACCCAGCTAAATAGAGATATGCAAGTAGCAAAGCGAGATTAAAATGCGCCACCTACCGGCGGTATACAGATTTGAGCGTTATGAGCGTTAGAGTGGGCGTGGCAAAATTTTTTTTTGGATCAATCGATAGGTATTGACGAGACCAATACATTTCAGTTAAAATTTTTTATCTAGCATGAAAATTGTGGGCGTCACAGGTTTTCGCGGTTTGTGGGCGTTAGAGTGGGCGTGGCAAACTTTTTTTTGGTCCAATCGATAGGTATTGATGAGAACAATACATTTCAGTTAAAATTTTTTATCTAGCATAAAAATTTTGGGCGTCACGGGTTTTCGCGGTTTGTGGGTGTTAAAGTGGGCGTGGCAAACTTTTTTTGTGTCAATCGATAGGTATTGATGAGAACATTACCTTTCAGTTAAAATGTTTATTCTATCATCAAAACCGTAGGAGCCACAGTTTTGGGCGGTTTGTGGGCGTTAGAGTGGGCGTGGCACTCTACTGAAACAAACTTGCGCTGCGCAGGAATCTCAGGAACCTGCGTGCCTAATCCCAGTATTGCAACTCTCATAGTTTCCGAGATCTCAGCGTTCATACGGACAGACGGACAGACGGACATGGCTAGATCGACTCGGCTAGTAATCCTGATCAAGAATATATATACTTTATGGGGTCGGAAACGGTTCCTTCTGCCTGTTACATACTTTCCGACGAATCTAGTATACCCTTTTACTCTACGAGTAACGGGTATAAAAAGCAGTGTTATTGTAGTCAATGTTGTTAACATTGTAGCAATGTTGGATCAATATTTAAAAAAATATAACGCTATGCTTCGGTTAAAACTATAGTTTTGGGTGTTGGGCATTTCACAGAGAGTCAAATGAATTGTATTATCAGTAGCAATATAACGAAAGTTCAAGCGTTGTGCTACTGCTATGCTACTTAACTTTTCGTTTTGGTAGCAGTAGCAGTATCCTAAGATTTTTTCAATGCTAATGCTCTACGGTGCTAGCATATCAATTTCTAACAATGCTAGCAAAAGTGGAACTTCCCGTGATTATTGAGTATAAATTACCATATTAGGTTCGCAAGCTAAGTATAAAACAAGGAAGAACGCTAAAGTCGAGTACCTCGACTATCAGATACCCGTTACTCAAAGGGAAATGGAGATATGCAAGCAGCAAAGCGAGATTAAAATGCGCCACCTACCGGCGGTAGACAGATTTAAGCGTATTTTTGGATCAATCGATAGGTATTGTCGACACCAATACATTTCAGTTAAAATTTTTTATCTAGCATGCAAATTGTGGGCGTCACAGGTTTTCGCGGTTTGTGGGCGTTTAAGTGGGCGTGGCAAACTTTTTTTTAGGTCAATCGATAGGTATTGATGAGAACAATACATTTCAGTTAAAATTTTCTATCTAGCATCAAAACTGTAGGAGTTACAGTTTTGGGCGGTTTGTGGGCGTTAGAGTGGGCGTGGCAGTCTACTGAAACAAACTTGCGCTGCGTAAGAGGCTCAGGAATCTTTACGCCAAATCTCAATAGCCTAGCCCTCATAGTTTCCGAGATCTCCGCGTTCATCCGGACAGACGGACATGGCTAGATCGACTCAACTGGGGTCGGAAACGCTTCCTTCTGCCTGTTACATACTTTCCGACGAATCTAGTATACCCTTTTACTCTACGAGTAACGGGTATAAAAATTACATTAAAAAACAAAACATACCTTATATACTTAAAACATTTATCTACGTCCAAATATAATTTGACAAATAAAATGACACTACAAATATTGATATCTTTAAGAGCGAAAGCTCTCCGAGGCAGCCGGCCCATCATTAGGAGCCACTGCATAGTATTCAAGATCACCTGACAAAGAAGAGAGTGGGAGAGCAGAAAGATACCCATTATCGGACTGGCGAGTAAATGTGGCGCCTAACGATTTCAGCTTTTTCAGTCATTGACGTAAGCCGCCGCTTCAGAGTCAAAACAAAAAATGTATGCTCAGTAAACTTGTTTTGCTTCACTCCGACATGCTACGATCACTCTGAATACCGTTATTTTTACTCGCACGTTTTTCATTTTTCAACGAGCTAAATAGTTTTTAAAACACTGGGCGTTAAGCACGGTAAAATCAGACCGAGCACTTAAGTATCGGGAAAAGGAAGCTTGTGAACCGGAAGCTCTAAACTTTTTGTAGAGTCTAGACTTTACATTTTAAGTCGTGCCAGCTCTTTGTTAAACCACGGAGGTTGGTTTAAAATTTTAGGATAATACGTAGGAACGCATGTATCAAAAACTTCGTTTAATACATTATAAAATATATTAACCGCTTTATTTATATTAGTACATAAGTACAGATTGGACCAATCCGAGCAAGCTATAAGGCTATTAATGAGTGCAAAGTTCGCTCTACGAAAGCAGGGAATGCGTTTAGCTATTTTTTCAGATACTTCATACACTTTTGTACCCGTGTCAATAGTCAGCTCTAGCGTTGGGTGATAAGGGTCTTCTGGTAAAGTAATTGCAGAGGTTCTAGCTATGCAGACACAATCTGGACTGGAAACAAAGCATAGATCCAGTAATCGTCCTAAGAAATTTAAAACATGATTTACTTGAGACACTGAAATATCAAGCAAACCGTCAAGAAAATCATGCTGCATTGAAGGTAACAATATATTTGAGGTCTCGACGGTGGACCATGTCGCCCTAGGTATATTAAAGTCACCTAAAACTATTAACTGATCCCTATCTGATAGTTTACTTGAAATAAACTGGATAGCGGACAGATGATTCGCATATTCCAATGATGGCGGAATATATGAACATGTTATGTATATAGAAATACCCGGAGGTAAAACTCCACCTCCACGTCGGGACGGACGATCAAGCCTGTAAGTTGTGTACTTACTTGGAAAAACTTCGGAACTTAGAACTTCCGGTTTTAACCAGGTTTCAGTAAAAACAATAACATGGGAAGACAAGGAAAAACTATCAGTATACAATTTGGTCAACTTACTTTGTAAACCTCTTGTATTCTGATAAGAAAGCTGAAGAAAAGAATCTAGTTTTTTGAGATAGATGAGGATGCAGATGTGGATGGCTCTTTAAAGGGATTTCCAACTTCCTTTGAACGAATTTTCCTTTTTTTAGCTTCGTACTCTTTAACAAAAATGCCAGCAGCCCAAATATTGGCTGAGCACATAGTTGCAAAATGAGCACAGGGAACACCGATCTTAAAAGATGATACTTCCCTAGCATATGGAAAATTAAATCGTTCAACCTTTAGATCATCAATCTGAACTTTGTTACGGATATAGGCCGTAATGTCCAGGGATGAAAGGTCAGGATTTAGCCGAGAAACAAAAATTTGTTTCCGCTGCGGTACACAGGTGACTGTTTTAGGTACCACGCATGTGACAGGTTTTGGTACTACGGCATTTACGGCTGCACTACCAGTTTCAGTCGGTACTCCGGACGTTAAGTCAACATGCGGCGTTGGAATTATTATTGTATTGTTTATAGCAGATTTTTCGGGCGTCTCATGCGGCAAAATCTCGCGTCCTTTGCATTCGGAAACCGAATCTTTTTTAGCTTTCGATCTCAGAACCATTTGTGCGGCGGCTGAGATCGACTGCTGTGCTGCAGACCCCGGATCGCCAGAGAGAGTTACACTAGCGGCTACCGTGGGTTGTCTATCGACCGGGCGATAGGAGAATCGGGCTCAGATAGCATACGACTAGTGAGCTGCAACTCAAGCGCCACAAGCAGATCCGTATTTCTACGGCTGTTCCGGATTAATTCCGTAACAGTGCTTTTTGTAAGCCGCCTTATAGAGAGTGCCTGGGTTTCATAGGCAATGCATTCATCACAATAGTAGCGCAAGCCACTTCTCATGTCGATTGCATCGCGTACCAGGCCCGAATAGCCAAGGCATTTTGCATGAAAAATATTCTCACACGAATGGCACGGAATGCTCTGTTGTCCAGCCGAAATTAACGACTTGCATTTCTTTAAATTGCAGACAGCCATTATCGCGATATTCCGAACCACAGTGCCAAGAGAATAAGGCTACGCAAGTAAAAGAGAGAGTTAGAGAGCGGGAGAGAATGAGCGGGAGTAAGTAAGCTGGGGAAGCGTAAGTTTTAGATGTTCCAAAAACATAGTTATAAGCGGGAGTGCGGGAGAGCGGGTAACTACCACCGCTCCAAACATCGTTTGGAAGAAAAGAAGAAGGCAATTAAAAAAAACAATAACAACAAACACTGCACAGAGATTAGACGTGCAAACTAATTTTGTTAATTTAAACACAAAACAATCACTATGCACTCGCGAAGCGAAAGGATATTGTGGGGGACATAAAGTTATATAAATGTATGAAAATATGAATTAAACCCCGGTGGTTTATGGACAAAAAGAACAAAAATTCGGAGCGCAAGACAAAAACACGACCGTTCACTGAAAGAGTGTAGCTTTATTGAAGTTGGTAACATTGATTTAAGGACATCAGAGTCAGTTACACACGCGAAACTAAAACTACTATCACAGGTACCATTATAACAGCCGCAATTTATATTATCACAATTTCAATATGTATTTTGAGGTAGGTGATCAAGATTGTCATCTTTAGTTACATCAGGTACTTTGCAGTCTAAACATCTGTAAAAATCTGTAAAAAATTTACCAACGGATTGTCTTGATCAATGGCGCATATTCTCCGTTAAGGTTCAGCCTTCAATAAAACAACATAAAACTAATTTCGGTTTTTAGGCGTGTATTTTTAAAGAAGCCATTTATGCCAGCGTTTTTGCATTTTTTCCAACCTTTTCAACTTTGACGAAGTGTAGCTTCTAAACTAATGAATGGAACTCAATGATGTGTACAATAAAGTTAAAGGGCATTATATTACCTGTAAAATGAGTCTTTGATAACTGAATTCGGTTTATCAGAACTCGAGTTAGAAAATAAAAAAGTGCGAAAAAGGTTTTTTAAACTTAAAAAAAAAATGATACCATAGAAAAAATTTTAAGTGCCCTTTTCTTAATCAGGGATATGTACCTTACCGGAAAACAAAGGTTTCCTCGAAGACGTACTTCATCAATTTTTTTTTGTAAACTGGTGTAATCAAAAGGTGCAAGCCTAGCGCGAGTGGCTTAGCTCGTGTGAACTTTATTGGGGGCATTGTTTGTGCAATCAATGCTTACTTCTTCTTCGGTCTGGGTCTTCATATCACTTTGGGTGTTAACTCTTCCCTCCTTAAACGCGACTGTCCTCGGTCACCACGTAGTAGAGTACAGGTCCGGAATGTGGAGGCTTTGCCTGCGTTTCTGGAATAGAAGCCGATGTACTTTCCGTTGACTTCTGTCTTCGTAGAAGTTCCGTGATCGATCCTATTATTAGTAGAAGGATGATGGCGGATCCGTAACTAAGGGAAGATTCTAAAGTTGTTGGTTTTTCCAGCGCTTTCGTGTTGTTGATGTTGAGTTCCTTGACCATTTGTAATGATAGTACTTCTTCTAGCTTCGTCTTTTCTCCCATTAGTTGGAATATCGGAGGTTCTGGTTCGACCATGTTGATTTCCCTTGACTTGTAGGAAGTTTCGCCAATAGTTACAGTTGAATTACGGTATTGTATTATGAAGGAACCGAGCAGTTGTAGGAGTTTCTCATCTAGCAAGATTCAAGTCGTTTAGCAGTATGGTGCCTGGCAGTATTTCTTCGAAATCCGGTATGTGTTGATTGTTGATCATCTTACGTTCTGGTTCTCGAAGGTTCAGGAAAGCGTTACGCAAGTATCATTGCTTAAATCTAACAAGTTTTCTAAATTACAAATTGTCTTATCATTATGGGACTCACAAGGATTTTTAATTGGAAATAATTGTGTCTTACATTCTAACAAATTTTCGTATTTTATGTCATTGATTACTTGGGCCTTTTTTATTGCTTTAATTTTTAAAGTTCTACAATTATCCGTTTTAATGGTTGGCTAATTTAGTTTTAGCAAATTCCAATAATTCCTCTATGTTAAAAAATAAGTTGTTTTATGTTTTAAAGATATCTTCTACTACTGTTGTTTCTGTGCTTGTAAATACAAAAGAATTTATTGTGTTCGATTTGGCCCATGTAATTGCGTATATAATGTTGGTTAATTCTTCTTTTAATAATTGAATTTTATACTTTAGAATATTTGCTTTTTGATTTACGATTTCTTCCGAACTCTGGGTAGGAAGTTGGCTAATTTTTTTATTAATTAGTCTGTTAATTACTACCTGTTTCTTGTTGTTTTCTAATTGCTCATTCACCTTATTTTCTAATGTCTCGTAGTCGTGGTGGTCTTGTAATCCCGCCAGCCATTTCCATGCGGTACCTATCGCTTCAATTGCCCTCATTTGTCTTTTTATACCCGTTACTCGTAGAGTAAAAGGGTATACTAGATTCGTCGGAAAGTATGTAACAGGCAGAAGGAAGCGTTTCCGACCCCATAAAGTATATATTGTATATTCTTGATTAGGATCACCAGCCGAGTCGATCAAGCCATGTCCGTCTCTCCGTCTGTCCGTCTGTCTGTCCGTCCGGATGAACGCTGAGATCTCGGAAACTATAAGAGCTAATAAGAGCTAAGAGAGCTATTAAGATTTGGCGTGAAGATTCCTGAGCTTCCTACGCAGCGCAAGTTTGTTTCAGCAGAGTGCCACGCCCACTCTAACGCCCACAAACCGCCCAAAACTGTGGCTCCTACAGTTTTAGAGCTAGAATAAAAATTTGAATTTAAATGTATTGTTCTCATCAATACCTATCGATTGACCCAAAAAAAAAGTTTGCCACGCCCCCTTTAACGCCCACAAACCGCCCAAACCTGTGACGCCCACAATTTTCATGCTTAATAAAAAATTTGAGCTGAAATGTATTGGTCTCGTCAATACCTATCGATTGATCAAAAAATAAGTTTTCCACGCCCACTCTAACGCCCATAACGCTTAAATCTGTCTACCGCCGGTAGGTGGCGCACTTTAATCTCACTTTGCTGCTTGCATATCACCATTTCCCTTTGGTCCCTTTAGCTGAGTAACGGGTATCTGATAATCGAGGTACTTGACTATAGCGTTCTTCCTTGTTTGAGTTTAAAGTTTACGTAAATCAGTATGAATCTGTTTTAATTCGTAGGAAAGGTAGGGGTGTAGTGATTTTAAATGTTCCGTCTTGCTTAGCCGCTAATCCGGTTTCGAGTGAGATGATTTGTGAGTTGGAATAGTCGAGGACTGTGGTTATCCCCAAGCATGTTGGTAAAAATAGTCTGAAAAATTATTTTCTTATATTATTTTTATGTATGATTTTTCCGGTTTGTGTTTTAATAGTGGTCATTTGGTTTTCTGCTACTTTCTCAGGTTTGTATCTAGGTGTAAGTTTACTGCCTAGCCTTCTATATATTTTTACGTGGACTGTATCGCCTGGCTTAAAAAATTTTGGTTGTACTTTGCCCTGAATTTGATATTCGATGTCGGCTGTTTGTTTTTTTTTAATTTTCTGTCTGATTTCTTCTCGTTTTTTTTCTCTATCTTCTGCTGAACTGGAGATTGTGCTTCTAAAAATATGTTTATCGGACTCTCCTTTGTCACAGAATGGATCGATTTATTATATTCCTGAACTGCTTTGAAGATTAAGTCCTCAAATGTCATGCTCCCATTGTCTTTTTTTAAGGCACCGCATGATTTTGGATAGAGTTGAATAAAACCTCTCTATTTGTCCGTTACTTGTCGATGCATATGGAGCAGTCGTGTGCACTGATATTTTGAGTTAATCTTCTAACATAAACTTGATTGCTGCTGAGCCTAATGAGCGTTCTTTGTTCAATATTATCCATTTCGGCATACCAAAAACAATTTACATTTCCCTCGACGGATTTTTAATATCTTCGGATGCTCTTGACTCTAAAATTTTTACTTGAGCATATTTTGAAAATTTGTCGATTCCCGTTAAGACTCTAGGTTTTTCTGTGATATAAATATCGATGTCAACTATTTCTCCCGGGTAATTAGGAACAGGGGTCGGTTGGATTTCTCCTTTTGGGGGTGTCTATCGTATTTTCGTTCTTTACAAGTTTGACAGGCTTGAACTATTGTTTGAATTTTCTTTATTGCTTGTGGAAAAAAATTATTTTTTAAAATTTGTATTTTATTTTCTTTTGCATCTCTATGAGCTCTTTTATGTTCGAGTGTAATTATTTCGTTTTGTTGAGACTTTAAAGTTACGTCGTCTATTTCGTTTTGGGTGAACCTTACTTTGGATGGTTTAAAATAAGTGGGGTAAATGTTTTGAATTTTTCCCATTATTTCGTCGGATGTAATGATATCGTTTATAAGTTTAGGGTCAAGTCTGTTAGTTAAAATTGCTAGAAGTTTTTCTTGTGCATAAAATTTTAATAATATGTCTGTGATATGTTGGAAATGGTATTTCGAAGCTATAGGAATCTGTGTCATCTGTCAGAACATATATCTGGTTTTTAAATACATTAATTGGAGCTTCTACCGAAAATAAGAGATTGTGTGGCGAGCTTTCGTCGCTATGGACTGATCCTGAGGAACTGATCAAATTAATTTCCGCGCGGGCTCGGGATAACGCATCCGCTACTACATTAGCTACGCCAGGCTTGTACCTGATCTCGTGATTATACTCGCCAATAAGATGTCTTCAGCGTTTTAGTTTAGCATTTTGATTATTTACGCTATTTGAAAAACTCAGAGGTTGGTGATCCGTGTATATTATCACCTTCGAATACCCGTAAAGGTAATGTTTTAGGCTTTGGAGAGCCCAAACTATAGCAAGCAACTCCCTTTCATTGGTTGCATAGTTTTTGACAGGGTGCGCAAAATTAACGTTATTGGCCTATGACTTTGTTCCAATACCGCGCCTATTGCGTAGCTTGAAGCATCGGTAGTCAGCTGGAATTCTTTTCTTTAATGGGTATGCAAGGTTAACGTCTCTGGAGACGAGGGTGTTTTTAAGTTTCTCGAGTGCTGTAATCGCGTCAGTGCTCAGGTTAATAGCAGTTCTGCTTGACTTGTCCTTAGATATACGGCCTTCTTCGCCTCTTAGAAGGATGGTTTTATGACCTATAATAACCTGTCATGCCCAGAAGAGAACGGAGATCTTTTAATGTTTTCGGGACCTATCTATGTTGGTTTTAGCTCCATTTTCTGATATTGTATACCCCATTTCTCTACTTGGACTCGCATGATTGCGGTTGAAAATACCTTTTCAAGATTTTGACCGTGGTCTACTTCATTTTTGCTAAAGACTATGATATCGTCCACGTATACATAGCAAATTTTTCCTACGTATTCTCTCAGTAAGTCGTCTAAAGCTCTTTGAAAAATGGGCGGGGAATTTTTTAGACCGAACGGAAGTCTCGTAAATTCATATTCTCCGCCGTTTACGGCGAATGCTGTTTTTTCTATGTCCGTGTCTTTCAATGGTATTCGGTAAAAACCAAATCGATTACTAATCAGTACTTTTTTTCCTCTGACTGACCGGATTTTTTCGGGACTACCCAGACTGGTGCATTATATGGTGATCTTGAAGGTCTTATAATGCCATCTAATAGTATAGTGAGAACGCATCTTTTGGTAGTTTTAATATTCTTTATTTGTATAGTGAGAACGCATCTTTTGGTAGTTCTAATATTCTTCATTTTGTATTCTTTATTTGTATTCGGCAGCAGTATTGCCGCTTTCAACGTCAAGTTGTTTCTGATTTAACAATTTTCCTTAGGATCTAAGTAAGCCTAAGTCTCGTAGCTGCGCTGCCTACAGTTGGGCGGCAGAGAGACGGCTATGTATATCTCATGTATATCAAGTGTATTTAATTATGCTCTCTTTAGCTGGAGCGCGAGGGTTTATATATGTACTTTAGTTTGGCTGAGCGGCCGGCATGTGCAACAGAATGCTGACACTTGCACTTTCTGTGAACGCGCCGATCGACTCATGTTCCGGCCACTTATGTTTTTGACCGGGCCTTTGTTTATGTAAACACTGCAACAAAGTGTTACAGTGTGTTTGCTTCAAGTACTCTTGGTACAGTAGAGATTCAATACATGTGCATACTACATCTCCCTCCTTTTGAAAAATAACGTAATATTATGAAGTTATTTTATTAGTATATTTTACTTAAAGGAATAATTATATTGTTTTTTAAATCTTTTTTTTTCTTAAATTTTCTTTATTTTTATTTTTTTTTTTAGATTCAAAGAGAATGGAAAGAAAATAATATTCGTATTTAAAGAAAAAAGTATTTCTAAGCATGGAGTGTAAAAGTATTTCTAAGCATGGAGTGTAAAAGTATTGTATTTCTAGGCACGGCCATGCTAAATGCAATTATTTTTAATCTATCCTTATGAACTGTTTGCTTTTTGTTCTTATTATTTGTTATTATAATGTTATTTCTTTTTCCTATTTCCGTTTGTTTATACGGACCTGTATATTGATAATCTAACTTATGACCTGTTTCATTTCTTAAAAGGACTTGATCACCTACTGATATATCTATGTTTTTTATTTTCTGATCATATACTATCTTATTATTTTCCTTATTTTTTTCTATCATTATTCTAGTTTTTTTGTATGCTACTTCTAATCTATATTTACTTTCCCTAGCATAGTCATCTATATTATATATGGGTTCTATATTTTCTATACTATTAAATTGTTTTGGTAAATTATTTGTTTTACCAAATACTAGCTCGTATGGAAAATAATTGTGTGCCATTGAAGGGGTCGTGTTGAAACAAAAAACGAAATATTGATGCCATACGTCCCAATCAGTTTTGTCAACCGATATATATGAGCGTATGTATTCATTGAAAGTTCTGTGACTTCGTTCTATTGTTCCTACTGTCTGGTGGTGGTGTGCCGGTGATGTTATATTTTCAATTTTTAGATATTTGCACAAGTCATTTATAATTAAATTCTTATATTCTGTACGCATGTCCGTAATGAACGTCTTCTTTGGACCGTACTTCAGAACAAATGATTCAAAAATTTCTTTAGCGACAGTGTTCGCGAACTGGTATGGCAACTAAATATTTAGTCAGGTCACATATTAGAGTGACTGCATACTCATTGCCATTTTCTGATTTTGGTAATGGACCAATAGTGTCCACTATCACTCTGTCGAAAGCATTTATAGGCGTATCATTTATAGGCGTGTCAGTGATTATCAATGGAGTCTTATTGTGCTTAGTTATTTTAGCTTTTTGGCATTTCTGACATTTTTGTATGTATTCAGTAATATCTCGAGTCATACCATTCCAAAAATAATGTCTTTTGACCTTGGCCAAGGTTTTTGTAATGCCAGTATTTCCTCCTTGTATTGGATCATCATGGTATTTAGACAGAATTGCTTCTTTCTCGTCTTGTTTTTCTTTAAGGGCCACCGGGTTAAGTAGCGCTACTCTTAAGGCATTCAATGTCTTGTTGCGCATTTGTTTAAAAATATCTATTGATGCATGTTCAAAGATATATTCCCACGGTGCCATTTTGAGTTGGCTGATTTTCTTTATACCGGCTTGCATTTCAAGCCTTTGGAAAAATTGACCTAAGTCTAGGATTCCATTGGTACATAAATCGCTAACATCATATCTTGCAGTAATTTTCCTACCATGTTTAAATAAACAAAGCATATCCTTTACATGCAAGGTGACTACCTTACGTACTTCGTCATTGTTTTAACTTCATATATGTTGGGCTTAGAAGCTTTCTCTATAGAACGCGTAGGCAATTCTATTTGTTTGTTTTCCGCTCCGAATTTCTGTCTATTTTGATATCTAGTAGTGACTTTCTTTATAATGTTTTGTAGATCTTTAATGGTTATTCTTGATAACGCATCAGCTACATAATTGTCTTTTCCCTTTAGGTATTCAACTGTGAAATCATACTCTTTTAACTCTAGCCTCATACGTGTCAGTTTGGAACTCGGATTTATCATTGAAAATAGATATATTAATGGTCTGTGATCTGCTTTAATTGTAAAGTGATTTCCAAAATATATGGTCGAAAATGTAGTATTCCCCAGTGAATTGCAGCTAATTCCTGCTCTGTTGTACACTTATTACTTTCTCCCTTAGTGAAAGCTCTTGATGCATATGCAATGGGAAATTGGAGCCCGTTATGGTTTTGAGTTAAAAGCGCTCCACACCCTTGTTTACTTGCATCAGTAATTATACAAAATTCTTTGCTGAAATCGGGATATTGTAGCAAAGTAGGTTCCATTAGTTTTGTTTTTAAATATTGGAATGCATTGGAATGCGTCATCTGTCCATTCAAAAGAAACATTCTTTCAATCGTCTAGCGCTGTCCGCATCGTTCGGCGCAGGGTAATTCATAATGACGTCATATTTCTTGTCCTCTGGGAGTATTCCTTTATCTGTGCATTTATGACCTATAAAAGTCACTTCATGCATAAAAAATGAACATTTTTCTGGATGTAACATTAGATTGTATTTCCTGCATTTCTCAAAAACGTCTGTTAAGTTTTTAAACATATGTTTCTCGGAACAACCTATAACTATTAAGTCATCCATATAAAGGACTGCTTGTGAAGGTTCTAATCCAGAGAATGCGATAGTCATCATTCTTTGAAATGAATTAGGCGCTATTTTTAATCCGAAAGGTAATCGCGTGAAGCGATACGAGCCATTGCTCGTTGAAAATTACGTTATATCTCTTGAACTTTTTTCGAGTTCAACTTGATGAAATTAACATTAAGTCAAGCATGAAAAATATTTTGCTCGTCCCAGTTGATCCAAAACATCATCAATTCTTCGGAGTGGAAATTTATCGGACAGTAATTATTTATTATTTTGACGATAGTCCATCACTAATCGCCATTTCTTTTGTTCCGAACCTGGAGATGGTTTCTTAGTAACAATGGGCTATTATATTCAGATACAGATGGTTCAACAATCCCGTCGGTGATCAATTTTCCGACTTGTTTCTGTTTTTCGTTTACCTGACTGTGTGGGCTTCTGTAATTTTTTATTTACACTGGTTCATCATCCTTTAATCTCAGTTTTTGTTTATAAAAATTATTTGTGCTTATTGGTTCGGTTTGCAATCCGAATATATCATTATATTGTGTGCATAGACTTGAAAGCTATGATTTGAATTGTGGATGAAAGTTTTTTTTTAAGTTGAGATAATACAGATTTTTCTCTATTTTGTAGATTAGTTTTGACTACATCGTAGTTCGAAAGTGATTCATAAGCTAAATTATTTGTACTGACTACTTGATCTTTATTTGTGGTATTCAGCAGTCTTAGAAAGCGTTTTTAGATGTTGCTATGGTACTTGCTATATAAATACCATGCTTAATTTCTTGATTTGGAATCAATACACTGTCTTCTTTTGAATTTAGTTGAATTCTTCTAATAATTTGGGATCTTGCTAGCAGAAGTATTGAGTTGTTGCCAGAACTGTATGTTATTGGAACATAAATTGGACATTTTAAGTTATTAGGTCTAATTATAAGCCAATCTTCAGATGACTTGAAGTCTAATTGACAGTTGTATTTTTTTATAAAATCGATTCCTAAAATGCCATCACAAGGGATAGCGAAATGTAAATGCACGATATGAAAATCGTGTTTGATTATGTACTTAGTGGTCTGTATCTCAATATAAGTTAACCCCTTGGATTTGGTTACCTCTTGACTTATTCCTCTTATGTCTATAATATAGTTATCATGTATGTCAAGAATTTTCTTTAACTACTGAAATGTCTGCACCTGTGTCTACTAAAAAGACAAGTTCTTTTCCTGTAGCCACATGATTGAATGATACAAATATGTTCTGACTGAGATTAACGGTATAAACCCTTGCACTTTCTACTGTTGAATATCTAAAGGGTTTTGTGAGTTTCCCGATGTTCTATTGGTTTGGCTATTGGTTACTTGGACATTATTTTGGTTATTATTGTTGTGGCCTCGATTCGAGTTGCCACCGCCTCTATAGTTTCCTCTATATTGGCCATGTCCAGTATTGTTTTGGGTGCTATTGTTGTTGTAATTATTATTACGACCACGAAAGTTACCTCTGTAATTTCCTCGTCCGCGGTTTCCACCGCGCTTCGGGTAATTTTTGTAATATAGGACAGTGTTTGGCTGTCCGGTTGCTTATGTGCAACTGTTTACAAATTTTGATATGGCCTCATTCATAGTATTGAAGGTACCGGCTTGCATGATAATTTTTACCTTATCGATTGTACAATTTTTGGTCATTGCTTTGACTGCATGCCGAGCGGAATAACTTATGGCTAACTCTAGGGATAAGCCATCTGTTATAAATGCACCTTCTAAAGATTTTGTCATCTGGTCAACCTCTTGTGTGTACTGGTTGGCAGTTTTATTGCGTTGCTGTAGGCTCATCAGTTTTGCTGACAACACTTCTACAGTTTCGCCTTTGACGTTGCTTTTTAATCTGGAAATGACTTCAGTTATTGTTGTTTCATTTCCGATTAGATTTCTGGCGACACCTTTTAGCTTTGTTTTTATTATGGAAACTGCTAATTGTTCGTGCTCGCCTTTTATTGATTCTGTTATTTCTAATGCATCAATAAAACTTGTTAAGTTTTCAGCTTAACCATCGAAAACTGGTATAAGCTTGGATGCTGTATAAATAAAATCAATATTAGTTTATGTCATTGTGATATTGTTTCTTATTTTATTTTCTATTATGCTTGAACTATCATCAGAATCCGTAGAATTATCCAGATCTGACATTAAAACAGCTGGAATATTAAGATTATTTAAATCTTGCTCTTCTATTTTAGGATTTGTTTCGGTAAGGTCTTCTGATTCTATTTGGTCAATGTCAGTTTGTTTTGTTGATTCCGGTTCATCACCAGTTTCAACTGTTAGGGAAGTGTTAAGTATAGTCGGTACTGATATGTCCAACTTAAACTTTTGTTTAATTGATATTAAATTAGATCGTAGTCTGATCAAAAATTTTTATACTTGGGACCAATGATTTTGATTTAATTTTTCCCTCTGGCCATGTATTAGTATTCGTGCTTTCATTAAAGCATTTTACTAGAATTTTCACATGTTTTTTAATGGTATTTTTTTGAATTGGCCTGTTCTGATTTATCAAAGTCAACTTTTATGTTATTTATTAGCTTATATAATTCATTCCATTCCATTATATTATGGAGATAAATACCTAATATTGGATGTTCGTCTACTACTGCTCTAACTTGTACACCTGGAATGGTGGATAATACAATTCCCTTTTGGGTGCTTGTGCAATGTATTAGTGGAGAAGTATCCAAATTAAATGTTTCAATATATACATTTTCTAATTCATAAATGCTTACTGAAGTTGGTGAAACTAATTGCAGAATTCTTTCTTTAAAATGACTTTCCCTATCGTATGTGTCTATAATTGCTTTTAGAGTAGCCATTTTAGTTAATTTATTTTTATTTATTTATTTTTATTTTGTTTAATTGTAAAATGTGATCACAGCAATATTTTTATATTAATGTTGTTTATGCAAAAATTTTTTTTTTTTAATTTTGTCCAGATTATTTGCCTGTCTCATATATTTTTGCAATTACTTTGCATCTATTTTTACAAGTTTTCTACCTATTTTTGTGTATGGTTTTCAGGACACACTCTAATCGGGCAATTTTTATGTCGCTCAATTTTAGACATTTGTTTTATATAATAAATGAAAAAATATGCATCGCAGTGCAATCAGAAAAATAATATGCAACGCAGTGCAGAGGAAAACCAAAATTATGCGGTCTTGGTAGCGCTGTCGGTTCACTTTTCCTTGGTCTGGCTTGGTGCGCCCGACGGTACCGGTGCTGGCTGCACAGGCTGTACTTCTATGGTGAGGCACCGGTGCTGGCTGCACAGGTTGTTACTTCTTTGGTGGGGCACCGGTGCTGGCTGCACAGGTGTACTCGCAATGTGGGGAGTACAGTGGTCCCTCGCAGTCATCCGGACACGTCTTCTTCAGCTTTGGGATGGCAACTTTTTCTGGAGGAGGCAATGTTTTTGTAGTTTTGGCAATATTTGGGATTACAGGATGTGTGTGTGTGGCTGTGGTCTGATTTTTACGTACAGTTACCAAAGTTTTTATGTGTTCAACTTCGGCATGTATTTTTACCGAGTTGTTCCAACTTATCGCATTGCCGCTGTTCAGCAGCTTCAGTAGTTCAGCCTTTCTGGCTTTTAATATTTTTACCACGCCACTACGTTTGGCACACATCACACTCTACTCACTGCGTTTCTTCTTTTTGTTCTTGTAGTGTAAGCTGTTGTTGTTGCCGTTTTTGCTGTTGTTACTGTTGTTGCCTTTGTTGTTGCTGTTGTTGCCTTTGTTGCTGTTGTTGCCTTTGTTGCTGTTGTTGCCGTTATTGCTGTCTTCTTATTCTTTGAAGTCCAGATCCAGGTCCAGATCCTTTTGGATCAATGTCACGGTCGCTATATAGTGAGAACGCATCTTTTGGTAGTTTTAATATTCTTTATTTGTATTCAGGAGCAGCAATAATGCCGCTTCCAACGCCAAGTTGTTTCTGATTTAATAATTTGCCTTAGAATCTAAGTAAGCCTAAGTCTCGTAGCTGCGCTGCCTACAGTTGGGCGGCAGAAATTCTATGGGTGCATCTGAAATGTTGGGGAGCTTAAGTATTGCATGTTGTGTGATTTTAGTGGTACCTCCAACTGAGCTGACGGAAAAATGTTTCTCATTTTGTTTTGATTAGTATTTGGAATGCTGGCAGCGCTGAGAGGTATTTTCCCTGCATAACCATTATTTGCCGAATGATCGACATCCATAGGTACCGATTTCGGTTGGGTACGTGGGGGAGGTTTTGGTGTATTGTAAGGTGCCACTGCACTGGCCTGGTTTGTATAGGGTTGGTTATAAGATCTGAATTGGTAAGTCTGAGTAGGGGTTGTTCCGGTTATGGGTACTAACTGTATTTGGTTTGGGTAATGATAGAGTTGTGGATGGAAGGTTTGTGGTAGCATATGTGCCCTCCCTAAATATGGATTTTTTGGTGTCTGACTATTTCTTGAATTTTGGTTCTCAAGTAGAGTGCACAGATGTAGGGCATGTCCTAAATCATTTTGCACTTTAATGGCCAGTAAGTGCCAAGTTTCTGTTAAGGCTTTTTCTCTGTACATGGCTGTCAGAGACTGCACAGTTTCTTGTGAGGCATCTAAGTTGCCAATTTGGTTTAGAATTAGTGACAACTGTTGTTACACTGCCTGATAATAATCAACTATACTATCGCAACCTTGATTAAGAGCATAGAGCTGATACTCCAAAGTTTTTAGGTCACGTTTGTCAACAAAATGCGCTGTTAGGCATTTTGAAATAGCTGTCCAATCTAAGGGGGTATTATACGATTCTAACACTGCGTCTGGGCAGCTAAAAGAATTCCCAAATATTTTGGAGAGCCAATTCTGAGTTCGTAAGTTTTTAACACCCTTTCGACACTTTTCTTCCATGAAGAATGTTCGCTTTTGTTTCCCGAAAAATCTCGAAGTCACTAAGATTGTGCGCTAATTCTCTTTTAATTGTTTGGTCTGTATACTTGGAAAAATCTTTATTGGGATTACGTATTTCTTTTACTAGGCTACTAAGGTTTGCCTCTAGTACAGTTTTAATTTTTTCCTCGATCTCTCTCTAATCATCTAATCTAATCGATCTCTCTTTAATCAGGTCCCTGTTCGGGCGCCAGTTAAAAGATTGATTATTATTTTGATAAAAAAAAAATCAAACTTCACTTTATTAAGTTGGATAAATAACTGATTTTACTTAAGCTAAACAATTATTCATTATAACTGCGCGTCGATCCACCGCTGCCACCGTCTCTGCCGCTGCTGCTGTCTCTGCCAACGTTCTCTATTGTCATTGGCTGCTGCTCTTCATCGCTGTCGCTGTTGACCAAATTTAGTTGTCATTGGCCAATGCATTTAAGTTATTGTTATTGTTGTATGCACTTGGCTGAGTTGGGTCAACTTTGGAAATCGGCTATTCTGCATTCCCACGATCGCTAATCAAAAGGTGCGAGCTCAGCGCACGTGGCTTAGCTCGTGTAAACTTTATTGGGGGCGTTGGTTGTGCAATCGATGCTTACTTCTTCTTCGGTTTGGGTCTTTATATCACTTTGGGTGTTAACTTACATATTTTCATTTTTACATTCTGACTATTTCTAGGTTTTATATGAGATGATATAATTTTAAAGCATTTAAGAATTTAAGAGAGCCTAGGATATTCGAGGTGTTAAGAGTAGAGTAAAGAGTTCTGTTGGGTTTGAGGGTAGGATCTTGCCTATTTCTGACACGAAGAGAGGACATAGTAGGAGAATGAGTCTTTTGCGTTGCAGCGCCCACATTGCGGAGGTGCTTGCTTATTTATTAGTTGTGGGACGGCGATCCCGACGCCGCCACAATTATCCCCGATCCACACGGAGGGGAGAAAAAAAATGAAAACTGCACACTTTTAAATTTTTAATTTTTTTTTGTTTTGCTATTTAAGTTTTTTTTAGTTTTTTGGTTTACTGTTAAGAAAAACTAATGAAGCTAGTAGCTTAAGATAAAAAACCTAGGCACAAAACAAAAAACCTAATTATATTATTCGATAAGTAGAACGGAGGGGCGAGAGCGGGCAAGAGAGACAAGGCCCACAATCCATCCCACGCAGTTGCGTAAGTAATTCACCCCAAAAGAGCGCGAGAGAACAGTGAAAACGAACGAGCGAGGCGGAATACAAAGTTCACCTCAGCGCCTGCGCGGCTGTCGACAAACGGAAAGCGCGAGAGCGCCGAAAGCGTGTAAAAAAAAACGAAAGAGTTGCTGCTGCCAAACGGAGAATTGAGAGTCCCGAGCGCGTCGAATAGTTTACCTCTGCGACAGCGCGGCCTATAAAAATGGTGAGGTCAGAAAAATCAGAGCGAGAAGAAGCGAAGAATTTCAGGGGATTCAAGCGCGAGCATCGAAGCCGAGTGGAAGTTCGTGACGGGAGAATTTATATTTAAGCAAGACCACGCGGTTTCAGAGGAACACAAGAAAAGTATAAAACGATAACGTATTGTGAAATTATGCCAACAAAACGAGAACGGTGAAAAAAGCCAATATTGAATAAAAGTGCGAAATTGTGGATTATAATTTTGACTAACGAGGGTGTATTTATCTTAACCTCCGACCAAGCTTGTCGAATAAATGAATAAATATATTTAGCGATAATAAAATTAACCCAAAAAGTAATCAAAACGTAACTGAACCGTAACCCCAGCACAATTTCGATTTATATACCAGTCCTAATTCAAGTTTCATCGTAGTTAGTAATAAAACCCAGGATTCGTATTAGCCTTTGTCGTAACTAGTAATAATTTCCTGGGTTCGTCCGAGTTTTATCGTAATTAACAATAATACCCAGGGGGGTTCGCCCGAGTTGATCGGAACTAGTAATAAAACCCAGGGGCTCGCCCGAGTTTATCGTAATTAAGCCCCGCGTCGACCGAACTTTGTCGTAGTTACTAATGAAATCTGGAACCCACATAGAATTTAATCGCAGCTGACTGAACTTGATCGTAGTTACTAATAAAATCTGGAACCCACAAAGCATTTTATTGAATCTGTATACCGAGTCCGGGGTCCGCCCGAGCTTGGGAGCAGATCCTGGGACCGGTCACGTACCATCCCGGTTGGTTCCCCTTCTTTTACCCAAAACTCACCCAGTTAACCCACATCGTCCACTGAAAATTTGTTGGTTTGGTTGCTTATGTTGGCTATTGATGATAGCAAATCCGAGCAAATTACAAATCCTCGCTTTTGTAACACTGCGTATTCGCAAGGTTAATAATAAACTGCCACTTCTGCCGTGAATATAGAACTATGTGCTGGTAAGAGTGCTGTTTTCATTATTCGTGTAACAGTAGCGATACTACAAGACATTCATTGTCCGTACTTGGATCCATCTGTGTATCTGAATGTGTAGTTATTGTAGTGTTCTTTGCTTAAAGTACTGTTGAAGGGGAGTTTAATTTAGTTGTGTAATGGAATGGTAAGTATACTCGTATTTTATATTCTAACAAGTTTCTTAACTCTTGCAGGTCGTTCCCGTGGGAGCATCGTAAGTACAGAGCTTTCTTCAAGAGTTGAAGTTAATATTTCCAACACAGAAGTTATAATTTTTTACAATAAAAAATGTTTTTTGACCATGCATGGATGCAGTTCTCCGATCCGGCTTGTTCTGACTCAAATAATACCGATAGCTTTGATAGTGAAGAACTAGTTTACGTAGAAACGGACAGACGGGCATGGCTAAATCGACTCGTCTAGTGACGCTGATCCAGAATATATACGACTGTGGTCCGGCAGTCCGATAAGTACTTAGCCTCACCGCTCGATGGCGTCACTATCGCAAGAGAAATTTCTACTGTCGAAATTTCAGCCGAATCGGACTCGTAGTTTTGTTTTGACTGCGTGTGGAATCGGACGTGTCCGAGGATTTTAGAAAAATGGAAAAAGAGCAATATTGGTCTGTGAATCGACTTTTTTTTGGAAGGGAAATCGCGCAGCGAAGTCAAAGAGCGCTTGGATGCTGTGTACGGTGACTCTTATCCTTCGATGGCGACCGTAAAAAATTGGTTAAACGAGTTTTAACGTGGTCGCACGTCGGTTTTTGATGAGCCACGCCCAGGTGCTCCGAAAACGGCTACCACGGAGGATAACGTGACAAAAGTCCACGATCTCGTATTGGCAGACCGCCGATTGAAGATACGCGAGATTGCTGAGACAGTAGGCATGTCAATATACCGCGTGGGTCATATCCTGCATGAAACTTTGGGCATGAAAAAGCTGTCGGCGCGATGGGTGCCACGTTTGCTCAGTCCGGACAACAAACACAACCGTGAGACCACTTCAGAGCAGTGTTTGACGCTGTTTAAGCGCAATCCGAAGGAGTTTCTGCGTCGTTTTGTGACCGTCGAATGGTGCGGGTTGTTATATGAAGTTATATGAAGATTAGGAAGTGAATTACAGACAGCGATGAACTTTGTGGGATCCCATTATACAGAATTTTGTTTTCAGAAAAAGTGTTAATAACTTCGGCTTTGATTTAGCGACTAGTTAGGAAATTCTTTGCAAGTTTCAGCAATTTTGGTCCAAGTTGTTGAATTGTTTGGGAGTGTTGGGTTTATGGATCGGTATTATGGTACTGCTCTTAAATTGCTTTGGGTTATCTAGAATGTTATTGAAAAGATTTATTAAGCGGTTAGTTAATGGCTGACTGAAGTTTATAATCTTGTGATTTGAAATGCGACCAAGACCAGTCGCCTTTCCTTTGAGGCTAGTTAGTGCTGCATTGAACTTTATGTACGTAATTTTTGTTTCTATTAACAATACTTCGGTTGATGTGTTGTGAGTGTAATTGAATAAATTTATTTTTGTTAGATTCCTTTTGCGTTTATTCCAAGGATTTAATCAGTTAATTCATTAGATCAATTTTTTCTCAGATTACACAACTTTACGTAAGAGCGAGAAATACAGAAATACCCTATAGCTCCACTGAGCAATTAATGAGCAAAATTGTCAAAACCGTTAGGCACTTCTGGAATTATTCCTGGTATTTTAAAATTTCTCAATACGGTACTACGTGGACCGAAAAGTCAATGAGCAAAATGGAATCTAAGAAGTAGAATTTTGCTCATTCATTAGAGCTGCAGTAAAAATGTGATCGAGTATAAAAACTTATTTTATTCTTTTTGCTTAATTTTTCAGCTTCTTGCGACCAATTTGGTTTTGGAAACAAATAAAAACAACAAAAGTCCGTGGCGACCAAAAAATTACGCTGCTACTTATAAAAAAACAAATTATATTATGCCGGAGATGATAAAAATTTACAAGTTTTTTTCAGCACCAAAATATTTTGAAGACGTATTAGTTGCCAACAATTTCATATCTATTTAGGAGTTAATTTTAGAAACAAGTGGCTATTAAGTGGAGTTGAGGTGGAAAAGATGTCAAAGTTCAAACACTTGGGTGTCACATTACTTTGCAATATAAATGACATGAAAAAAATAATAAAGGCAAAGATAGCCATTAGTAGCACTTGGAAAGGTTTTTCTCGGAAAAGATTCCTTCTCCCTAGTTACAAATTCAGACTGTTTGAAGCGGCGGTCAGACCAATCATGTCGCACGCATCGCTGACTTGGAGAATTTTTTAATTTGGTGTAGTCGACAGCCTCAGTAGTACTTTATTGAACGTATCTTTACACTTCCTAGCAGCACCCCAAACTACGCAGTCTATCTGGAAACTGGCTTTTCCTCACTTTATACCTTCTGCTAAGTAAACCACTTCAAGTACATACGCAACGTATGGTGTATGCCGGATACCTAAAATCCTATTTACTCTAGGATGAAGTTATGGATTTATGGTGTTATTGGCTTAACCCGATTTTTATACCCGTTGTAGAGAAAAAGGGTGTATTGTACTCGGGGAAAAGTATGTAAAAGTTATAAGCGTCTCCGACCCCATAAAGTATATAAATTCTTGACCAGCATTGCAAGCCGTTTTAACGCTGTGGCCTCACAAACTATAAGAGCTAGAGGGTTGAGATTTAAGGTTAAGATTCCTTATCTTCTTAAACAGCGCAAGTTATGGGAACATGCCGCGCCCACAGACCGCCCAAAACTGTGGCTGCTACAGTTTCATGATAGAAAAAAAATGTAACTGAAATGTATTGTTCTCGTCAATATCTATCGATTGATCTAAAACGCCATAAATTGTGGCGCTCAGAGATTTCATGCTAGAACATTTTGTCTTGTCAATACCTATCGATTGACCCAAAAAATGTTGCCCTCGCCCACTCTAACGCCCACAAACGCCCATTTCGGGTAAATCTGTCAGCCGTCCACATAACCATATATTAAAATCGGGGGTAGGTGGCGCTTTGCAATCTAGCTTTGCTGCTTATACATTTCCGTCTTCGTTTTGCTCTTCTAAGCTGAGAAACGGGTATCTGATAGTCGAGGAACTTTACTACATCGTTCTTTCTGTTTTACATAACACTTATACAGTCCCAAAATATTTTGACAAAAATTTTATAGCTATTTATAAGTTAATTTTAAAATCTTCGAACATTAAAATCACCAATTTTAAGTTGCTGGATTGTCAAGACCGTTTATAGGTCCGAACGGGATGACCTTTGTCACAGCAAAGTCAACTAAGTCCGGAGTGGGATTTGATTTAGCAAAGCTATTTATTTAAAACAAAAGTAAGTCCGAAAACTTAAAAAAATACTCACAGTTGGAAAAAAGGCTTAAAACAGAAATTATTCTTTGGAGTCTTTACTCGTAGAGGGTATACTAGATTCGTCGGAAAGTATGTAACAGGTAGAAGGAAGCGTTTCCGTCCGCCTGTCCGTATAAACGTAGATCACAACGGAAACTATAAAAGCTGCAATAAGGCAACCAGATTCAAAAGATTTCTGCGCAGTGCAAGTCTGTTTCGTCAGTGTGCGGCGCCCACTCGAATGCCCACAACCCGCCCAAAACTGTGGCTCCTACAGTTTTAATGCTTGAACAAAAATACTGAAATGTATTGTTCTCATCAATACCTATCGATTGACCCAAAAAAAGTTTGAAACACCCACAAGCCGCCCATAATCTTCATAAAATCGTAAGTATGAACGCGGATATTTCGGATACTATCAAAGATAGAGAATTGGAATTTCCGATTTAGTTTCCGTTGCCTTGTACGCAGAGATAATTTTTTACGCGAGTGTGCCACGCCCACTCTAACGCCCACAAACCGCCCAAACCTGTGGTGCCCACAATTTTCATGCTAGAAAAAAATTTTAATTGAAATATCTCGTCAATACCTGTCGGTAGACCCAAAACAGTTTGCCACGCCCACTCCAACGCCCATAACGCTTAAATCTATCTGTAGCGTCCTTCCTTGCTTTTATATGACTTGCAGATTTTGGTGCGGCAAGTGCAAGAACCAGTTGGGAACTATAATCGCCAAAAAAATATTTTTCGACTCCATTCAGTTTGTTATTACCAAACTAATAATTTTAAGTGTTTTCTTTTGAAAGGGATACTTCCACTGAAAACCACGATCGGCGACGGACGGAAACGTTTAATTTTTTTCTTAAATTCCTAAAATAAGGTCGTTTTAAGCATAGTAACGTTATTTTGATTGCAAAGCAAGCATGTTAAAAGTTATTTTTGGAATCCGTTCCGTGAATTGTGTCAGGGGCATTCAGTTGTAAGGGCGGTTCAATATATAACAGTACTCATAGTATTTTTTATTCGGTTAGTTTATAAGTATTCTAAAGAAATTCGACTAGATCCTGAATTATGAAGTATAAATCAATTACCTCGATGCATAATTAGTACACTTTTTCCAAACTGCTGTTTTTGCCGTACTAAACCCTATACTTAAAAATTTTTTTGGCATACCTTACAACAATGAATTTCGGAAGTAGTTCTTGATATTGTCTGATATATAATAGTTTACATACTTTTAAATCGCAAGTCTTGTTTAGCAGTAGATTACTTGGTTTTAAGTCCCGATGCAAGACGTTTGCTGAATGTATGTACTTCACTCCTCGCAATATCTGGTACAAGAAATAACAGATGTGATCATTACTCAGCCTCTGAAATAAATAAATATAAAGTAAGCAATTTATATTTTATTTCTTAAATTTTAGATTTATTCACCTTTAAAGGATTACTTTTTTCAAAATAATTTTTTCATTGTTAAGCTTATAGTTTAAATTCGTCAGAGAATGTTACGGGGTAATAGCCTGTTCAAAATGATGTAGGCACTTATACTACAGATGCGGCTTCTTAACGTTAAAATAGAATAATTTTAAATGGACATTTATATCAAGGGTCCCTTCTCAATATTGTAAAATATACTATTACATTTCCGACCCTTCATAGTTGTCAAGGATGAAGACAATAAGAGACGACATCGATCTTGTTGTGCTTTTTCCTTTTTTGTAAACTTTGCTTTAATTTTTGAATCTTCTTTTGACGAGACTAACAAAAAGTATTCAAATCTTAAAACAGTATATAGTTATAGCAGTTTATCTGAACTTTGTTCCCAATATTTATTGTTGGATGGATGTCATTACGGCGAACACGAGAGCGGCTGCTCACCCTGGGCAGGGCTCTCGCGAGGTGGTTTGGGTGTGTTGATAGTTTATTGTAGTATCTTTCCATGGTTTGCGCTATTTCATCTCTCACGGATTCAGATCTTTCTTAATGTTGTTGTTTTGAACGTACCTCGGTGCACCGGTGATGGTTCTGATGCTCTTCGACTGAGCTCTCTGCATTACTTCTACTCTGCTGTTACTGGAGCTCCCCCAGATTCGTTTTAGGACTGAGTTGTAGAGCAGTACCTTGTAGTCCAGACTAAGAAGAGAGCGGGAGTTTATAAGCCAGTGCAGGCTAACAGCCTTCAGCTTTAGGTGTGTTCTCTTGGCTTCAATGTGTCTGCGCCAAGTGAGTCGTCTGTCAAGGTGTACGCCAAGTTTCGTTTCATCGTTTGCTTAAGGCAGCACAGTATGTAAGCGTAGGGCAATCTCATCTGTTTTTATTCGCCAGTCGGCCAGCCATTTTTCAACAGCAACTAGGTGATCTGCTAGTTGCGCTGAAGATTTTGATCGACTAAGGACTGCAGTATCGTCAGCAAACGTAGACATAGTCAGTCACCCGCTCTTGGGAATGTCGGAAGTATAGAGGAGGTAATGTGTTGGGCCAAGAACACTGCCTTGAGGAACTCCAGCTTCGCTGTTATGGTCAGCAGATATGGTTTTCTTGCTTCTCACTGCGAATTTTCTATTGTAGAGGTATGCCTTTAGGAGTTTGTGAGTGCTGCTAGGAAGCATTAAAGTAATTTTATGCAGTAGGCCGTTAAGCCATACCCTGTCAAATGCCTGAAACACGTCCAAATATATGGCAGAACAGTATTCCCCGTTCTCAAATGCGGTTCAAATTTCCGAATTTCTTAGATATGGTACCAAACGGGTCAACAGTCACTTTTCAAAGAGCTTTGATAGGCATGATAGTAGGCTTATGGGTCTATAAGATGAGGCGGCTGTGTGTTCTTGTTCAGGCTTAGGTATCACTATAATGATCGACTTCTTCCACTTCGTAGCCGAATTGGGGCTGCGGTTACCTCCCGCGTAACTCCTGTTCGGCCGTAGGAAGCTTGCAACCCCCATTGGCTGAACACTTTTTGTGGCCAAAATTAATAACTTCAAGCAAAACCAAATATTTGAGTTCGGTTCTTATATTTATATTAGCAAATTAACAGAAAAAGGCGTGGCAACGCCCCTTTTTGGAGAAATGTCTTGTTATATCATAAAAAATAATATAAAACAAGGAAGAACGCTATAGTCGAGTACCTCGACTATCAGATACCCGTTACTCAGCTAAATGGAGATATGCAAGCAGCAAAGCGAGATTAAAATGCGCCACCTACCGGCGGTATACAGATTTAAGCGTTATGGGCGTTAGAGAGGGCGTGGCAAATTTTTGTTTGGACCAATCGATATGTATTGTCGAGACCAATACATTTCAGTTAAAATTTTTTATCTAGCATGAAAATTGTGGGCGTCACAGGTTTTCGCAGTTTGTGGCCGTTAAAGTGGGCGTGGCAAACTTTTTTTTTGGTCAATCGATACCCTTCAGTTCTGCAGTAGGGACGCGGTGACATGGCTCAAGGCAAAAAGCTTTTTTTGTTTTTTTTTTGTGCCTAAAACGCTGTGCCGCTGTTGACGTCAGCAGAGCAGTCGGCGCAGCGTAGAAGACTGCCCACGAAAACGATCGTGCAACAAAGAGAGGCAGATATTCGGATATTTCCCTCTCTTTCTTGTCTTATAATCTGCCTGCACTCCGCGCTCGCAGAGACAAATTTCGGCTGGTCCGTTATTTTTTTTTGCGTCTCTCCGTTATGTTCGGCTAGCGCTAATATTTCGGCGGAAAAATTTTCGTGGAGAAGCGACATGTGAATGTCCTAATATTTTAGGAGCATTATTGTGTATCAAAAAAAACAACTAATATTATTTTATAAAAGTAAACTATTTGATTATAGTAAAATTTAGTAAATTGAATTTACTTATAATGTTATACTTACTTATTATACATTCTTATTACAATATAATTTTTTAGTTAAGTTATAGAAATTTAGTCCTTTAAAATTGATTTAAGTATTTAAAACATTTAAGTATTAACATTTAAAAAAAAATCGTATTGTATTTTTTACTCAAGAAGTAAAAACTATATAGTCGGATATATTTCACTTTAGAAAGGGTATAGGTGCAGTGGCACGCGCCAACAGCGAAGAGAAAACAAAAGAAATCTAGTAAAGGGGTGAGAAGACTTGGTGCATTCTGTTTGAGTGATTGAAAGGGAAGCATCCATTTTAATGGTGCGTAGCAGAGTTACTTTAATCGTTTAGTTAATATAATAAAGCCAGGTAAGTGCTACATTAAGTTTAAGATGTTGTGCATTGATCTTAGTTTAAAGTACGTAAATTTTGAAGGTATTCAATGGGTTCCGTTAGCCGAAAGTGGATGACGAAATGTTTTGTGCCAATAAAAATTCTGCAACAAGCTATAAAAGGTAAATATACAATTAAACAAATAAAACGCATTTTTTAATCATATGTTTTTTCAGGAGCGTTGGCCAAGGATTCAGAGGACCCGGACAAAGGTTTAAGAACGGCGATGTCTAACGTTAAAAAAAAGCTTACGAAGCAAAAAAACAGAAACAATAATTGTACAATTTTTGAAAATCTAAATAGTACCATATAATTAAAATGAATTAAAATGAAATTAATTAAATTCTATATTTTTTTAATTGAAAACTTAAGGAAAAATTCTGATTTTCACAAGTGATTCACTTGGGACGTGTCCCTTGCAAGTGATTTCACAAGTGAAAACTCAAGGAAAAATTCTGATTTTCCCAAGTGATTCACTTGGGACGAGTCACCGGCACGTGACAGGCCATACGAAAAATGAGTATAAGGAACAAGTGAAATCCCGTAGGACTTCGAAAAATTTTCATTTGAATTTTCACTTGTGAAAATGCGGACATCCCATACAATTTTCTATATGGAGCGTCACTTGTTCTTCACTTGTGCACGAGGACATGTCCCAGGTGATTCCCAAGGTGATTCACAAGTGAAACTTTTTTTTTGGAACTGAAGGGTAGGTATTGATGAGAACATTACATTTTAGTTAAAATTTTTATTCTAGCATCAAAACTGTAGGAGCCACAGTTTTGGGCGGTTTGTGGGCGTTAGAGTGGGCGTGGCACTCTACTGAAACAAACTTGCGCTGCGCAGGAATCTCAGGAATCTGCGTGCCTAATCCCAGTATTGTAACTCTCATGGTTTCCGAGATCTCAGCGTTCATACGGACATGGCTAGATCGACTCGGCTAGTGATCCTGATCAAGAATATATATACTTTTTGGGGTCGGAAACGCTTCCTTCTGCCTGTTACATACTTTCCGACGAATCTAGTATACCCTTTTACTCTACGAGTAACGGGTATAAATAGATAAGAAAATACTTACCCTAAAAACAAAACTTAATATAGAGGTGTATATTTATACACGCCCACTTCAACGCCCACAAACCGCGAAAACCTGTGACGCCCACAATTTTCATGCTAGATAAAAAATTTTAACTGAAATGTATTGGTCTCGTCGATACCTATGTACTTCACTCCTCGCAATATCTGGTACAAGAAATAACAGATGTGATCATTACTCAGCCTCTGAAATAAATAAATATAAAGTAAGCAATTTATATTTTATTTCTTAAATTTTAGATTTATTCACCTTTAAAGGATTACCTTTTTCAAAATAATTTTTTCATTGTTAAGCTTATAGTTTAAATTCGTCAGAGAATGTTACGGGGTAATAGCCTGTTTAAAATGATGTAGGCACTTATACTACAGATGCGGCTTCTTAACGTTAAAATAGAATAATTTTAAATGGACATTTATATCAAGGGTCCCTTCTCAATATTGTAAAATATACTATTACATTTCCGACCCTTCATAGTTGTCAAGGATGAAGACAATAAGAGACGACATCGATCTTGTTGTGCTTTTTCCTTTTTTGTAAACTTTGCTTTAATTTTTGAATCTTCTTTTGACGAGACTAACAAAAAGTATTCAAATCTTAAAACAGTATATAGTTATAGCAGTTTATCTGAACTTTGTTCCCAATATTTATTGTTGGATGGATGTCATTACGGCGAACACGAGAGCGGCTGCTCACCCTGGGCAGGGCTCTCGCGAGGTGGTTTGGGTGTGTTGATAGTTTATTGTAGTATCTTTCCATGGTTTGCGCTATTTCATCTCTCACGGATTCAGATCTTTGTTAATGTTGTTGTTTTGAACGTACCTCGGTGCACCGGTGATGGTTCTGATGCTCTTCGACTGAGCTCTCTGCATTACTTCTACTCTGCTGTTACTGGAGCTCCCCCAGATTCGTTTTAGGACTGAGTTGTAGAGCAGTACCTTGTAGTCCAGACTAAGAAGAGAGCGGGAGTTTATAAGCCAGTGCAGGCTAACAGCCTTCAGCTTTAGGTGTGTTCTCTTGGCTTCAATGTCTCTGCGCCAAGTGAGTCGTCTGTCAAGGTGTACGCCAAGTTTCGTTTCATCGTTTGCTTAAGGCAGCACAGTATGTAAGCGTAGGGCAATCTCATCTGTTTTTATTCGCCAGTCGGCCAGCCATTTTTCAACAGCAACTAGGTGATCTGCTAGTTGCGCTGAAGATTTTGATCGACTAAGGACTGCAGTATCGTCAGCAAACGTAGACATAGTCAGTCACCCGCTCTTGGGAATGTCGGAAGTATAGAGGAGGTAATGTGTTGGGCCAAGAACACTGCCTTGAGGAACTCCAGCTTCGCTGTTATGGTCAGCAGATATGGTTTTCTTGCTTCTCACTGCGAATTTTCTATTGTAGAGGTATGCCTTTAGGAGTTTGTGAGTGCTGCTAGGAAGCATTAAAGTAATTTTATGCAGTAGGCCGTTAAGCCATACCCTGTCAAATGCCTGAAACACGTCCAAATATATGGCAGAACAGTATTCCCCGTTCTCAAATGCGGTTCAAATTTCCGAATTTCTTAGATATGGTACCAAACGGGTCAACAGTCACTTTTCAAAGAGCTTTGATAGGCATGATAGTAGGCTTATGGGTCTATAAGATGAGGCGGCTGTGTGTTCTTGTTCAGGCTTAGGTATCACTATAATGATCGACTTCTTCCACTTCGTAGCCGAATTGGGGCTGCGGTTACCTCCCGCGTAACTCCTGTTCGGCCGTAGGAAGCTTGCAACCCCCATTGGCTGAACACTTTTTGTGGCCAAAATTAATAACTTCAAGCAAAACCAAATATTTGAGTTCGGTTCTTATATTTATATTAGCAAATTAACAGAAAAAGGCGTGGCAACGCCCCTTTTTGGAGAAATGTCTTGTTATATCATAAAAAATAATATAAAACAAGGAAGAACGCTATAGTCGAGTACCTCGACTATCAGATACCCGTTACTCAGCTAAATGGAGATATGCAAGCAGCAAAGCGAGATTAAAATGCGCCACCTACCGGCGGTATACAGATTTAAGCGTTATGGGCGTTAGAGAGGGCGTGGCAAATTTTTGTTTGGACCAATCGATATGTATTGTCGAGACCAATACATTTCAGTTAAAATTTTTTATCTAGCATGAAAATTGTGGGCGTCACAGGTTTTCGCAGTTTGTGGCCGTTAAAGTGGGCGTGGCAAACTTTTTTTTTGGTCAATCGATACCCTTCAGTTCTGCAGTAGGGACGCGGTGACATGGCTCAAGGCAAAAAGCTTTTTTTGTTTTTTTTTTGTGCCTAAAACGCTGTGCCGCTGTTGACGTCAGCAGAGCAGTCGGCGCAGCGTAGAAGACTGCCCACGAAAACGATCGTGCAACAAAGAGAGGCAGATATTCGGATATTTCCCTCTCTTTCTTGTCTTATAATCTGCCTGCACTCCGCGCTCGCAGAGACAAATTTCGGCTGGTCCGTTATTTTTTTTTGCGTCTCTCCGTTATGTTCGGCTAGCGCTAATATTTCGGCGGAAAAATTTTCGTGGAGAAGCGACATGTGAATGTCCTAATATTTTAGGAGCATTATTGTGTATCAAAAAAAACAACTAATATTATTTTATAAAAGTAAACTATTTGATTATAGTAAAATTTAGTAAATTGAATTTACTTATAATGTTATACTTACTTATTATACATTCTTATTACAATATAATTTTTTAGTTAAGTTATAGAAATTTAGTCCTTTAAAATTGATTTAAGTATTTAAAACATTTAAGTATTAACATTTAAAAAAAAATCGTATTGTATTTTTTACTCAAGAAGTAAAAACTATATAGTCGGATATATTTCACTTTAGAAAGGGTATAGGTGCAGTGGCACGCGCCAACAGCGAAGAGAAAACAAAAGAAATCTAGTAAAGGGGTGAGAAGACTTGGTGCATTCTGTTTGAGTGATTGAAAGGGAAGCATCCATTTTAATGGTGCGTAGCAGAGTTACTTTAATCGTTTAGTTAATATAATAAAGCCAGGTAAGTGCTACATTAAGTTTAAGATGTTGTGCATTGATCTTAGTTTAAAGTACGTAAATTTTGAAGGTATTCAATGGGTTCCGTTAGCCGAAAGTGGATGACGAAATGTTTTGTGCCAATAAAAATTCTGCAACAAGCTATAAAAGGTAAATATACAATTAAACAAATAAAACGCATTTTTTAATCATATGTTTTTTCAGGAGCGTTGGCCAAGGATTCAGAGGACCCGGACAAAGGTTTAAGAACGGCGATGTCTAACGTTAAAAAAAAGCTTACGAAGCAAAAAAACAGAAACAATAATTGTACAATTTTTGAAAATCTAAATAGTACCATATAATTAAAATGAATTAAAATGAAATTAATTAAATTCTATATTTTTTTAATTGAAAACTTAAGGAAAAATTCTGATTTTCACAAGTGATTCACTTGGGACGTGTCCCTTGCAAGTGATTTCACAAGTGAAAACTCAAGGAAAAATTCTGATTTTCCCAAGTGATTCACTTGGGACGAGTCACCGGCACGTGACAGGCCATACGAAAAATGAGTATAAGGAACAAGTGAAATCCCGTAGGACTTCGAAAAATTTTCATTTGAATTTTCACTTGTGAAAATGCGGACATCCCATACAATTTTCTATATGGAGCGTCACTTGTTCTTCACTTGTGCACGAGGACATGTCCCAGGTGATTCCCAAGGTGATTCACAAGTGAAACTTTTTTTTTGGAACTGAAGGGTAGGTATTGATGAGAACATTACATTTTAGTTAAAATTTTTATTCTAGCATCAAAACTGTAGGAGCCACAGTTTTGGGCGGTTTGTGGGCGTTAGAGTGGGCGTGGCACTTTACTGAAACAAACTTGCGCTGCGCAGGAATCTCAGGAATCTGCGTGCCTAATCCCAGTATTGTAACTCTCATAGTTTCCGAGATCTCAGCGTTCATACGGACATGGCTAGATCGACTCGGCTAGTGATCCTGATCAAGAATATATATACTTTTTGGGGTCGGAAACGCTTCCTTCTGCCTGTTACATACTTTCCGACGAATCTAGTATACCCTTTTACTCTACGAGTAACGGGTATAAATAGATAAGAAAATACTTACCCTAAAAACAAAACTTAATATAGAGGTGTATATTTATACACGCCCACTTCAACGCCCACAAACCGCGAAAACCTGTGACGCCCACAATTTTCATGCTAGATAAAAAATTTTAACTGAAATGTATTGGTCTCGTCGATACCTATCGATTGATCCAAAAAAAAATTTGCCACGCCCACTCTAACGCCCATAACGCTTAAATCTGTATACCGCCGGTAGGTGGCGCATTTTAATCTCGCTTTGCTGCTTGCATATCTCCATATAGCTGAGTAACGGGTATCTGATAGTCGAGGTACTCGACTATAGCGTTCTTCCTTGTTTTGATTTGGATTTATATCGATATAATGAACACATATTTAAAAAAAAGGTGTGGCGCCGCCCATTTTTCACATGTTAAGAAGTGGTCTTTAAAAGCCCTCGATATTAACAATTATTAATATTATGGTATTGTAACATCTTCTTCGGTTTGTTTTTTCAATCCATCCTCATTAGCATCTGAACCAGCTATCGAAGCTATAAATCTATTAAATATGGCCTGCTCGTTCTCTCGCTTTGTCTGTCCAGAACTCCAAATCCAAAACAATTCTGAGTTGTCCAACCTGAGGTTGTGACCTAAAAAGGTAAATTGCGACGAAAGTGCGCAAAAGTGCACTTTAGGATATCATTCATATGAACAAGAACTGAACTACCGACAACACAATGTAAATATTAAGGTGAAACTAGGTGAAACTCACTTTATATCTCTATTCAAAGTTAGTTTTTATTTTAAATTTGTACACGTAAAGCGACTATAAAAAACACTCAATTACAGGGACAACACAGACAAATCCAACTAGTGACGACCACAAACATAAAGTACAAGCCGCAATCTTTCGATGCCATTATAACTTGTTTGGTAAAAACTTAGTTTGGTGCCTTATTTTTATAATTTTAAACCGACTCTTTTTTTCACAAAGTAGCTTTCGTGCGCTCGTGACACCGAACAGCTGTTTTAACAGCAGATATTTTAGCAGATCGTGACTCTGTTTCTGTTACGTAACATTGAAGTCTGAAGTTTTTCCAACACTTTGACGTCATTAGATTTTAATATTAACGACTTTCAAAAAATGGATTTTTGGTCAGCCAGCCTATAGTGCAGCTATAGGAAATAGTGAGCTGTTTTCAAAGAGAATGCCGCATCAGCTCCCCCTTTTTAAAAGCGATTACGGTGGCATGTGTAGAATGCTTTACAATTTATTCCAGCTACAACCCCAAACTCGTTTCATAGAGTACCGTTCATCCTAGTTTCCGTTGTATAAATTCTCATCTTGGCTCAATCAGTAGATGTCCTTCCAGTGGATCTAAACTGGTGATGCAGTGTAGTATAGAAGGATGAAGAAAGCACCCATACTCCACCCTGCGGGCATCTAAGGATCGCTCAGCATACATGGGCTCTGCCACCCATTACCCCATCTGCACAGGCTACTAAGGAAGCTTATACCCACAAGCAAGCGTGACAACACGTGCTTAATTCTGAATTTCGACGCCAACGCTCACGATCATCAGAGCGGCAGCGCTGACACAAAGGAACGGGTTGAGTTATTTTTTAATTTCATCCTCACATTTGATCTCCTGCTTGGTAACACAGGAATGAGCCCACCTTCATAACAAAAAATCGTATCTCACTCTTTTCTCTAACTCCAATGTGGGAATGGTAAGTCCTGACGGAATCTGGGGAAACACTCCTTCTCTGAACACCGCTATCAGCTTTCGAAACATTTGGAAACCGAATCTTTATGTCAATATGCTAGGCCAGAGACTCCAACACCCGTATCTTCAAATATGTCCAACCAAATTAAACTCGCCGCCATCTCCACCAGGGCTTGCAATCCACTTGTTACGCCGCGGGACAAGGAGATAATGAGCACTTGTTGCATGGGGACGTTTTGATGGTATAACGATGGTCTCGTCGCGATAACTTGACGATGGCTACTGAGATACCGGACAACGGGCGATACGAGAGCTGCGCTGAGGGTGATCTAACGTGCTGCTAGTTGAGATAGTGTAGTTGAGGTAGTAAACTGCGGAGTTATAAGTTGCGTTGACAACTGATTTATTCTTAAATAGATACATGCTTATATACTAGCTGGATTACAAGGAAGTGTACTGCAATTAATAGTGAAATAAAATTCTAGAGTAGGTCAGTGAACTTTAATTATGTTAACAGCTGGCACTGCAATATGTGTAGACCGCATTACGGTTGAATATCGAGTCGTTTTTGAGACTACTACTTGAAAAACGGGGTTCTGAGAAAAACGCGTTTGAAAGTTCAAGTTCTCCTTTAAGCGTTCTGCAGGGAATTTCTACTGAGCGCTGTACCTTTTCAGAGATATTGAATATTAAAAATAAAATTAAAAATTAAAATTGCTTCAATCAGTTACCGAAACTATCGGAAAACGAACTGGAATCTATATCTAAACACCCTTGGCAGACTCATCCCAGAGACTCCTACACCAACACCCGTAGCTTCGATAAATTCGAACCTAAACAACTGTGAAGGTACCTTTACCAGGGCCTTGGAAAAATCATGTTCGATCTACGCAACCAGGGGACCCAGAAAAGTTGGCAACCATGGGGGTAGTATGAATTTGCAGCCCTTAGGAAAAGCGCCCGCCAGTTTTTAATCAAGCCAAATCACATAACACTGAGGACGCCTGGCAACTATACAAAGCCAGTCTCGCAGCCTGACATAGAGGAGACTTCCGAGGCATCCTGACTCAGGAAATCCTATCCAGAACTCCATCCAACGTATGATACAGTAAGCGCTTTGATAACTCATGGACTACCTTCAGCAAGGAGTCGCTAGAAGTCCTTTCTGATGTCCACTTCTCAGGTTGGCCATGTGGCATAGCGGACACAGTGACCCCAAGCGCGTCGGGTAGCAGCAAGGTGGTGTTCATCCCAAAAACTGGTAAACCCAGTTTATGTTTAAAAAGTTGGAAAGACTAATATATTTTCATATTTGAAACCGCTTCTTACTGTCCGCTTTCTCCGGCGCGCAACCCGCTTACAGGAAGAGTAAATCTACCGAAACAGGATAGTCACGGTCGTATGAAAGTCGCTCCTTGCAGCCTTCTTAGACCTAGAGGGAGCTTTTAACAAGATTCTGTCAGAAACCTGACTAACTGACTTGGATGTTGACCAACACATAGAGCAAGTGCAGGACCGTTGAGGGGACGCTGTAGTAGAGGCCACAGTAAGGCGATGTACTCTCAATCCGCCCTTGGCAATGCGAACGCCAAGTTGGAGCTCTTGCCATTGTCAGGAAAACCCGAAATCAGCTAACAATTTCTTTCCACACTCTAATTGCCTCCAAGGAAGAATGACATGCAGGGCTCCCGGCACCCCCACACCTAGGAGAGGAGGAGCCTACTCCGAACATCTCATTTAGACTCCCTGACCACTGCAGCGTCTTCCAAGCGGGAATTGTGACCGTTAAGGAAGCTCTGCTTTATCTTCGACCCTGCATCTACTCGGACAGTAAGGCAGCACTTTGTTCGCTCGATCAACTATCATTAAACTTCAAATCTGTGATCGACTGTCGCAAATCTCTTACCTAGATGGCGGAACAGCCACCTCTCTGTAGCAACCTAATATGGCAGCAGCGCCAACAGAAGCTTGCCAGCTGACTTAAAAGAATGGTACGGCAACACTCGGGGGATTTATCGGCAAGAATCAGCGAGCGACACACGTGTCTTGATAATATTAATAAACTTTGTAGTGCTTAATCTCAATAAAACTTTAATGGCAAACATACTTCGCCATAGTGGTGACCCCGAAAAGTAAAATCATAGTAAAAGTTACTTATTGTACGAAATTGACACACACGTTCACAATTAAGAATTTGCGCACTGAATGAACAGACGCCACTTCGATTTGCGAAAAATAAAAGGTAGGCGGCTAAATTTCGACGAAGCAAGCGATCGCTCCGATTTTCCATTCATCATGCCAGATTTAAGTCCTGATTTAACTGCTCAAGTCCGAGATCTGCAGCAGCAACTCGAGGCACTTCGGACAAATGCACCTGGCAACCGGGATGAGACTACTCGCACACACACACACGTACGACTGTCCACTTGCCAAAATTTGCACATAGCAACCCTCAACTATGGTTTGCGCAAGTGGAGCGGTCATTTCGATTGCACCAGATTATCGACGACACCGACAAGTTCGACCTTGTGACCCTTCACCTGGAGGAGGATGTAGTTTTGGGATTGGAAGACTTAGTCATTCGACCACCCAACGAAAACAAGTACGTAGCAATTAAAAATCGTTTACTACAAAAATTTGCGGAATCTCCAGAATCGAAACTACGCCGACTTCAGCAGGGTGGAGGTACATCTGGTCTAAAACCATCTGAGATCCTGGCCAACATGCGACGACTAGCTCCGGACCCGGGCAGCGAGAACATCATTCTCACTCTTTTCCTGGCAGAGATGCCGGCGTCAATTTGCCCCACTGTTACAGTCTGGGAAGAGACGGACTTGGATAAGCTCGCTAAGATCGCAGACAAGATGCTCGAAGCGGTAAACCACAACGCCACTTTTGCGATCAGCACGAATACCTCGACTGCAGCGGCCCCACCTGTTTGCGCATCTTCCACCGAAGACCCCTGGAAAAAGATCAACGACAACTTGCGTTCGCTATCACAAAAGTTTGCCGTATTGCAAAAGGATGTCAAACGTCTCCAATTCCAAGGACGCTCACGCTCATCGAGTGGCCATGTACAAACTGCAAATTCGAATCAACAGGCATCTGGGCCTAAAGAGAAGCTTTGCTTCTACCACGACCGATTTGGGGAAAATACTCAAAAGTGCCGCCCACCATGTTCCCGCTCCTCGTCGTTAAACTAAAGGAGCTGTCGCCCGACACGATGGTCGGCGGCAGCACGAATATAACCAGCGAGCCCACAGGTCAGCCAGCTGTTCCACAGGAGCAGCGCCTACACATCACCGATCGCATATCTCACATCCGCTTCCTCGTTGATTCGGGATCTGTGGTTTCCGTCATACCACGAACGCTGGTTAGACAAAAAACTACTCTGAGCGATTTGGCACTGTACGCAGCGAACCAGACAGTCATTCATACTTATGGAAAATACGTCACTCAGCTGAACTCGGATCTTCGCCGAAACTTTACATGGCCGTTCATTATCGCTGACGTGCACACAGCTATTATTGGGGCCGACTTTTTAAGCAAATTCCAATTGCTCATTGATCTTAAAAACCAACGCTTGATCGACTCAGTTACTGGACTATCGACACCAGCATGTCTTGCACAAGCGAAACACATATCAGTTTCCACAGTGCAGTGTATGTCCAAATTTCAAAAACTCCTAAGTGAATTTGTCGACGTGACAAAGCCATCGATAAAAGCAGCTACGCAACACGACGTGCGTCACTACATTGAAACAAAAGGAATACCTGTTGCTGATAGACCACGACGCCTCTCTGGTGAAAAACTTGTCACTGCCAAGAGAGAAATAAACTTCTTGATTGAGCAAGGCATATGTCTCGCCCGTCAAAAAGTCCTTGGTCCAGCCCGTTACATATGGTTACCAAAAACGACGGTGGCTGGCGGGCATGAGGAGATTATCGAGAACTAAATTCAATTACCATACCAGATCGCTACCCAATCGCCCATATACACGACTTCGCGGAACAACTGCAAGGAAAGAAGATTTTTTCAACCGTCGATTTGGTTAAAGCATACTACCAAATTCCCATGGCAGAAAACGATATACAAAAAACAGCGGTGTGCTCTCCTTTTGGACTCTGAGTTTCAATACATGTCGTTTGGGTTAAAAAACGCGACTCAAACATTTCAACGCTTTATGGACAACATCTTTCAAGGCATGGACTTCGTTTATTGCTACATGACGACATACTTATAACGTCGCATTCCATCGTTGAACACGAAGAACATCTTCGGGCTGTCTTGCAAGTACTTCAGAAACATGGCCCAAGCATCAATCTGACCAAATGCCAGTTTGCGCAATCTCAAGTAAACTTTCTCAGCTATACGATCAACGAATTTGGAATTAAACCACCCAACGAACGCACAGATGCCATTCTTAATTATGCACGCCCTGAAACCATAAGCCAACTTGGTCGTTTCTTGGGCGTTATAAATTACTATCGCAGATGTTTGGCTCGATCATCACACATTCAAGCACCGCTCACTGAGTTGCTAAAGGATGTTAAAAAAAATTATCAACGTAAAATTGATTGCACATCAGAGCTCCATTCAAGCTTGCAAACACAGCATAGCAGACGCAGCCCTCTTGTCTTTTCCCGCACCAAAATCTGAACTTCAGCTGGTTTGCGATGCTTCCGATTTCGCAAGCGGAGCAGTTTTGGAGCAGCGTACACACGGAAATTGGCAACCTCTAGGATTTTTCTCAAAGAAGCTGAGCAACACGGAGAAAAATTACTCAACGTACGACCGAGAGCTGCTCGCTATCTTCGAATCCATTAAATATTTCAAACACCTTGTTGATGGACGCATTTTTGTCACCAGAACGGATCACAAGCCGCTCGTGTACGCATTTCAGCAGCGACCAGAGAAAGCATCACCGAGACAGCTACGACATTTGGCTTACATCTCTCAATTCTGCACGACTATTGTGCATGTGAAAGATTATGCTCTATAACAATGCCGACTGTCATCAAATTATCGCAAATTGAAGAGGAGCAAGCGTCAGATCCTGAACTGGTATACCTCTTAAAAGGAACCACATCTTTAAATCTTCAAAGGGTTCAATTTGATGACAGCATCTCACTCTACCGCGATGTTTCTACAGGGAGCGTTCGTCCTTATGTACCCAAATCTTTGCGCAATGCTGTTTTCGTTCGTTCACGGTTAGTCTCATCCCAGTGGTCGGTGAACAGTTCGTCAAGTGCGCCAAAAGTTTGTATGGCCCTCGATGAATAAAAATGTCCTCGACTTTGGCAACCTAATATGGCAGCAGCGCCAACAGAAGCTTGCCAGGTGACCTTAAAGAATGTTGTGGCAACACTCGGGGGATTTTTCGGCAAGAATCAGCGAGCGACACACGTGTCTTGATAATATTAATAAACTTAATCTCAATAAAACTTTAATGGCAAACATACTTCGCCATATCTCTCACTCCTCCACTTTTGGACATAGAGAGATAATAGGAGGCTGTCGGCCGATGGAATGGCCAGTACGGGAACTACCCCCGCTCTTTCTAAGGAGATGAAATAAGTTGACTTATACTGAGAGACTTTTTTAATCTCGTAGCAAACGAGAAAACTTACTTCTAACAAAACATCGCGAAAGTTCTGGCCACAACGGATGCCGAAGCGCTCTATAGAACAATACACCCTCCACAAACCAGAGCACGCCCAAGCCATAAGGGCTATCACGGGTCATTGGATAACTGGTTGGTGATTTACGCAGTCAGACTCTTGATACCCCATAATGACCTCTGTCAAAGCTGCAGAGATAATGACGAAGAGGAGAGGAGGATACAACACCTCTTCTACCACTGACCAGCTCTAAGTGCCGGAGACCTAAATACGGTCTCCCAAAAGCTTCATCCAAAGGTCAGGCAGACAATCCGCGTTCACTAACCACTCATAATCAAACTAGTACTCTCCTCTTAAGCATAGGGGAGGAGAAGTGGTGAACCAAGCGTTATAAATTATAATTGGAAGTTGGGAGCACCAGAACCAGCTGTTTTAGTGTGACTTAGGATTACTGCGCTCCATTGCCTCTTTTCTACACCTTTGCATGTGTAGCACATCGACTGACTATTGGCTTTATTGGCTTTATTTAAGAAAAATTTAAGCTTTTTTATGCTGAGTCGCCACCATACATGTGTTCATTCAAAAGTGTTTTTATGCAGTTGGCCAAATAAAAAGCACAAGTAAAATAGGTGGAACAAAATGAAATATTTTAAATATTTTAACAAAAATGTTTCTGATATAAACGTCAAGCTTTTTCGTTCGTGTTCATACTATCTAAGTATAGTATACGAAACAGCTCTTCATTACGGTTTAAGAATTGCAGATAAAATTATTCGGATAATTAATTGGAAAATATTAGGATAATAATTAGTCTTCATTATTTTTGATCATACTCTCGTCTACTTCGAAATATGGCGTTTATTGTTTTACAATCACGAATAAAATTATATTATTATTATTTTTAATATAATTGTATCATATAGCTTACATAGGAAGAATTTCAAAATTAATGCCAAAATAATATAAAAATCGTTATATTTCGATAACATTATCTTAATTTTTCTGTGATTATTTTTTAATTTTCTAAAAATCGGAATGCTTTGTATACACATTGATTGATGAAAAGACAACTAGATATTGTGGACCCTATTCATAGCTTCATTAAATAAATTTTCCGTTTTTTATTTTTTTTTACGAAGTAAGCGTTTCCGACCCCATAAATTATATATATTCTTGATCAGGTTCACTACCCGAGTCGATCTAGCCATGTCCGTCTGTCCGTCCGGACGAACGCTGAGATCTCGGAAACTGTAAAAGCTAGGCTATTGGGATTTGGTATGCAGATTCCTGAGCTTTTTACGCAGCGAAAGTTTGTTTTAGCAGCGTGCCACGCCCACTTTAACGCCCACAAACCGCCCAAAACTGTGGCTCCTACAGTTTTAATGCTAGAGTAAAAATGTTAACTGAAATGAATTGTTCTTATCAATACTTATCGATTGACCCAAAAAAAAGTTTGCCACGCCCACTTTAACGACTTTAACGATCTGTCACATAACCATATATTGAGATCAGGGGTATGTGGCGCATTTCAGTCTCGCTTTGCTGCTTGTATATCTTCATTTCCGTTTTGTTCTTTTAGCTGAGAAACGGGTATCTGATAGTCGAGGTACTCGACTATAGCGTTCTTCCTTGTTTAATACTACTACTTCAGAAAACATAAAAATAAATGATTATATATAGTAGTAGTAGAAATAGTATTGGTAGTTCTTTATAAAAGTTAGTTTTAAAATGGTAATTTAGTTTAAATATATTATAATTAATGAACTTATTTTATAGCATGGCATGTCTGCCGTTTGCCATATTGTTTAATATGTAATTGCTACGTTGTTAAATGTAGAACGTTTCTCTTGTCATTTCTCCTCTATATCTTAGCTTATCTTTCACGAACTGTGCCAGTTTGGGCCAGCCCGTGCCATTGAGTAGCCGGATAATCTCGATTTCACTGAGACTCACTCTTCCGCAGTGTTGCTGAGGGATTCTTTTTATTTTGAGACATATTGCTAGGAAATGCAGTGTGTTTTGTACTGCTAGCATATTGCACAACGTTCAGTCGGTGGAGGCCATGTTCCTGTACGGCATTGCGTTGGATGTGGAGATACGGTGAAATAGTTCGCGGCTCTGAGAGTAGGTGGAGGCGACAGTGGTCTTGAGTTGCTTTTGCGGACTGTTTTATTTCCTGTCCGCTTGCTTTGTTAGCAGTCCTAGTAATCTGGAGTTGCATACTATTTCACAGAGGTTGGTTTTGACCGGTCTGGCGACACCCATTTCCACTAGCCGAGTCGATCTAGCCATGTCTGTCTGTCCGTATGAACAGACTCTGAAACTATAAGAGCTAGAGTGTTGGGAACCCCCTGCGCTGCGCATGTTTGTTTCAGCAGGGTGCTACGCCCATAACGCTAAAACCCGTCAAGCTCCCAAATTTTTTACTATTTTGTTAAAATTTAAATGAGATTTTGTTCTTCGTATCAATACCAATATACATGCAAAAAAAAATACATCAAATCGGAGCATTCATTAAAAGGTATACCCAAAAAATAATAAATAATTAGCCAACTATGGAGTGCAAATTCATGCAGAAAATCAGCTGCTAACGAGTTTTTACGTACATTTACCTAAGTAACGGGTATCTGGCAGTCGAGATTTTCGACTATAGCGTTTTCTCTTGTTCTTGAAGTAAATTGTATATGTAAAATGTCATGAGCGCGAATTACAGTATCTATTTATACTGTGTTCAGAATCCAGTGCCAATTACAGTCCCCAAAGTGTTTCATCTATATCCACATTATCGCCAAGAGTTGTGTTGTCAAGACTGGAACTCAGGGAGTTTGATCATCTTTGATTATCCTACGAAGTTGCAATCGAACAAAGAAGATGCTGCCGTGGCATGAACATGGGTCAAAAAAATAGTGGTGGAGTTAAAACAGTTAGTCAACCAATAATACCATGGGAGTTACAAACGGATTTTGTCAAACCAGCGCGCATCGATATTTTACTTGATATGCCACCAGCGTCTCGAGAACTACAAATAAAGCATTCATGGAACTATGAAGACAGGTCGCTAAATATTTTTGTAAAGCAAGACGACAAGTTGTCATTTCATAGGCACCCAGTCGTTCAAAGTACTGATTGTATACGTGGAAAAGTCGGACTTACAAAAGGATTGCATATTTGGGAAACCTATTGGCCAAAAAGGCAAAAAGGAACACACGCTGTTGTTGGTGTATCCACTGCAGATGCGCCATTACATTCAGTTGGATACCAAAGCTTAGTCGGATCAACTGAACAAAGTTGAGACTGGGACTTGTGAAGAAATAAATTGTATTATGACTCAAAAAACTGTGCTGGTGTCACATATCCAGCAATATTAAACAAGGAAGAACAATATAGTCGAGTACCTCGACTATCAGATACCCGTTACTCAGCTAAATAGAGATATGCAAGCAGCAAAGCGAGATTAAAATGCGCCACCTACCGGCCGTATACAGATTTAAGCGTTATGGTCGTTAGAGTGGGCGTGGCAAATTTTTTTGGATCAATCGATAGGTATTGACGAGACCAATACATTTCAGTTAAAATTTTTTGTCTAGCATGAACATTGGAGGCGTTACAGAATTTCGCGGTTTGTGGGCGTTAAAGTGGGCGTGGCAAACTTTTTTTTGAATCAATCGATAGGTATTGATGAGAACAATACATTTCAGTTAAAATTTTTAGCATTTCTAGCATCAAAACTGTAGGAGCCACAGTTTTGGGCGGTTTGTGGGCGTGGCGCTCTGCTGAAACAAACTTGCGCTGCGAAAGAAGCTCAGGAATCTGCACGCCAAATCTTAATAGCTTAGCTCCCATAGTTTCCGAGATCTCAGCGTTCATCCGGACGGACAGACAGACGGACATGGCTAGATCGACTCGGCTAGTGATCCTGATCAAGAATATATATACTTTGTGGGGTCGGAAACGCTTCCTTCTGCCTGTTACATACTTTCCGACGAATCTAGTATACCCTTTTACTCTATGAGTAACGGGTATAAAAACGACGAAGCTTTTTTAGTTACAGACAAATTCTTAGTAGCTTTAGATATGGACGAAGGAACACTAGGCTTCATTGTTGATCAGCAGTATCTTAATATTACGTTTAGAGGGTTGCGAGGAAAAAAACTATATCCAGTTGTTTCGGGGGTTTGGGGTCACTGCGAAATAACAATGCGCTATGTTGGTGGATTAGATCGTAAGTACAAAACGAAAATTATATTAAAACCACATTTAACCAGTTTCCAAAATGGTAACTATTCTACACCCCTATAAAATAACGTTTCTTTTTGGAGAAACTTATGAAAAGTAACGCTGAAGTCATTTGTCTCAAATATCGAATTTCAATTTGTAGACCATTTATTTTTATTTAGTCAGCATCAACATCCGAGACTATTTTTAGCCATGTGTGTCCGTTCGTTGTTTCTTTTGTTTTACATATGGTTATTTCTACCGCAATGTCTTCCAGACCAAACGGCTTTAATCTTGAATAACACATCTTTTTATTCGATATGGCCCCGACATTTAATAAAAATTATATACATCGGCAAGTCATTTCATTTCCTTTAAAAAATCTTAAAAACAAAACCTAATAATTTCGGAAAAAAGTTTTAAGTACTTATTTGGTACTTACTATTTATTGTATTAAAATTGTTGTCTGTATTTAAGAAAAAAAATCAAAAAAGGGCAAAACTAAGAATAGCACCATTTACCAGCTATTTTATAAAATTGGACTAATACTTACATTTCTTGATCTTCAGACTTATATTTTTGTAACATTTACAAATGCAAGAATACGTAAAACTTTTTTCTGTCGAAAAAGGCCGATAGTAAAGGGTGGCCAACGAAAGATTTGAAAGATATGAAACACCATTTCGTTCATATGGCTGCCTCGGCTGGCTTTACAGTAGCCCATTCGGTCGACCCAATTTTTAAACACATTTTCGATGGTATGGCCCTCAATGGCGACTTCAATCTAGTGCTTTAGGTCGTCAATCGTCTCTGGGTGGTTGGCGTAACACTTATCCTTTACGGCACCCCACAATAATTAGTCCAACGGGGTCGAACGTACCGTGCAAAAGACCGATTGTGACGTTGGCTGTTTGGCACGAAGCGCCGTCCTGCTGGAACCATATGTCGTCTATGTCTTCCTCTTCCATTCGGGGAAAGAAAAAGTCTTCCAACTTGCCGCGATAGCGTACACCATTAACGGTTACGGCGGCTCCTTCCTTTTCGGTAAAAATGGTCATCTTCGACCAAGCGCTCCTGAGCCCATTCCGCGAACCGAAAACGCATTGGATGGTCATGCGGCTTAATCTGCTGAACCAACTGAATCTTATACGGCCTTAGACGGAGGACTTTGGTTAAAATCCGTTGCAGGGAAGTGCGCGAAATGTCCAACTCTTGAGCACTGTGCCGAGTTGACGTCGACGGACTGTCATTGACACTTTCGGCCACCGCAGCGATATTTTCGACCGACCGAACTGGACGAGCGCGTAAACGCGTTGTTTTATCCATCAACGATCCAGTCTCACGCACACGCTTCACAAAACTTTCCACAAACTGCCTGGAAGGCGCTTTATTTTTTCCGAATTTTGACCGCAATTTTCTTGCAGTTTCGCTTGAAGACTCTCCACTTTGGAAGAAAGTTTTCAATATTTCCCAATTTTCTTCGAGCGTAAACTTAAGCATTTCGTAAGCCGCAAACCTTCTACTAAATATATGACACATTGACAATGACATTCGAAATGTCAAAGTCAAAATTATCGATAGTTCAAAAAGCAAACGCTAGATGGGCCACCTTGTGTATATATTGTTTGAGAATTCAAAGAGGGTTTTTGTATTTCAATAAAGACACAACTTTGTTGGTTGACAAAAAGAATTAAAGTGATCGTTTATTCGTTTGTAAACTGAAAGCTAACTTATGGAATGAAGTGAAATATGTGAGAATGAAATGGAATGGGAAATCGGAATCTGCATAGTTGGCAGAATCCGCGTAGTTGCTAAGGCGGCTGACTTCGTTCGCTGCTAAGTCGACTGGCTCCGGTCACTTCCGCCGGTTTCCTAGCTCAGCGTTTATGCACACAATGTGTGGGCCATCTGTGTCGCCGCGGTTTGGGCGGCGACGGTGTGTCTGCAACAATGTGTGCGGTAACTCGCGCGCTGTGGCTGAGTAAATTTTGTACGCTCCAAACCTGTGCTGTATTATCACTATACAGCTTCTCTACTCCCTGCTTTGAGGCGTCCTCTTTGTTAAAGCCTTTAAAAATAAGGTTTTGAGCCTTGCTGCATTTCCACTGTCTGGCCATAATCGGCCTTCAGGTCGTCAAAGATCTCTGTCACCGTGTCCAATTGGGCCTTAAGCACCATCACTTCCTCCTTCGTAGCTAGGTTGTCGAATGGTTGATGGGTTGCTTCGTTTATGCTTTTCCTATTGTGATAGGGTACTTAAGGGCGTGCCAGAAAGTATGTTGGCGAGTGCAGATCCTGGTTGCTGTGGGTGCTTTGCGGTGTAGTTATGCTAAGCGACATTTCCTGCTTGTATACTTCTATGGGAAAAAAGTAATGTGAATTTGGTTTTTTCGATTTTCGTTGTGTACTATGAACTTTTTCCACTCGGCCAAACCATAAATACTAGTATTCGTCAAAAAAAAAAAAAAAGAATTTGGGGAAACGAGCACTCTTGGTTTTTGCATCACGATAATGCACCGGCTCACATTTCATTCGTTCTTCGTGACCATTTCACCAAAAATTCGACGCATACGTTCAGCAACCACCGTATTCGCCTGATTTGGCTCCGTGTGACTTCTGGCTATTCCTAAAACTCCAGAAAAGTACGATTTGCCATGTTTCGAGGAATGGAAAAAACATTAGGCATTCCGTTATTTTATCGGGAGGAGGTTACTTTAAAGGAGATGAAAATGATTAAGAATAATAAAAAATTTTCATTTTACAAAAAAATTCTTCTTACTTTTCGCCCATAGTAATATTTTACACTTCTTGTATTTCCATAAAAATTTTTAACTAAAATGTATTGGTCTCGTCAATACCTATTGTTCGTACCCAAAGGTACTCAACATGACCACACCCAACAAATCAAGCAGAATCTAAGTTGGGAACAGTACCAGGCGCTCAGTAGCACTCACTGCAGATGAGAAGTGCTTATCAGCATATTATATGTCTCACTAACTCACCGTCTCACCGACTCAACGGCGCACTGACCCGCCAATGCAGTCAGCGTATGTTGCAGTGTCAGTACCAGGCGCTCAGTAGCACCCACTGCATATGAGAATTGCTGATCAGCATATTATGTCTCACCAACACACCTGCAGTCAGCACATGTTGCAGTTTTAGCCGAGCCAACTGCACCATAATCATAATTCCCTGACCTACTTTAGATTATAGCTTATTTCACTAATCATTACACTAAGCTTCCGTGTTCCAAGTAGTATATAAGCAGGTATCAAATGAAGAATAAATTAGTTATCAACACACCTCTTAACTCCGCGGTTCTACTTCCTACAACTGGGAATAGGGCTCGTAATAAACTATCTCAACTAGCAGCTAACCACGTTAGCTCACCCTCAGCGCAGCTCCAGCATCGCCTGTGGTCCGGCATCGCAGTAACCATCGTTACCATTGCCGCGACGCGATCGTCCTGCCATCATAGCGTCCCCGTGCCAGCGACAAGTGCTCATTACCCCCTTGTCCCGCGGTGTGACCAGGAAGTGTCTACTTCGGTTAGGCACAAACACCTATCAATTGGTAAAAAAAAAATTTGCCACGCCCACTCTAACGCCCATAACGCTTTAATCTGTCTTACGCCGGTATGTGGCGCGTTTTAATCTCGCTTTGCTGCTTGCATTTCTCCTTTTCCCTTTCGTCCCTTTAGCTGAGTAACGGGTATCTGATAGTCGAGGTACTCGACTATAGCGTTGTTCCTTGTTTTCACTTGCGTTTACTTATGTAAAGGAGTTAGATTTACTCGCAATTAACGTTGTTAAATAGAATAAGCCAGTGGTTTAAAAGTAATACTTATACGATTCCCAGGTAAGTCTGTCGTAGACCAATAATTTTTTAAACAGTGAGAGTAAAAAACATGTTGATGTATATTAAAAATAAGGGAAATACAAGTTTCCCAAAAAAACACAGTGGCGGAAAAAAGTAGCAGTGAAAAATATTTATTTTTGACGTGAAAATCAACAAATGGTGCATATAAATAAAAATTGAATAAATCTGTGAAAGAATTTAAAGATCTTAGTGAGTGAAAGGTTCCTAGGGACACAAAATAAGATGTTTGTTCTTAAAACTTAAATTTGTTGTTAAAAGTCGTTAAAAATGAATTTTAATAACATTAAACCACAGTTTTTACTTCTGTGTGCATAAGCAAACATGGCTATTTAAATAAAAGTCTCAAACATCTTTAACTTTCAGTCCCTGAAAAAGTGTTATTTTTTTCCGCAACTGCAAAATAAAATAAAAAATATATAAATAATGTGTGGTAAATTTTTCTTAATAATTTTTTAGAACAAAATAAAATAAATCTAGTGACCGAAAACAAAAGTTTGCAATTTCTACACTGATAAAAAAATTGTAGTAAGTCCAAGGTTTCATATTTAACTTTCATATTTTTTGCCATGTATTTTATCCATTGCATTTATGTTTAATTAAAATATAAAAATATTTAATCCAAAAAAAATTTTACCAAATTTAATTATTTTTAAAGAGAAAATAATTATTATAAACATTTATAATATAATAACGAGATATTGAAAACAAAACAAGTGAGTTGTGAACAAGAAGAAGCTAAAGATGTACCCAAATTTCGTCCGCGCCTTACTAAGTATGTTTTTATTGGGGCCGAAAGTAACTATTATTTGTAAGTTAAATTTTTAAAAATCTTCTGGGATTTTTGCTTGAAATGCCAAAAATAGCATTTCTTTTATTGTAAATAAAACTTACAAATAACGATTACTTTCGGTCACTCGCTTTTATTCCTGTCGCGTTCTGTTTTTAAAACAAATTTTTTTCTAATACTAGAAAAAACAAATACCACGGAGCCTCCCGAAAAGGAGATGCAGAAGGCAATGCGGTGCGTAACGAACCTCAGCTGCACTAAAAAGAAGGCAATGCAGACCACAGAAACTGGCGAGGAGGCAAAATTTTAAAATAAAGAAATTAATAAATAAAAGTCAAAATATAGAAATTAAATACAAGTGAAAAGTTGATGAACGTGTGCTTTTTTGCTGCTAAGCAAGCGCTCAAAATGTACTGAATGTGTGCTTTTTCTGCTGCTCAAAAAAGTGATCAAAAGGGTGCTCATAAAGAGCTCAATGCGTGCTTGTTTTTGAGCACTGATGAACCCTAGGACACGCCTATCTTAATTTAAGAACTCATTTTCATGCAAATTGTGCGCTCATTGAGCGCTCAGTGATGAACTCGCAGTGATTGAGTGCTCAATAAGCGCTGAATATTTGGCAGTTCAATCGAGATTGCACACCACAGGCAGCAAATAAGCGGTTTCACTAATACGCCTCCAAGCCGCTAGGGGCGCTACAGGCTTGTTGGCGCTGAAGGTCAAGTGGCGCTATAGGAGAAGAAGATAGGTGGCTCTATAGGAGAAGAAGGTAGGTGGCGCTATAGGCTAGGTGTGTTAGTGAAAAAATCAGAGATGCTTTAAGCATATTTCCATCCCTCTCGAACTCTCTTAAGCTGAGTAACGGAAATGTAATAGTCGAGGCCATCGACTATAGCGTTTTCCATTGTTTTATTTAGCTTATATATTACCATCCTACAGTAAAGTATCTATGAGTTTAAAAAACAATTTGATCAATTTCATAGGTATATATAACTATTAACAAAATTTACTAACTAAATTTTATGGGTTGGATAAGAATGGTTATACTCTAATCTTTTTTTATAGTTATATAACTATTTCTTATAGTAACCCTTACATCCACGTTTTATTTTTATTTTACGGGTACAATTAACAATTCGGTGGTTAGGGACCGTTCTACTATTATATTGGTAAATTTTACCAATCGATTTTTTCCGTGCATTAATATTAATTTCGTCGCATACGAAAGTTAAACGTTTTCTGAAAAAATGTGTGAACGCTGTGAATTGGGATTTCAGATTTAGATTCCAATGCTTCGTATTCAGCGCAGTTTTGATATCCAAATGTGCTCTAAAGCACACAAATCGCCTATACCTATCGATTGACCTAAAAAATGTTTCCAACGCTGAAATCTGTCTGCCATCTACATACCCATATTTTGAAGTCGGGGGTCGGTGGCGCTGCTTCCATATCTCCATCTCCCTTTCGCTTCCCTTAGCTGAGAAACAGGTATATATCGAGGCACTTGGCTATGGCGTTATTCCTTGTTTTACATAGGTTTTGCATAGGCAACTAGAGGTTGGCAAACGTAGGGTTCTGGTTGGGTCTTTGGTATTTCTTTGGTATATTTAGTATTCTTTGCCCACAGACCTCCCAAAGCCGTCCGTATGAGCGCAGAGATTTCGGAAACTATAGCAATATAATTTATATGACACATTTATTAGGGGCTCTTACCCAATTTATAAACAACTTTGAACCGAGAGCTAATTTCCAAATAACTCTGACAGACCCGAGATAAATCCGTGGTCAGCTATTTCTGTCAACCAGGCCTCCAAATCATTGCCACCCAGATCAATTTGACGCAGTCCGAATAAAACGGATGCTGTAAACATCCAAACCGATAATGTAAACAATTGGAGTCCCAAGCGAGCCCTGAGTCCGCTAACGTAAACAAAAGATCCCCAAAGCGAGCCCCGAGTCCGCTAACGTAAACAAAAAGATCCCCAAAGCGGTCCCTAAACTCAGCTAATGTAAACACCAATTTCCGGCCGATTGGACTTCAAATTTAATTGGCAAATTGCATCATCCTATTTTCCGATTCTCTTGAGTAATTCTCTTTATCAATTTTTGGGGATAAAATCTTGGTCATTGAACTAGAGAGCAGGAAGTTCGTTTTTGAGATCCGAATCGAACAGTAGAACAAATCGAGAAAAAGTATAAGAGCAGTGAATTAAATAAGTTCGACCTATTGAAAAATTATAACAGTGAATAAGTGATTGTTAACAAGAAAGGAAGTTAGCGTCGGCAAGCCGAAGCTTGAATACCCTTGCCGCTATAATTAATAAATTTAAAAATACAAGAAATTATATTCCCAATAGTATAAGATAATATGTCAGAAAACACCGAAGCTATAATTTGTTTCATAAAATTTTCCCACCAATTTTCCGATCGTTCCTATGGCAGCTAAAATTAAATTCGAAATATAGAACTAATTAAAAAATGTTATTTCCATGCGTAGGAGGTTATATGTTAAAAAACACCGAAGCTATAATTTGTTTCATATTATTTTCCCTCCGATTTTACAATCGTTCCTATGGCAGCTATATGATATAGTCGTCCGATTTTCATAAAATTAAATTCAAAATTCAGAACTAATTAATTAATGTTATATCCAAGCGTAGGAGGTTTTATGTTAAAAAACACCAAAGATATAATTTTTAAAAACTTTTTTCCCGATTATTCCTATGGGAGCTATAAGATATAGTTGTCCGATCCGGCTGGTTCCGACTTATATACTACCTGCAAAAGATATAAGACTTTTGGGACAGTTTCAGCCCGATAGCTTTAAAACTGAGAGACTAGTTTACGTAGAAACGGACGGACAGACGGACATGGCTAGATCGACTCGTCTAGTGATGCTGATCAAGAATATATATACTTGCGTTTACTTATGTAAAGGAGTTAGATTTACTCGCAATTAACGTTGTTAAATAGAATAAGCCAGTGGTTTTTATATATATATGATGGACGTTGATGCACTACGAGCAGTACAAACAAGTGGCCCAACGACACCAAGCACGTGCTTGTTACGCGCGGGGCCCTTTTATCAATTTGGGCAAAAAATACGAGTTCGCGAGGAAGATACAAAAAACAAATAGAGACGGGACACAAATGAAAATAAAAGAAGCATCTAAGAATGAAGCAAATGAGTTAAAATATTAGTTTTTAATACCGGGATAGAAGTTGAAGTGCAAATTAAATGATAGAGGTTGTTATAATTATTACATAGAACGCGAAAGGGCTCGTGCAGACAAAAATTAGATGTACATCGTGGCAAATTTAGGGGATAATAATTTCGTGTCAGTCTAACGGGAACATTGAAAGTTAGGCGGTTTACAAGTTCTACAGAATCAATATCACCTCTTATAAGATTTTGCATAAAAATAGTACCAAGCATTGTTCTACGATTTGCAAGGGTAGGTAAATTAAGCAATAGTAATCTACTCTGATAGGAAGGTAGCCTTATGTTTTGATCCCAGTTCAAACTACGAAGGGCAAAAAGAAGAAATTTTTTTTGTACCGACTCAATACGGTCAATATGCACTTGGTATTGTGGACTCCAAACCGAAGAACAATATTCCAAAATAGGACGGACAAGGGAGGTAAATAATAATTTGGTTGTATAAGGGTCATCAAATTCTTTTGACCAACGCTTTATAAACCCAAGAACACTCATGACCTTGCTGACAGTGGACATTATGTGGCAGTCAAATTTATGTTTTGGGTCCAGAAGAACGCCTAAGTCATTAACTGAATATATACGGTCGAGTGGCGTATTTTGAAGAGAGTAACTAACAAAAGTAGGAGTACCTCTATGAAAAGTCATAACGTTGCATTTAAGGCAGTTCAAATTTAAAAGGTTATACTCCCACCATCCCTGAAAACAATCAATATCTGACTGTAAGTTGAAACCCGACGCTATATCATTATGTGATAAACAAAGCTTAACATCATCAGCATACATTAGTACACGAGAGTATGTTATGATAGAGGGAAGATCGTTAATAAACAAAGTAAACAGCAAAGGGCCCAAATGACTACCCTGAGGCACTCCAGATGTCACATAGATCAGTTTTGAGGCAGCGTTCTTGAATATAACCCTCTGAGTCCTGCCATTCAAATAACTTGAAATCCAAGTTAATAGATTACATGGAAACCCAAGCTGATTTAATTTGAATAAGAGAAGAGAGTGGTTGACAGAGTCAAAGGCCTTACTGAAATCAGTGTATATAACGTCAGTCTGCATTTTATTCTTAAATCCATTTATTACAATAGATGACAATTCCAGAAGGTTGGTGGTAGTCGATCTTCGCTTAACAAAACCATGCTGACACGGTGATATTAGCGAGGAACATAAATGTTGCAAATGAGAAGTAATAATACGTTCAAATGCTTTAGGAATTGCCGACAATTTAGAAATACCTCTGTAATTCTGGGCATCCGCCTTCGCACCCTTTTTGTGAAGTGGAATGATAAAAGAGTCCTTCCAGATAGTAGGAAAAACTGACGATGAAATAGACAAATTAAAAAGTTTAAGAATCGGTTTACATATGGTTGACGCACAAAACTTAAGCACACACCCGGGGAGTCCATCAGGACCGGGAGAATAAGTTGGCGTTGTTTTTTCTAAGTCTCTTACGAGAGAAATTTCCGTAATTTCAGGGGTAAAGATACAATTTGCCTTATTTAAGGGATTAGGGTAGTTAGAATTTGACCAAGCAGCCGAACTATAAGTAGTTTGGAAAAACTCGGCAAATAAATCAGCAATTTCAGAATCCGTCGATGCCTCCATTGAGTTAAAACGTACCGATGAAGGCAATGCTGACGACTTACGCTTGGCATTGACAAAGTTATAAAACTGCTTCGGATCATTTGAAAATTCAAATTTACATCGACTTAAATACATAGAATAACAATGACTATTAAGAACATTAAAATCCGATCGAGCCACCACATATTTCGAAAAATCAGATGGCTTACCCGATTTCTTATACTTTTTATAAGTGTTTGTCTTAAGGTTTTTAAGTCTTTGAAGCGCATTGGTAAACCAAGGTGGCCTGTTTGTCTTTGAAGGAAACCTATCAGGAACGCATTCATTTAAAAAGGTATTTAACACTATATAGAAGTGTTCAGTGGCGCTTTCAATATCCATACAATTGTACAATTCTGTCCAATTATATTGAGAAATCATGTCGTTAAGTTTTTTAAAGTTACATTTTCGGAAACATCTCACTTTAGTTTGAGAAACTAAAGGAGAGAGGGTATCAACGCATGGGAGGCAGATTGTCAATTCCATTGTTGGATGATATCGGTCTTCAGGTACAACAAGAGCGTCAATTCTAGATACCGTGACTTCAGACGGGTCTGAAACAAACACAAGATCTAGTTGTCTATTTAATGAATTCCGTATAAAGCTTACTTGCTGTAACGATAATTCTAGAAGACCATCTACAAAATCATGGGCGGATAGAGGTATAGCGACTAGTGACTGACTCAGGAGGAGACCAAGAAATACCAGGGAGATTAAAGTCACCCAAATAAATCAAAAGGTCACTGTTAGAAAGAAGGGATAGAACAGATTTTATCGCAGACAGGTGGTGCTCATAAATTATTAAATCAGAGCCAGGTGGAATATAGGAGCATGTAACAAATATTGAGAATGATTGCAAGGAAACTTTCACACTAACAAATTCAATTTCATTAGGAGTATCAGAGTGAATTCTTTCGGAAGTTAGGCTAGTGCTAACGGCAATCAGCACACCGCCTCCCCTACGTGAGGAGCGATCGGTCCTATAGGCATTAAAATTGTTTGACAGAACTTCATTGTCAGATATCTCTGGCTTCAACCAAGTTTCCGTAAAAGCCAAAATATCAGCAGTAAATGCAGAGGAGTCAGCATAAAGCTTGGGTAGCTTCATATTTAGTCCCCTAACATTTTGATAGGCCAAAAATAACCTTTTTAATTTTTTGGCGCCGTGGAAGGTCTGTTATTTGTTCTCGGTTTATTGGAAACAAATTCTTTTATTACTAAATCATCATTAAGCCAAAAGCTTTCAGAAAGTAGTACCTTAAACACATCAGGCGGAGCAAATATTTTAAACGACGATATACTACGAGCATATGAAAATCTAAATTGTTCCACTGAAATATTCTCGGATGGGAATTTTTCACGAATAAATTCCAAAACATCCTCAGATGTGGTATCTGGAGTGAATCTCGAAACAAATAATTGTTTTCTTTGTGGAACAACTGATAATTTCTTACGACCCCCAGCAGCAGATTGCACCTCACTAAGCTGAGAGCCAGAAACGGTAACTTCTGTACCTACAGGTACGGTCGGCACCGTAGTCGGCACTGAAGGTTTATTTACCACCCGACTTCGAGAAGCAGTGACTTCACCTAAAACAGCTGTATCCATAGGCGCAGTAGGTTCACTTACCACAGTGTCAACAGAGACTGCTGCAGCCACCAAGTTCGGATTTGGGGTGGATACCGTGACCGTATTAACTGCCGCTGAGCTGGTTTTTTTACGTTTAGGCGACTCAGTTAGTAATTTTTTATTATTAAATTGGGCACAAACGGAATTGAACCCCTCATTGAGCTGTTTAAAAGCACCAGAGAGATTCAAAAGGCTGTCTCGAGTCTGCTTCATAAAGCCGCTCATCTCAACAACCATTTCCTTGCAGGATCCACATGACCACATGAGTCCAGAATTCTGATCAATAAAGTCTTTGACTCTACCAGTAAATCCTGCGCATTTAACGTGCATTATCGACTCGCCAGCAGAAAATAAAAGGGTCTTTAGTTGAAGACGAAAGAGTACAATTTTTCTTAGAGCAGACAAGAGCCATTTTAAGGAGATTAAATAAAATAGAATAATATATGAAAAATACCTCGAGTAAATTTGGCACTGGGATCAAATTCCAAAACCACAAAGGCACAAAACACGAAAAAAATAAGAGCGCGAGATCGCGTAATAATTTAAACGTAAGAGAGCACGAGAGAAAAAATCTTCTATCGATTGAGCGTTGCTTGTGGGACACTGACAACTTTACGCAGGAACAGTTACAATGTAAAGCAAGCAAGAGAGAGAGAGAGAGAGAGAGACAAGAGAATAGCACACCAAAAGTCTACCAGAAATTTGGCAGGTTCAGAGAGAGTTTAAGTTACAGTTGTAATATAGAGCGGGAGAGAGAGTGAGAATCGAAGAGTTTTAGCAAGTTTAGTGAGTATAAGAATTACACTAACAAAGCTAGTAGATTAAACAAATCTAATATAAATGCTAAAATAACTATAATCACTGGGAGATCTAGTAAAAAACACTAAACACACTAACCCAGCGGTTAGACTAAGCTTTGTTAATAAACAAACACAAAACACTCGCAAAAAATCACAGAATAGACAAAAAATTCAGAGCACAAGAGTAAACACAACCGTTCACAAGCGACGCTAAATCGAATCGAAAGTAATACTTATACGATTCCCAGGTAAGTCTGTCGTAGACCAATAATTTTTTAAACAGTGAGAGTAAAAAACATGTTGATGTATATTAAAAATAAGGGAAATACAAGTTTCCCAAAAAAACACAGTGGCGGAAAAAAGTAGCAGTGAAAAATATTTATTTTTGACGTGAAAATCAACAAATGGTGCATATAAATAAAAATTGAATAAATCTGTGAAAGAATTTAAAGATCTTAGTGAGTGAAAAGTTCCTAGGGACACAAAATAAGATGTTTGTTCTTAAAACTTAAATTTGTTGTTAAAAGTCGTTAAAAATGAATTTTAATAACATTACACCACAGTTTTTACTTCTGTGTGCATAAGCAAACATGGCTATTTAAATAAAAGTCTCAAACATCTTTAACTTTCAGTCCCTGAAAAAGTGTTATTTTTTTCCGCAACTGCAAAATAAAATAAAAAATATATAAATAATGTGTGGTAAATTTTTCTTAATAATTTTTTAGAACAAAATAAAATAAATCTAGTGACCGAAAACAAAAGTTTGCAATTTCTACACTGATAAAAAAATTGTAGTAAGTCCAAGGTTTCATATTTAACTTTCATATTTTTTGCCATGTATTTTATCCATTGCATTTATGTTTAATTAAAATATAAAAATATTTAATCCAAAAAAAATTTTACCAAATTTAATTATTTTTAAAGAGAAAATAATTATTATAAACATTTATAATATAAAAACGACATATTGAAAACAAAACAAGTGAGTTGTGAACAAGAAGAAGCTAAAGATGTACCCAAATTTCGTCCGCGCCTTACTAAGTATGTTTTTATTGGGGCCGAAAGTAACTATTATTTGTAAGTTAAATTTTTAAAAATCTTCTGGGATTTTTGCTTGAAATGCCAAAAATAGCATTTCTTTTATTGTAAATAAAACTTACAAATAACGATTACTTTCGGTCACTCGCTTTTATTCCTGTCGCGTTCTATTTTTAAAACAAATTTTTTTCTAATACTAGATGCAATCGCTCTGCTGGAGCCCACGGAGCCTCCCGAAAAGGAGATGCAGAAGGCAATGCGGTGCGTAACGAACCTCAGCTGCACTAAAAAGAAGGCAATGCAGACCACAGAAACTGGCGAGGAGGCAAAATTTTAAAATAAAGAAATTAATAAATAAAAGTCAAAATATAGAAATTAAATACAAGTGAAAAGTTGATGAGCGTGTGCTTTTTTGCTGCTAAAGCAAGCGCTCAAAATGTACTGAATGTGTGCTTTTTCTGCTGCTCAAAAAAGTGATCAAAAGGGTGCTCATAAAGAGCTCAATGCGTGCTTGTTTTTGAGCACTGATGAACCCTAGGACACGCCTATCTTAATTTAAGAACTCATTTTCGTGCAAATTGTGCGCTCATTGAGCGCTCAGTGATGAACTCGCAGTGATTGAGTGCTCAATAAGCGCTGAATATTTGGCAGTTCAATCGAGATTGCACACCACAGGCAGCAAATAAGCGGTTTCACTAATACGCCTCCAAGCCGCTAGGGGCGCTACTGGCTTGTTGGCGCTGAAGGTCAAGTGGCGCTATAGGAGAAGAAGATAGGTGGCTCTATAGGAGAAGAAGGTAGGTGGCGCTATAGGCTAGGTGTGTTAGTGAAAAAATCAGAGATGCTTTAAGCATATTTCCATCCCTCTCGAACTCTCTTAAGCTGAGTAACGGAAATGTAATAGTCGAGGCCATCGACTATAGCGTTTTCCATTGTTTTATTTAGCTTATATATTACCATCCTACAGTAAAGTATCTATGAGTTTAAAAAACAATTTGATCAATTTCATAGGTATATATAACTATTAACAAAATTTACTAACTAAATTTTATGGGTTGGATAAGAATGGTTATACTCTAATCTTTTTTTATAGTTATATAACTATTTCTTATAGTAACCCTTACATCCACGTTTTATTTTTATTTTACGGGTACAATTAACAATTCGGTGGTTAGGGACCGTTCTACTATTATATTGGTAAATTTTACCAATCGATTTTTTCCGTGCATTAATATTAATTTCGTCGCATACGAAAGTTAAACGTTTTCTGAAAAAATTTGTGAACGCTGTGAATTGGGATTTCAGATTTAGATTCCAATGCTTCGTATTCAGCGCAGTTTTGATATCCAAATGTGCTCTAAAGCACACAAATCGCCTATACCTATCGATTGACCTAAAAAATGTTTCCAACGCTGAAATCTGTCTGCCATCTACATACCCATATTTTGAAGTCGGGGGTCGGTGGCGCTGCTTCCATATCTCCATCTCCCTTTCGCTTCCCTTAGCTGAGAAACAGGTATATATCGAGGCACTTGGCTATGGCGTTATTCCTTGTTTTACATAGGTTTTGCATAGGCAACTAGAGGTTGGCAAACGTAGGGTTCTGGTTGGGTCTTTGGTATTTCTTTGGTATATTTAGTATTCTTTGCCCACAGACCTCCCAAAGCCGTCCGTATGAGCGCAGAGATTTCGGAAACTATAGCAATATAATTTATATGACACATTTATTAGGGGCTCTTACCCAATTTATAAACAACTTTGAACCGAGAGCTAATTTCCAAATAACTCTGACAGACCCGAGATAAATCCGTGGTCAGCTATTTCTGTCAACCAGGCCTCCAAATCATTGCCACCCAGATCAATTTGACGCAGTCCGAATAAAACGGATGCTGTAAACATCCAAACCGATAATGTAAACAATTGGAGTCCCAAGCGAGCCCTGAGTCCGCTAACGTAAACAAAAGATCCCCAAAGCGAGCCCCGAGTCCGCTAGCGTAAACTAAATGATCCCCAAAGCGGTCCCTAAACTCCGCTAATGTAAACACCAATTTCCGGCCGATTGGACTTCAAATTTAATTGGCAAATTGCATCATCCTATTTTCCGATTCTCTTGAGTAATTTTCTTTATCAATTTTTGGGGATAAAATCTTGGTCATTGAACTAGAGAGCAGGAAGTCCGTTTTTGAGATCCGAATCGAATAGTAGAACAAATCGAGAAAAAGTATAAGAGCAGTGAATTAAATAAGTTCGACCTATTGAAAAATTATAACAGTGAATAAGTGATTGTTAACAAGAAAGGAAGTTAGCTTCTGCAAGCCGAAGCTTGAATACCCTTGCCGCTATAATTAATAAATTTAAAAATACAAGAAATGATTTTCCCAATAGTATAAGATAATATGTCAGAAAACACCGAAGCTATAATTTGTTTCATATAATTTTCCCACCAATTTTCCGATCGTTCCTATGGCAGCTAAAATTAAATTCGAAATATAGAACTAATTAAAAAATGTTATTTCCATGCGTAGGAGGTTATATGTCAGAAAACACCGAAGCTATAATTTGTTTCATATAATTTTCCCACCAATTTTCCGATCGTTCCTATGGCAGCTATGTGATATAGTCGTCCGATTTTGATAAAATTAAATTCAAAATTCAGAACTAATAAAAAAATGTTATTTCCACGCGTAGGAGGTTTTATTTAAAAAAAAACACCGAAGCTATAATTTGTTTCATATAATTTTCCCACCAATTTTCCGATCGCTCCTATGGCAGCTATATGATATAGTCGTCCGATTTTGATAAAATGAAATTCGAAACTCAGAACTAATAAAAAAATGTTATTTCCAAGCGTTGGAGGTTATATGTTAAAAAACACCGAAGCTATAATTTGTTTGATATTATTTTCCCACCAATTTTTCGATCGTTCCTATGGCAGCTACATGATATAGTCGTCCGATTTTGATAAAATTAAATTCGAAACTCAAAACGAATTAAAAAATGTTATTTCCAAGCTTAGGAGGCTATATGTTAAAAAACACCAAAGATAAAATTTTTTAAAATTTTTTTCCCGATTATTCTTATGGGAGCTATAAGATATAGTGGTCCGATCCGGCTGGTTCCGACTTATATACTACCTGCAAAAGATATAAGACTTTTGGGAAAGTTTCAGCCCGATAGCTTTTAAACTGAGAGACTAGTTTGCGTAGAAACGGACGGACAGACGGACATGGCTAGATCGAATCGTCTAGTGATGCTGATCAAGAATATATATACTTTATGGGATCGGACGACTATATCATATAGCTGCCATAGGAACGATTGAAAAATTGGTGGGAAAATTATATGAAACAAATTATAGCTTCGGTGTTTTTTTTTAAATAAAACCTCCTACGCGTGGAAATAACATTTTTTTATTAGTTCTGAATTTTGAATTTAATTTTATCAAAATCGGACGACTATATCACATAGCTGCCATAGGAACGATCGGAAAATTGGTGGGAAAATTATATGAAACAAATTATAGCTTCGGTGTTTTTTGACATATTATCTTATACTATTGGGAATATCATTTTTTGTATTTTTAAGAATTTCAAATTAAATTTAATAAGAATCGGATGACATATAGCTGTCAAAGAAACGGTCAGAGAAATAATAAAATTATTATTTAAAAAAAAATATTGCTTTTTTGATTTTGATCGTATTTTCATTTACTCTGGAATATAGAATATTTAAACTTTTCAGCATTACAAATTAAATTTTACACAAACATCACTGAAGCTAGCAACAATCCTTAAGAATTTAACATTGTGTTACTAACGTTGATCATTTCTGTTAACTTAAACGGTATACAAACTTGCGTGCCGAAGTTAACTTCCTTTCTTGTTTTTGATCATTCGTATGGAAGCTATAGGACATAGTTGTCCGATCCGGCTGGTTCAGACTTATATACTACCTGCAATATAAATAATACTTTTGGGAGGCTTTCATACCAGTAGAATTTAAGCGGAAAGACTACTTTGCGTAGAAACAGACAGACAGACATAGCTATATCCGCCCACGGAAAAAAATTAAAATTTAAAGCAGTTAGAAAGTTAGATCATTATTATTTCAAATGTGTCCTGCAAATTTGGTCCAGATCACAAAATAAATACAGAAGTTATTCTATAATGTATTTTATGTATTTATTTTCAACTTTATCAATGTCATCAATTTCATTATTATTATAAAAAAATATGTATTGTTGTCTTCCCTTGCGTCGATATTATTTGCACACTCATCTGCAGATTCAACTTCACAAGCCAACAGCTGGATGACTTCTACTGGCAAAGCAAGTCTCTTATGTTTTTTGATCCGCCTTTTTAAATTTAAGGATGACATTATGGGGTCGGAAGTATCCATTGCTCTGTGAAAAACGTCTGTGTTAATTCGGCTGTTTTTCCTTGCATGGTGTAGTCTGTCGGATTTATATATTTTAATTCTGCATTCAGCTGCTTCACCAAAATAACCGATATGAAGAACAGTGTTTACCAATATTACTCTTGAGTGGACAATAATCTTGTGGACCGTCGATGTCATTGGTAGCGACGTATATTTGTCAATTATTGGGTGACCAGTTTGATGGCAAAGTTCTTCAAATTTTTTGGCATTTATTGGCCAGGACAATGATATAAGTATATTCCTCATGTTTAAAATAGGCTGTGTATCGACGCCAGTTATTTCTGATAAAGCTGAATGCTCGGCGTGCTGTGTTCCCAACATTTGTGCTTCCGAATCCTCCTTGTTTTGGCTGGTCAACTTTCAGGGACAGCTTTTCCCAAAACATTCACTGAATTTTTTTTTTTTTGCAACACAATGCTTTGCATTGTGCATTGTGCTTTGCGTCCATTTTATACCCAGCATGAAGTACGAGTTAAAAAAACCTAAACCAACAAATCTTTCGGTGTCGCAGTGCAGATTGGGCAAGCTTGCTAAGATTTCGTATTTGTTAGGACATTAAGCACTTTGCCATCAATTACAGTCAAATACAAGGTAAGCCTTACATATATACATTGCCTTTCATTGAGATCTACTTTAATAGAATTTAATGCACTGATTTCGCTTTCCATACGTTTGTTCACATCTTTAATAACTTCAGACAAAGAGGCATAACTGTCGTGGCAAACAGTGAAGAGTCTGCATCTTGGGACTGGTCGTTAGTGTAAGCCTGATAATAGTTAGCTTGTCCCGTGCTGCCATCAAAGCCATAACTCAATATCAATTCGGCAGATAAAAAGTCAGACGGCTGGATGTTCAGTGCCGTTGCAATAGCCTCTTTTTGATAATTCACTATTCGACTTTTTGTGTGATTCAATAGGCCTTGCAAAGAAACGTTTGCTACGGTGTCTGCAGCGGAAGATCGCGAAGGCTGTACCACGTGCTTATTTATCACTTTGCGAATAGTGACGGCTTTTCCAGGGTTTAATGCAAATAATCTTAATAGGACAGCAATATCAACTAGCCCGCGCCTACGAGCACCTATGCTTGCCGGTTGAGTCAGTCATCTTGCGTTATGTTTTTGTCCCGCGGAGAGGTCGGCTGCTTGCTCTCTTTGAGCTCTTCTACCTTTTATATTGAATGGCATCTTTGGACGTCCAACTGGTTTTTTTAATTCCTGTCCTTTGGCTTCTTCTCTAGTTAAATTAAGGCTCATATAACCTTCCATATAGCTTGAATGTGTCTTTTTGAACCTTTCCACCTTCCTACAGCATTTTTGCACATTCGCCATAAATTTGCAGAAAAATTTCGGACTTTATCTTTTTAATAACGATGATTTTCTTCCAAAACGTTGCCATCAATTTTGTCACTAATAACAGTGTATATAGAATTTTGTTTCTCACAAAAGCTCCTTTGCTTACGCCACACTTCTAGGAGATCTGCATTGCTGATTAAGATGTTGCTTCCTATTAAATCAAATAACGCAAAAAGGCGCAAAAAGCGCACAATGTGCTTACTAGTTCGGAATTCAGAATTTACAACATGCAGAAAACGTCGCTTTTCCGATGTTTTAACAGGCAAACATCGATGTAACATCGAAAAACATTGATGTTTCTGCACCTCTAGTATATAGACAGACACTGAAATAATTTGAAATTTGTTTTTAAACTCTTTGAAAAGTTCAACTTTCTTTCCAAAAGTGACAAAGGGACACAACTTGCTAAATATACAAATTGTTAGAAAAATACGAACGAAACACGCAACATATTAGTATCAAGAATTAATATTCATTTTGAGTTTGATTATTACATGATTTTTTGTCAGAGATATGCCAATTTAAAATTGCACCGCAAAGTTAACCTTTAAGACAGCACGTGTTGTTTGCTTGCAACAGCTGACTTTAACAGCTGTTATTGTAACACTAAACTGTTAAGTTAACATTTTAGGTATGTAACATAGCATTTTGATCATTTCTTAACATGGTAACATTGAAAAAACGGAAAATTTATACTCGCGAAAAATGAGTTTTGGCCAAGGAAACGGGTCAAATTCAACATAGTGCCTTGCAGAGGGTGTTATGATTTCAGTCAGAAGTTTGCAACGAGACGTTTCTGACCCCATAAGGTATATATATTCTTGATCAGCATCACTAGACGAGTCGATCTAGCCATGTCCGCCTATCCGTCTGGCCGTCCGTCTCTGCGCAAACTAGTCTCTCAGTTTTAAAGCTATCAGGCTGAAACTTTTCCCAAAGTCTTATTTCTTTTGCAGGTAGTATAAAAGTCGGAACCAGCTGGATCGGACCACTATATCTTATAGCTCCCATAAGAATAATAAAATTTTGTTTTAAATGTATCTGGTGTTTTTTAACATATAACCTCCTACGCTTGGATATAACATTTTTTAATTAGTTCTGAATTTCGAATTTAATTTTATCAAAATCGGACTACTATATTATAGGAACGATCCGAAAAGTGGTGGGAAAATACTATGAAACAAATTATAGCTTTGGTGTTTTTTGACGTATTATCTTATAATATTGGGAATATCATTTTTTGTATTTTTACGAATTTCGAATTAAATTTAATAATTATAACTGCTAAGGTATACAAACTACGGCTTGCCGAAGTTAACTTCCTCTCTTGTTTTACAAACAAATTCACATTACTGTTTGCCAACAGTAGTATACTCCAACAAAAGCCGTATTATCAATTATTACTTTAAACTATACTTGCCTCACAAGGAGTGTTTTGAGTCGTTGCAAGATATCAACAAGAAACAAGATTACAAAAAAATGAAAAACAGGTACGCGATTGTCACGATATTTCACTTCAGAAAATACTTTTTTATACATTTAAAATTTGGTGTTTCGAAAAATCGTTGAACAGTGAGCAGAAGCAAGTTTGGATAGATTCAAGCAAGATTCTAATAGGTATTAATAAATTACCATTTACACTTTTATAAAATCTTAAAAAATGTGGGCGCCAAACAGATTTCAGTGTAATGGGCGTTTGTGATCGTGGCACTTTACTACCACAAGCGCAGAAGTCTGTTCAATCTGCATGCCTAAGCGTTAGAGTTCGCTTGGCAAAAACATATTTAAACCAATGAATAGGTATTGACAAAACCAATACATTTCAGTTATTTATTTATTTACTCGTAGAGTAAAACGGTATACTAGATTCGTCGGAAAGTATGTAAAAGGCAGAAGGAAATGTTTCCGACCCCATAAAGTATATATAGTCTTGATCAGGATCACTAGCCGAGTCGATCTAGCCATGTTCGTCTGTCCGTATGAACGCTGAGATCTCGGAAACTATACAAGCTACAATACTGGGATTAGTCATGCAGATTCCTGAGATTCCTGCGCAGCGTAAGTTTGTATCAGCAGAGTGCCACGCCCACAAACCGCCCAAAACTGTGGCTTCTACAGTTTTGATACTAGAATAACTGAAATGTGTTGTTCTCGTCAATACCTATCGATTGACCCAAAAAAAAAGTTTGCCACGCCCACTCTAACGCCCACAAACCGCCCAAGCCTGTGGCGCCCACAATTTTCATGCTAGATAAAAAATTTTAACTGAAATGTTGTTGGCACCAGTTGGATTGCGAACTAAGTATGTTAGATTGTTTATTTGGTACTTCTTTTTTTAAGAAGTGGTTTATGTCGTTGGAGTGTATGTTGGCAGTGAGAGTTTAAGGGAATTTAGCAGCCACTTGGCTGCCTCGTTTGCGCTTTCATTTCCTACGATTCCTAAGTAGCTAGTGAGTTGTTGATAGTGAGTCCTAGTATTTTGAGGATGTCTGTGATTGGTTTAGTAGTGTCTCCTGTATGTATCTGGCATTTGTCTTTTGAAAGGACTGAGCCTGAGTGAGTTCACCACTCGTCAATTTAGTTAAAGGTGTCTGTTAACTCGTTGTGGGGTTTTTGAGTTAGTTGTGTTCTATTAGGAGATGAAAGTCGTCTGCGTAAGTGCAGAACTTAATATGTTTGGGGATAGAGATGATGTTGGTAAGGGCTGTAGGCTGTGAGTAGTAAAATGACAGAGATTAGAAAGCCTTGCGGGATGCCATTGTTAAGGGGGAAGGTATTGGAGATATAGGTGCCGGTCTTAACTATTATTTTCCTTTTTGTCATAAAGTTTTTAACAGTTGATGATACGTGCGCCTATTTTCCAAACTGACTGTATGTTGTACAGATTTGCCTCCTTTAAAGCCGAATTGGCTGCTGTAAATGAGGTCTTTGTTTGAAACGAACCACCACAACCTTTTGCTGTTATTTTGTCGGGGATTTTGGCTAGGCATGAGTTTAGTGAGATGGGTCCCCGTATGATTTTATTTCAGTTTGGGGTTTTTGTGGTTGTTCGTACACAAACCTTTGTGTCTGCTCCTGCACTCCTGCTCAACATGACCACACCCAACAAATCAAGCAATAGCCAAGTTGGGAACAGTACCAGGCGCTCAGTAGCACCCACTGCAGATGAGAATTGCTGATCAGCGTATTCTATGTCTCACTAACTCACCGTCTCACCGACTCAACGGCACACTAAACCACCAATGCAGTCAGCACAACTGCTACTAATATAGCTTACTTCACTAATCATTACACTAAACTTCCGTGTTCCGAGTAGTTTATGAACATGTATCAAATAAAGAATAAATCAGTTATCAACGCATTTCATAACTCCGCGGTTCTACTTCCTACCTCTGGGAATAGGGCTCGTACTACACTATCTCCACTAGCAGCTAACCTACGTTAGCTCAACATGAGCGCAGTTCGGCATCGCCTGTGGTCCGGCATCGCAGTTACCATCGTTGCCATTGCCGCGACGCGATCGTCCTGCCAGCAAAGCGTCCCCGTGCCAGCGACAAGTGCTCATATCCCCTCGTCCCGCGGTGTGACCCAGAAGTGTCTACTTCGGTTAGGCACAAACATTGGTGACCCCGACGTGATCCTTTAACAACAAAGGATCACACTCAAGCAATCACCTTCCCACCAAAGGCTGAACCTCTGACTGGTGAGAAGACCCGTTAACACGTCATAGGATCGTCAGCTTAATCCAGCTTTACAGGATAAGCTTCTTCATCCAGCGTCACAGGATCGTCAGCTTAATCCATCTTCACAGGATACGCTTCGTCATCCATCGTCACAGGATCGTCAGCTTCATCCACCTTCACAGGATACGCTTCTTCATCCAGCGTCACAGGATCGTCAGCTTCATCCAGCTTCACAGGATACGCGTCTTTATCCAGCGTCACAGGATCGTCAGCTTAATCCAGCTTCACAGGACACACAGCTTTATCCGGCTTCGCAGGATTTTTTGTTTCCAAGACACACAATATGTCTACTTCGGTTGTAGAGGAAACAAGTCACACAAGAATCGATTTACACAATCGATTACTAGACAACCAAAATGAGCTACAAGTACAGATCGGTCGAACGACGCCAACGAGACGGCTATTATTCCTGTAAGCTAAAGCAGCTAAACGATCTCTGGCAGCAGTTTTGCGACCTAAATAAAGAAGTCCAACAAGCGGCAATACCCACTGAAAGTGAGTACTCTTCACGACTAGTAGCACTTAGGGAGCTGGTTGAAAAATATCAGAAAATCTTTCTGGACAACATTCCGACTGGAAGCGGACTTCCGAAGGCCCCCAGACGAACTTCGGCCAACTTCAAGATCACAACAGGAGATCAAGTCAAAGGAGACTCCGCAATTGACAGGGAATTGGAATCATCATTAACATTAGCCTCGAACGCCCCAACCGTCACCCCAGCCATACAAAGGCACCTGGATCTCCATTGGGCGTTACTGAGGCAAGCCCACGACGAATTGGATAGCACACCTGGCCGCAGCTCTGGCAGAAGCAGAGCTAGCCCAACTCCACACATTATACGAGGAATACGAAATGAACCTGCTTCAATAAAAACGTCGCGCCTATGAGCCTAAACTTGCCACATCCGCCAATTAGCATTCCGTAGTTAAACGGCGAGTACGAGGGCAGTCCAATAAATACTTAGCCTCACCGCCCGATGGCGTCACTATCGCAAGAGACTGCCACTGTCGAAACTTCAGCAGGATCGGACTCGTTTGACTGCGTGTGGAATCGGACGTGTCCGCGTATTTTAGAAAAATGGAGAAAGAGCAATATCGGTCTGTGATTCGATTCTTGTTTTTGGAAGGGAAATCGCGCAGAGAAATCAAAGAGCGCTAGGATGCTGTGTACGGTGACTCTTCTACTTCGATGGCGACCGTCAAAAATTGGTTTAACGAGTTTCAACGTGGTCGCACGTCGGTTTTTGATGAGCCACGCCCAGGTGCCCCGAAAACGGCTACCACGGAGGATAACGTGACAAAAATTCACGATCTCGTATTGGCAGACCGCCGATTGAAGATACGCGAGATAGCTGAGACAGTAGGGATGTCAAAAGACCGCGTGGGTCATATCCTGCATGAAATTTTGGGCATGAGAAAGCTGTCGGCGCGGTGGGTGACGCGTTTGCTCACTCCGGACAACAAACGCAACCGTGAGACCACTTCAGAGCAGTGTTTGACGCTTTTTAAGCGCATTCCGAAGGAGTTTCTGCGTCGTTTCGTGACCGACGAAGCATTGATCCACCAGAGACCAAGGAACAGTCGAAACAGTGAAATTCACCCGGCGAACCTGCTCCGAAGAAGGCGAAGACTGACCCATCGGCCGGAAAGGTGATGGCCACCGTTTTTGGAATTCACAAGGTGTAATCTACATCGACTACCTGGAGAAGGGCAAAACGGTCACAGGGCTGTACTATGCCGAATTATTGGGCCGATTCGCCGCCGAATTGCAGAAAATACGGCCCCATTTGGCGAAGAAAAAAGTGCTCTTCCATCATGACAACGCACCGGCTCACACTTCCGCCCTCGCAAAGGCTAAATTTGTCGAATTGGGCTACGAACTGCTACCCCATCCACCATATTCTCCAGGTTTGAAAAGTCACTCGCTGGACAGAAATTCGCGTCGAATGTGGAGGTCGCCGCCGATACAGAGGCCTATGGATCATGGCTGGGTCAAGTGTATCGAGCTAAAAGGAGATTATGTTAAGAAATAAATCGCCACTTTTCCAAAATTGTTGTTTTTCTTTTGGAGGCATAGTACTTATCGGACCACCCTCGTATTTAGCCTTCTCACAGAGTGGCTATGACGACACCTGGTTGCGATTGAAGGCCAGGTACCAGAACGGAAAAATACTAGTATTCGCCGCCATTGGAAAAATGATTGACCATAAGCCTATAGGCGGCTCCTTGCGCCAACTAAGAGCCTTACATGACACTATCAAAAACTCAATGAGTACTCTTAAAGCCTTGATATCAGCACAGAATCCTGGAATCCAATCCTGTGTTTTACTATAAGAAGAAAATTAGACCAGCAGCCCGAGCTGCTCTGGATAATTCAGCGGATGCACCAATTCCAACGTTATGGAATGTACTGAATGTACTGATAAGCGCTCAACCTACAGCAACACTCCGCCATCAGTCAGTTCACAACGAAGAGAGCTGTAATATTTGTCACCTAGGACCATATCATCTTAGAGCATGTAGCCGTTTCCAGGAAATGGACCCCGAATCGCGGCGCCAGGCCACTATTCAAGTAGGAGCATGCACAAATTGTTTGTCTGCAGCTCATAAGAATTAAAACTGTGGATCACCAGCCACTTATCGAGTCTGCCAGCAACGGCATCATTCAATGTTAGACCAAGGACCGACTAGCAATCCAGTGGCCGGCGCAGCAACCAATGCAGGCTACGACGACGTAGAAGGATATACTCTGCTCGCGACCGCCAAGGTATCATTACAAGGGCCAAACGGTCAACTACAAACATGTCGCGCTGTAATAGATGGTGGATCACAGGTGAATCTTATCTCAAGGAGGATGGCAGATCTGCTATCTCTTAAGGAAATGTCACCGATTGAAATATCTGGAATCGGAGGAAAATATCAACAGCAATTAAATCAACACTAAAACTCTCATCAGTTACATCAGGGCTTGACCCACTAACAGAGGTATTTATTATTCCTACTGTCATTAAAGACCAACCGTCAGTACCGATTGATACCGATCTTAATAAATCAAAAAAATTTTCTCCAACTGTCCCGTGTGCAGTCTCTATCCGCGAGCAACACAGCATAGTGCTAATAAAAAAAGTTGACTCTGTAAATCAGAAAATAAATTCTTGCTGAACAACAAGTGCGGTTGTGCGTGCACCTTCAGTGAGAGATAATCGGTGCGGCAGCATCTTCGGAGTGCAAGAGAGAAAAAGGTTGCCCCATCAGCTACGCTATCGCCGATGAGGCAGCTATTCACTTTTGTCGATAAGGCAGTTTGTCGGTAAAGCAGTGAGTGGTTGCAAGCTAAGCTACAACTTAAACTTAAAGACTAAGTCCGAAAGATACAATTCAAACACAACCGACAAATACACCTAACTTTAATCAAATCAAATTAATAAATACACTTAATAAAGTCATGGGTTCTTCTGCTCCACTCACTTAACGTACCCGCAACAATGCTGGAACTGCTAGCGAACGCATCTCGGATGTAAATTCGCCACAGCTTCTGGAGCTCCTAAAGACTCGCTTCGAGGAACAAACCGAGAAAATTGAGTCGGCCGTTCGGGAAGCTGAACAGCGAATGCTCAGCCGCCTTATGGAACGCTTGGACATAATCGCCGGGGAAGTTCAGCAAATGGATGCTCTTGTCCTGACGTTGGAGCGCTAGGTTGTCGATCTTCGCTCCATGAGGGAACGAATGGGTGAGCGGGTTGAGACGCTGAACCGGGAGGTGGAAAATCGACAAGCATCAGGTGGGAGGTTGGGTGCACTGGAGGCCAGGCTGGGAACGCAATGCAGGGAGACTAGCTCGTGTGATCTGAGGGTTCATGGAGTTCCCTGTGTCGAAGGTGAAGATCTCAGAGCGCTCTATCACAGGCTATGCTTTAATCTCCAGCTGACTCCACCACCAAAAGTCTCCGATATCTTCCGAGCAAGGAAATCACAACAAACACATGTGGATCCAGTAATAATAATTAAAATGCTAAACCCACGCGAAAAGATCAAGCTGCTTGGTCAAGTCGGAACTTAGCATGCAGTTTCTGGCTTTCAATTCAGAAGCGATAATTTATATTTATGAGCAATTGTTAAAAAAGCATTATCTCATCTTTAAAGAGGGTATGCGTATGAAAAGGCATAAAGTCCTTACGGCTGTCTTTACACGACGCGGCCTTGTGCACGTACGCTGCACTCGAATTAAGATAGGTTTAAAATGTGCTGACTGCATTGGCGGGTCAGTGTGCCGTTGAGTCGGTGAGACGGTGAGTAAGTCAGACATAGAATATGCTGATCATCAACTTGGCTATTGATTGATTTGTTGGGTGTGGTCATGTTGAGCACCTTTGGGTACGAACAGCGGTTGGGATATTGAGGGATATGTGAAGGGAGTATTTTATTGTACTGGTTAAGAATTCTGTATTTAAAAGTGGTGGGCAAGTTTTTTATCATTGAATAAGAAATGCGGTCATGACCTGGTGTTCTACTTTTCAGTGTGCTAAGCGCGGAGGAGAATTCTATGAAAGATGTCTTTTTCAATTTTTATCGCTGTTTTGGTAGGGAGGTAGTTTGAGGTTTGATTAAGGAGTTCTTTGAGTCGGAAAGATGCAGAGAAGTTGTGATCGCCGGCTTATTTTGACCAGGTTTGACCAAAAGAGTTAGCGATTTCTTGTGGGTCGATTGTAAAAGTAGGGTTGTAGTGGATGTTTTTCTGGGGGTGTAACACACAAAGTCTTTGATGTTTGCCCATGTTTTATTTGGGTTTAAGTATGAATTCATGACGGAGGTAAATTGTTGTATACTTTTTGTTTTTTGGCTTTTCTGAAGAATCTATTAAATTTTGCATTTGATTTTTTATATTCTATTATGTTATGTGTGTTTAATTCTATGTTGAGTTTTCCTAATTTTTTTATTTTGTTTTTTTTTTTTTTTGAATAGTGACAGCTTGCTGTTCCGTCAGGGAACGGTGCGGGGTTGGGTAGACGTGGAGTTTTACGGAATGGATAGGTGAGCACTTCGAATTAGTATATTTTTGATAATAGCAGCTTCTTGGTTGACATTTAAACTATGGATGCTTTCAGAGTTAAAACTCGTGACTTTTTCCTTGAATATGTTCCAATCTGCATTTTAAGGGTATTACGGTAAATGTTGGGACAATTTGGTTGCGGAATATTGAGATTGGGAAAGTGGTCGCTGCCATGAAGGTCGTATCTATGTGTGTGTATGACTTGTGTGTTGAGAAATGTTTTGGAGATTTATCGTTTAGTAATATGTAATTAGATGTAGTTGGCTGAAGTCCTTGCACCTTTGTCGGATTTTGATGGGCCCCAAGAACGGTGCCACATGTTGAAGTCACCTAGCACTAGGGTTTGGGCGTTCGGCAAATCAAGGACATTTGCCAAGTCGTTTGCGTTAAAGGGTTTAAAGGGGGATATAGGCCGAAATAATGTTAAATTTGGATTTGGACTGTATGAAAACTCCTCCCGCGTCAAAGTTTGAGCTCACGAGATTTCGTTCTGGGGTGTGGAGTTGTGAACTAGAAGGGCGGTGCCTCCAAAACTATTATGGTTATTTTTATATATATATATGTATTCAAATGTTTTTAAAAGTGGCAATGTCGTAAAAAATTTGTATGAAAAAAGAAAAATATGGCTCAAATTCATGTTTCTAAACATATTCAAAAAATCATAAAAAATATAAGCAAAATGATTTTTGAAAAATTCTTTTTGCAGTTAGTAATATTTTTGTTTGAAGAAACTTTTTGCATCCAAAAATTTAAATTTTCAAGTCGAAGAAAAAAGTTTAAGAAGTAGATTTATAAGTAGATTTACACAAATTCGTCCTTTTTAATAAATACTGAAGGGGTTAAGAAATATATTGTATCATTCAAACGGCATTTAAATTACCTTTCCATTGATGCCAAAAGATTACAAGTAAGTTCAAATTATGAGTATATTTAACTTTTGTTTTGTCAAAATACTTATGCCGACCAGTGTATTTTACACATCCCCTTCTCTGCTCCTTAATCCAAAATTTGGCGGTACTTGGAGCAAATTTTCAAATAAAACACACAATCCGATGTCTAGTGAATGTGGAAGAAGATGATTTTAAAGACTCCATTCTATTTTTCTCTGGACAACAGTAAAATAGGAATAGAAAATGATGATTAATAAATATAATAATTTATTTTTTCATATCAATATTCCACTATTTATTTTTTTTTTTTGCATAATTTTGGAAGCGGAAGGGGTTAGCAAAATTTCAAGATTTTAAATTCTAATTTGGTGGCCAAATTTAATTTTTAGGAAAGGAAGCTAGCTTCAGCAAGCCGAATTCTCTATATTCTTGCAGGTAATTCGCGTTAAAGCATTGTATGTACTGAGCTTTCCGATTTTAAGAAAACTAAAAACTAATTACAGATATTTTAAGATAATGATCCGTTTATTTGTTTAGCGAAAACGAAATATAACGGTCCTTGTATTGTTTTGACATTAATTATATGACCGTTCCTATGGCAGCTGTATAATAAAGTCGTACAATTTTTTTATTTTGTATGCCCTTGCAGTGGGTATTATGATTTCAGTCAGGGTATAGAAATAACGAAGCTATAAATAAATTCCATATATGTTTGGTTCGTCAATTTTTTTTTAATTTTATAAAAAAATTCTATATTAATTAAATTATATACCTAAGATTAGAAAACAATATGTCAAAAAAAACCGAAACCTAATTTTTGACCTTTTCTTTAAATTATTTGTCCGATTATTCCTATAGGAGCTATAGGATAAAGTAAGTAAGCAATAGAAAAAGACTTTTGAAAAGGTTTCATCACTATCACCCGTGGAAACTGACGGACGGACATGGGTAGATCGACTCGTATAGTGATAAAGAATATATATACCTTATGGGGTCGGAGACTGCTTTACAAACTTCTGACTTAAATCATTATACATATTGCAAGGGTATAAACATTACGTGAAATATGGCACCAAATTCGATTCTTTAGACAATGCCTGCTGTATATTTCCTAAACGTATACTTACAAGGTATTTAAAACTATAATTGCATATAAGGGTATGTTCTTACCTGTGTTTTCAGTAGTTTATACAAATCAGTCTCCATCAAACACTGTACAATATAGACATCTCTCATTTGATCTATGCTATCAACTCGAAGAATGTCTCGGATATCAATAATCTAAAATAAAATAAATATTTTTAAAATTATTTAAAATTTTTAAAATTTAAATCAAAGTTTGATACGAAAATGTTGTGTTCTTTCATCTATATAAAACTAGTGCCAATTTTTGACTAGCTACATACAAATAACACTTCTATTCAGTTTTTGGTCCAGGCCTATGGGCATTAAATTGAATCTTTTTTTATTGAGACTAGCAATAAATGGATTAAGTCTTAGGTTGTCAAAAAAGTCTTGCGGTATTTTCGCTAGTTGTCGCTGCAAGCGCGTAGTTCTCGTTTTATTCGTCGCATGGGGTCATGCTATACCTTTTTGGAAAGCTCTTTTCACGCGCTAACACGTGTTTGATTGATTGTTGTTTCCTCAAACATGTAGCAAAATAAAGAGGAAATACGGCAAATTTTACAGTACTACTACTACGATAGAGACAAATGCAGTTTATGTTTTCAACGTTTTCGTTTTGGTGTAGAGGTGGTCGAAGATGCTCTGGAAGGCCTGTCGTAAAAATTTTGATAAAATAGCTAAATTGGTCGAAAGAGACCGGTATAGTAGCAGCCATAGCATCGGTCAAGAGCTGAGCATGAGTCATCAAACCGTTATAAACCATTTGAAGAAGCTTGGAGTCACTAAGAAGCTCGATGTATGGGTGTCACACGAATTGACGCAAAAAAACATCTTTGACAGTAACGACGCATGCGAATCGCTTCTGAATCGCAACAAAATCGACCCGTTTTGAAGCGTATGGTGAAAAGTGGGTCACTTACGACAACGTAAGGCGCAAACGATCGTGGTCGAAAAGCGGTGAAGCGGATTAGACGGTGACCAAGCCTGGATTGACGGCCAAGTGATTACCACCTGTATCTGTACATGGCGAACGCGCTTGGTAGTCTGAAGTTGGCCACAAGAGAGTCCTGTGAGAACTGGCTCTCCGAGTTTTTTGCCAATAGGGAAGCGAGCTTCTATAAGAGGAGCATTATGAAGTTGGCATCTCGTTGGGAACGCGTCATCGAACAAAACGCATATTTGACTTGAATCGCATTATTGTAACCTATTTTATGAGCAATTGAAAATTCAATAAAAATACCGCATGACTTTTTTGACATCCTAATATAAACTAGTTAACAGTCATGTAGACTGACTTTAGATCGTTTCGAAGTAGACGCGTTTTTTTCGTGTTTAGGCCGCAAACGGGGGCTTAAGTTTCACTCGTCCACTCCGCTCTCCAACTCTCTCTCCCAATTCAGTTCAAGACACGTTGTGAGGAGTTGAATAACTCCCCACAAATAGAAGCAGCCGCAGATGGCCGGCCGCTTACCAGATACGCGGCGAATTCGCGTAGTAACGGCGCGGCGAGGAGAACGAGAGAGTTTGGAGACCAAGGGTGGAGATCGAGAGAGTTTGGAGACCAACGAAGGAGAGCGAGAGAGTTTGGAGACCAATGAAGGAGAGCGAGAAAGATTAGAGACCAAGGATGGAGATCGAGAGAGAATGGAGACTTCGCGGGCAGAGCAAGAGTGCCGTGTGCAAAAGGGGATAACGGAACTCCACCGGACTTTGGACTCTCCCATGAACTTTGGACCGGGAGAGGAAGTGCCACATCTCGGCAGTGGAGCGGCACACAGGCGTGCCACAAGCATCAGGGGAAACAGCGGGACTGCAGCAGTGGGCGGAGCATCGATTGAAAGCGGTTCGTGAAGGACAAGTGGGTCAACCAGGAGGCACGGACTTTGGACCCAGAGTGGAGAGATCCAGCGGGACGTGCGCAAAAGGGAAATAACGGTTCCCGGAAGCCCTATATAAGGCCGCAGAGCGCTGGCAGCTGGATCAGTCGATCACGAGGAGTCAAACCTTCAAGATCAGTTAAAGTACCAAGTAAACAGTCAGTCAAGCAAATAATCTACGAGGGAGCTACAACCAAGCGAGTCGTCGGAAGCAGCGCCGTGGGAAGCATACAAGGAGCAAGATCGCCACGTCGAGACGTTCGGGTTTAGGACATCAGGAATCTCCGAATTGAGACACAGGTGGCTGAGTTCTGGAAGGCATCACGCGGCTAAGTCAAGGCGTTTGTTTTTTAACTTTGTCACGACCACACCCTGGCGGATCGCCCGGCGGGTCTGTCAGAGACAAGCAAAAGAGTCCTACGCGAAGAGCCGTCAGCTTGGGGAGGAAAGTTGCCTGCGACCCAGCGTACCTTGCCCGACCAGGCAGGACCTGGCGTGACGGACGAGCGGTAGATCGATTTGCAGTTTCAAGAGGCGGCAGCCTGGAAAACCTTGCGATTACCGGAGAAGTTCCCGAGCAGCGACCGCCCAGCTCCCCGAGCGCCAGAACGACGAGATACTGGTCAGAAGACAGCGCAGAGGACATCGACAGCGACACCAGCAGACATTTCCGGCAGCCACGTTACCATCGCCGCGCGGAGCTCATTGGGGAGCGCAGGAGCGTCGCGGACGTCACGCATTAGGGTGAAGCCGGGTGGAACGTTCGTCTGCGCTAGGCGTAAAGCGAAGTGAACCGCTAGACAGCCTCCTGGCGGCAGCCTTGACTGTCAGCGCGAACTGAGCAAGAACCTAGCGGGACCGTCCGGGACAGAGCAAGGGACAGGTATTGCCTCGAAAGGCGTCGGCCTGGAGAGCAAGGCTTGTTCACCCTAGTCTGAGAACGGTGACGCTTCCCTAAGCCCACAAGGCCGAACTCTCTGCGGGTCTAAGGCGCAACAAGCGACCCCGAGGCAACACGTCGGCAAGCAAGCAGAGGCGGACACTACGAGCGTCCCGAGACCCAGGATCCAGAGGAGGAGGAGTCAACGCGTCGAGGAGCCAGAAAGAGGAGCGCCAGCAGCCGGCGGAACCAGAGCCAAGAGATACCGAAGCCAGCCCAGCCACACACCCGCTGTACTAATACCACGAGAATAAATCCCACTGTTACCACTTGAATCCCTTGGTTTTCTCACTGATCTACGGGCAATCACGTCATATAAATTTGGTGGGACGAACGCACAATCTTCTGAGCTAGCCGCACGAATCTCGTAGCGAGCAGAAACACAAAATCAGTTCGTTACAACGTGTTAGAATCCTTGCGAGATTATTTTGGTACTGTGTAAGTTTTTTATGGTAAGCCGCTTTCTGTTTTTTATTTCATCTTTAACCGGCGGTGTGCCGTGATCCCTGTGGATCTTTTCGTTTATGGTGACCCAGTGAATGTTCGCAATATTTTTGATTGTGGGCGCTGGTGCTATTGCTTGCGTTCCCCCAATCCTGGGAATTTGTAGAGCAGAATATTAAGGTCCAGATACAGGCGTGTTCGAGAATTTATAATGCAGTGTAGGATGCTAGCTCTAAGTTTGACATGTACTTTCTTGCATTCAATGTGTTTCCTCCAGGTTAGACGTATGTCGAGGTGGAAGCCGAGATATGTTACATCGTTGGCTTGGGGGATCTCCGTACTATTCTAAGTTAGCGGGGCACGATTGTCTGTTAAGGGTAAACGTTGTATGTTTACACTTTTCATTATTAGTTTGGTTGGTCAGTCTGATAGCCACTTCTCAAATACCACCAGATGATCCTAGTTGAGCTGTTGCTCTAGTTGGGTATCTCTAGGGGCTCAGGATTGCGGTGTCGTCAGCAAATGTGTGTGTGCAAATATCTGCTGTGTACAGGATAAGCAGAGTATGGTCCAGTGTGGAACTCCAGCTTCAATGGTAAACTTTTTGGATGTTGTTGTACTGCATCTCACCGCGAAGACTTTGTGATAGATGTACGAATCAAATAACTTATGAGTGTTTTCTGGCAGTAATGTTTTGATTTTATGCATAAGACCTTCGAGCCAATTCGGTCAAATGCTTGGCAGACATCGAGGAATATCGCGCTACAATGTTCCCGATGTTCAAAGGCTGAACGAATTTTTTATGTTATCCGGTTGACCTGCTCGCTGGTTTCGTGCCTTTCCCGAAGCCCGAATTGATGTGGCAGAACTACATTTTGTGCTCTTAGATATGGTGTTATGCTTTATATGTTTTCTAATAATTTGGACAGCCACGATAATAATCTTATTGGGCTGTTCCATGAGGTAATTGTGTGGTCTTTCCCAGGCTTCGGTATGATTATGACTTTAGACTTTTTCCATTTATTTTGAAAGTACCCAAGTTTTGTGATCCCGTTAAATAGTTTGAATATAAAATCCACCTCACAGCTTGGAATTTCAATTATCATTTTTGGGCTTATGAAGTACCTCCCTGGAGCCGTTTTTGGTTTCAGTTGCTTCCTAATGACATTTACGAGAGTTTATAAAAGTCCGCTCTAGGCATCGAGCTTGTGGGATCAACGTCAGATTTTCTAGTTCTGCTTTTGGGGCACTGGCGTATGTTATATCCTCATTCGAGGGCCAAATTAAAAGCTGGCTGCTTTCCCAAGGAAATTTCTATTCTGGGAGCGTGCAGATTCTTCAGCTCCTTATAGACTGGGCAGCATCTGTATTTTGCGGTATGGTTTTCTCCACAGATAGCACATTAAATAATTTTTGGGTCTTTTTTGCCACCGCAAGCTACGCAGACTGACCGATATCCACAGTTGTTTTCAGTGTGTTTATATTCCTGTCAGTTTGCAGGGGACCGTTCCGCTTATGTGGTTTGTCAAAAGTATTCCTTCTATGCAACAGGAATTGCATTTTATAGATCGGATACACTTCGTTTTTCTTTAAGGCTCTGGTCTTTGGCTCAAATTCGACCTTAAAGACGGTTGCCCCTTTTTCTTTCTTTTGGTTATATTTATAGTTTTGGTGAAAAATTCCTTTTTCTTTCACAGCCTCTATGCCTTTTAACACTACTTGCCAGATCTTCCTGCTCTTGAGCTGATACGTGTAGTAGGGATTTTTAGTCTCATCCAGGTATTTGGTTAGGACGCGGAAGTGATATTCTGTTTTACTTTGAAGCTTTGTTTCGTGAATATTCCCTTTAACAAGAGCAGTAATATTCTTTACTAGGGCATTCGAGTTTTGTTCCCTTAACTTAGTGGGGACTTTGACTTCTTTTGGACCGCTTGTTCAGGTTCGGTTTTAATATTATCGAGATCCGACATTAGGGCAGTTTATTTTCGGTTTATTTCCGACCACTTTAATCGGCGCTGCAGAACTTGGTAAAGCTTCTGAAAACGAGCTGTTGGTGGCGGTGACCGTTGATTTTATTGCAGTTGCTTCGGTTGCAGAAATTAACGAGGTCACTGCGCTCTTGGTTGGTGAGACATGACCAGGGTTGAAAAAAAAGTTTATATTTTGCTTAGTAAGGACACCATGTTAATACAAGCACTCAATTCCCAAAAATATTTAATGTTTGTGAATTAGTAGAAAAAAAAACACCTAAAAAAACATTTTTTTTTAACCTAACAAATTTTGAAAATAATAGAGTTTGAATTTGGTTCACTTACAAAATATATCGCCAATCCGGTTAATGGTTCGGTTCATTATAAATATCTAATTGGGGGCGAAGCCATTAAAAGTAAAATGGGTATTCCGGAGACACAAAATCATTGATACAGATACAGATTGATACAGCTTTTAAAAATCATAATCGATTTAGCGTCGCTTGTGAACGGTTGTGTTTACTCTTGTGCTCTGAATTTTTGTCTATTCTGTGAATTTTTGCGAGTGTTTTGTGTTTGTTTATTAACAAAGCTTAATCTAACCGCTGGGTTAGTGTGTTTAGTGTTTTTTACTAGATCTCCCAGTGATTATAGTTATTTTAACATTTATATTAGATTTGTTAAATCCCCTAGCTTTGTTAGTGTAATTTTTATACTCACTAAACTTGCTAAAACTCTTTGATTCTCACTCTCTCTCCCGCTCTATATTACAACTGTAACTTAAACTCTCTCTAAACATGACCAGGGTTGAAAAAAAAGTTTATATTTTGCTTAGTAAGGACACCATGTTAATACAAGCACTCAATTCCCAAAAATATTTAATGTTTGTGAATTAGTAGAAAAAAAACACCTAAAAAAACATTTTTTTTTTAACCTAACAAATTTTGAAAATAATAGTTAGAGTTTGAATTTGGTTCACTTACAAAATATATCGCCAATCCGGTTAATGGTTCGGTTCATTATAAATATCTAATTGGGGGCGAAGCCATTAAAAGTAAAATGGGTATTCCGGAGACACAAAATCATTGATACAGATACAGATTGATACAGCCTTTAAAAATCATAATCGATTTAGCGTCGCTTGTGAACGGTTGTGTTTACTCTTGTGCTCTGAATTTTTGTCTATTCTGTGAATTTTTGCGAGTGTTTTGTGTTTGTTTATTAACAAAGCTTAGTCTAACCGCTGGGTTAGTGTGTTTTGTGTTTTTTTTCTAGATCTCCCAGTGATTATAGTTATTTTAACATTTATATTAGATTTGTTAAATCTCCAAGCTTTGTTAGTGTAATTTTTATACTCACTAAACTTGCTAAAACTCTTTGATTCTCACTCTCTCTCCCGCTCTATATTACAACTGTAACTTAAACTCTCTCTAAACCTGCCAAATTTCTGGTAGACTTTTGGTGTGCTATTCTCTTGTCTCTCTCTCTCTCTCTCTCTCTTGCTTGCTTTACATTTGCAACTGTTCCTGCGTAAAGTTGTCAGTGTCCCACAAGCAACGCTCAATCTATAGAAGATTTACTCTCTCGTGCTCTCTTACATTTAAATTAATACGCGATCTCGCGCTCTTATTTTTTTTTCGTGTTTTGTGCCTTTGCGGTTTTGGAATTTGATCCCAGTGCCAAATTTACTCGAGGTATTTTTCATATATTATTCTATTTTATTTAATCTCCTTAAAATGGCTCTTGTCTGCTCTAAGAAAAATTGTACTCTTTCGTCTTCAACTAAAGACCCTTTTATTTTCTGCTGGCTCTGCGAGTCGATAATGCACGTTAAATGCGCAGGATTTACTGGTAGAGTCAAAGACTTTATTGATCAGAATTCAAGGAAATGGTTGTTGAGATGAGCGGCTTTATGAAGCAGACTCGAGACAGCCTTTTGAATCTCTCTGGTGCTTTTAAACAGCTCAATGAGGGGTTCAATTCCGTTTGTGCCCAATTTAATAATAAAAAATTACTAACTGAGTCACCTAAACGTAAAAAAACCAGCTTAGCGGCAGTTAATACGGTCACGATATCCACCCCAAATCCGAACTTGGTGGCTGCAGCAGTCTCTGTTGACACTGTGGTAAGTGAACCTACTGCGCCTATGGATACAGCTGTTTCAGGTGAAGTTACTGCTTCTCGAAGTCGGGTGGTAAAAAAACCTTCAGTGCCGGCTACGGTGCCGACCGTATTTATAGGTACAGAAGTTACCGTTTCTGGCTCTCAGCTTAGTGAGGTGCAATCTGCTGCTGGGGGACGTAAGAAATTATCAGTTGTTCCACATAGAAAACAATTATTTGTTTAGAGATTCACTCCAGATACCACATCTGAGGATGTTTTGGAATTTATTCGTGAAAAATTCCCATCCGAGAATATTTCAGTTGAACAATTTAGATTTTCATATGCTCGTAGTATATCGTCTTTTAAAATATTAGCTCCGCCTGATGTGTTTAAGGTACTACTTTCTGAAAGCTTTTGGCTTAATGATGATTTAGTAATAAAAGAATTTGTTCCCAATAAACCGAGAACAAATAACAGACCTTCCACTGCGCCAAAAAACTAAAAAGTTTATTTTTAGCTTATCAAAATGTTAGGGGACTAAATATGAAGCTACCCAAGCTTTATGCTGACTCCTCTGCATTTACTGCTGATATTTTGGCTTTTACGGAAACTTGGCTGAAACCAGAGATATCTGACAATGAAGTTCTGTCAAACAATTTTAATGTCTATAGGACCGATCGCTCCTCACGTAGGGGAGGCGGTGTGCTGATTGCCGTTAGCACTAGCCTAACTTCCGAAAGAATTCACTCTGATACTCCTAATGAAATTGAATTTGTTAGTGTGAAAGTTTCCTTGCAATCATTCTCAATATTTGTTACATGCTCCTATATTCCACCTGGCTCTGATTTAATAATTTATGAGCACCACCTGTCTGCGATAAAATCTGTTCTATCCCTTCTTTCTAACAGTGACCTTTTGATTTATTTGGGTGACTTTAATCTCCCTGGTATTTCTTGGTCTCCTCCTGAGTCAGTCACTAGTCGCTATACCTCTATCCGCCCATGATTTTGTAGATGGTCTTCTAGAATTATCGTTACAGCAAGTAAGCTTTATACGGAATTCATTAAATAGACAACTAGATCTTGTGTTTGTTTCAGACCCGTCTGAAGTCACGGTATCTAGAATTGACGCTCTTGTTGTACCTGAAGACCGATATCATCCAACAATGGAATTGACAATCTGCCTCCCATGCGTTGATACCCTCTCTCCTTTAGTTTCTCAAACTAAAGTGAGATGTTTCCGAAAATGTAACTTTAAAAAACTTAACGACATGATTTCTCAATATAATTGGACAGAATTGTACAATTGTATGGATATTGAAAGCGCCACTGAACACTTCTATATAGTGTTAAATACCTTTTTAAATGAATGCGTTCCTGATAGGTTTCCTTCAAAGACAAACAGGCCACCTTGGTTTACCAATGCGCTTCAAAGACTTAAAAACCTTAAGACAAACACTTATAAAAAGTATAAGAAATCGGGTAAGCCATCTGATTTTTCGAAATATGTGGTGGCTCGATCGGATTTTAATGTTCTTAATAGTCATTGCTATTCTATGTATTTAAGTCGATGTAAATTTGAATTTTCAAATGATCCGAAGCAGTTTTATAACTTTGTCAATGCCAAGCGTAAGTCGTCAGCATTGCCTTCATCGGTACGTTTTAACTCAATGGAGGCATCGACGGATTCTGAAATTGCTGATTTATTTGCCGAGTTTTTCCAAACTACTTATAGTTCGGCTGCTTGGTCAAATTCTAACTACCCTAATCCCTTAAATAAGGCAAATTGTATCTTTACCCCTGAAATTACGGAAATTTCTCTCGTAAGAGACTTAGAAAAAACAACGCCAACTTATTCTCCCGGTCCTGATGGACTCCCCGGGTGTGTGCTTAAGTTTTGTGCGTCAACCATATGTAAACCGATTCTTAAACTTTTTAATTTGTCTATTTCATCGTCAGTTTTTCCTACTATCTGGAAGGACTCTTTTATCATTCCACTTCACAAAAAGGGTGCGAAGGCGGATGCCCAGAATTACAGAGGTATTTCTAAATTGTCGGCAATTCCTAAAGCATTTGAACGTATTATTACTTCTCATTTGCAACATTTATGTTCCTCGCTAATATCACCGTGTCAGCATGGTTTTGTTAAGCGAAGATCGACTACCACCAACCTTCTGGAATTGTCATCTATTGTAATAAATGGATTTAAGAATAAAATGCAGACTGACGTTATATACACTGATTTCAGTAAGGCCTTTGACTCTGTCAACCACTCTCTTCTCTTATTCAAATTAAATCAGCTTGGGTTTCCATGTAATCTATTAACTTGGATTTCAAGTTATTTGAATGGCAGGACTCAGAGGGTTATATTCAAGAACGCTGCCTCAAAACTGATCTATGTGACATCTGGAGTGCCTCAGGGTAGTCATTTGGGCCCTTTGCTGTTTACTTTGTTTATTAACGATCTTCCCTCTATCATAACACACTCTCGTGTACTAATGTATGCTGATGATGTTAAGCTTTGTTTATCACATAATGATATAGCGTCGGGTTTCAACTTACAGTCAGATATTGATTGTTTTCAGGGATGGTGGGAGTATAACCTTTTAAATTTGAACTGCCTTAAATGCAACGTTATGACTTTTCATAGAGGTACTCCTACTTTTGTTAGTTACTCTCTTCAAAATACGCCACTCGACCGTATATATTCAGTTAATGACTTAGGCGTTCTTCTGGACCCAAAACATAAATTTGACTGCCACATAATGTCCACTGTCAGCAAGGTCATGAGTGTTCTTGGGTTTATAAAGCGTTGGTCAAAAGAATTTGATGACCCTTATACAACCAAATTATTATTTACCTCCCTTGTCCGTCCTATTTTGGAATATTGTTCTTCGGTTTGGAGTCCACAATACCAAGTGCATATTGACCGTATTGAGTCGGTACAAAAAAAATTTCTTCTTTTTGCCCTTCGTAGTTTGAACTGGGATCAAAACATAAGGCTACCTTCCTATCAGAGTAGATTACTATTGCTTAATTTACCTACCCTTGCAAATCGTAGAACAATGCTTGGTACTATTTTTATGCAAAATCTTATAAGAGGTGATATTGATTCTGTAGAACTTGTAAACCGCCTAACTTTCAATGTTCCCGTTAGACTGACACGAAATTATTATCCCCTAAATTTGCCACGATGTACATCTAATTTTTGTCTGCACGAGCCCTTTCGCGTTCTATGTAATAATTATAACAACCTCTATCATTTAATTTGCACTTCAACTTCTATCCCGGTATTAAAAACTAATATTTTAACTCATTTGCTTCATTCTTAGATGCTTCTTTTATTTTCATTTGTGTCCCGTCTCTATTTGTTTTTTGTATCTTCCTCGCGAACTCGTATTTTTTGCCCAAATTGATAAAAGGGCCCCGCGCGTAACAAGCACGTGCTTGGTGTCGTTGGGCCACTTGTTTGTACTGCTCGTAGTGCATCAACGTCCATCATATATAATACTTTGGGAAAAAAAATGGAACAAATCAAATTAATTTTTTTTAAAGAAAAAAAAATCAATACAGACAGGTTTTCGCTCTCTATTAATGTCTGTAAGTTTAATACTTTTCAATACAAGAAACATCGAATAATTATGAAACTTTAATTTTAGTGAAGAAAAATTTTCTGTAAGACTTTGTTTAGAATCTGTAGTTTAGAGGCTAGGCCATGCAAAAACATTTAAGTTTAAACCGAATGGGCACACGCCTCAGCAATCTGCAAAAATTATAAATTGATTAGAAGGAAAAGCACAGCTTATCCTCGAATTACACTGACGAGCAAAACTGTAACACGAGTTCAATACTCCAACTTCAAAGGTCTGTATCTTCTTTTTAATTTATGCACGCTAAAAATCTTTGTCTTGTTTTGTTGGTACTACGTTTCTAGAAAACTGTAAGCCATTTGATAATAGGAGTTAAAAATGCTAGAGCCTATGTATAGGGCAGCATATATTAAGACAGAGGAGATGCTCTCTCTCGAGAACCTGAAAACGGGGGTTAAAAAGAGAGTTGCCTGCGAGCAACGAGTTAGTTCTAACCGAGAGTGCAAATAAAGAAGACGTGAAACGAGAAACTAAGTGCGAACTTAATCCTGATACAATCTCTGATGTCAGATAACGTAAAAAAAATCTATAATAACTTACATACAGAACTTTAACAAAATGTGAAATGGATATGCAAATTAGTGACGTGTCTGTGACTCAATTAAAACGGTGGCTGGAACTCCTTAATTTGCCGACAACTGGATCCAAAGCCGAACTTTTTCCGCGAGCTAGCAGTGTTCCGCCGGAAAGTCGGGGAGTCGTCCCGCAAGTCGATCAGGAAGTCGTAGAAATTGTAGACACGGTGACTACAGACTCGGAGGGCGAAAATATTGAGTCACAAGGTCCGAAGGAGCCGATTTGTGGCTTTAAAACCATGGACAAGTTGCGCTTGAAAATCGAGAAGGCCCAGAAATTTCTAGAATTTCTGCACCATCAAGTCGACAGCGTTAGTTCAGCCAGTGGCGCCAAAAGCAACAGCTCGCAGAATTTTACGAAGTCGTAGGGCGGCCCAAGCAAGGGTTCGGAGAATTTAAAGAACGCGCGTGAACGAGATGGTGGGCCAGCAGCGGTTCGGAAAATTCCGAGATCGAGCAAGAACGAGATGACAAGGCAAGCAGCGGTTCGGAGAATTCCGAGAACGGGCAAGAACGAGATGGCATGGCAAGCAACAGTTTGGAGAATTCGGAGAACAGGCGAGAGCGAGTTGGCGAGCGAAGCAGCGGTTCTACAAACATGGTACAAGGAAATTTGACCTATCGGACACCCAGCGAAGAGTGTTGCTGATCAGCAAACTAAAAGGCAGCGCTTTGGAGTGGATGCATGCGGATCCCTCTCGTTTTGTTAAACCAACGAGTGAGTTGCTGCAGGAATTACAACTTGCTTTTGGTGATAACGAGTCGAAGCGCGTCTGTGGCAACCGAGATGTCAACATGGAGGAGGACGAGCTACTGGATGGACTTATTGTTGGCACTCCGACGATTAATTTACGCACGCAGGCCAAGTTACAGCGCTTTGAGAATCGTGGGAGGATGCTTAGAGCTTTCGCTGACATAATGCTGCCAACAAGGGCTGCTGGGAGCAACAAGATGCAGTCTTCGCAATCCGATCCGGCGAGCAAGAAGACGCGTTGCTACAACTGCAACGGGAAGGGGCATTGGGCTAGAGAGTGCGCCAAATTGAAGAGAACACCAGGGACGTTCTACGGACGTGGAGCTGCCGATCATTTCATCAACGGATGTCTTCAAAATAAGAAGCAAGATGTCAATAATTATGTAAGGTTGTTTAAAATTTTTTGTTTTGAAAACTTTAACCTAATCAAACATTCGGTTGTGGCGAGAAATATTAAATTAGAACCACAAAATGAGACTTACTTTGGATTAAACAAAAGCTTATTGAAAAGCGAAGGAAAAATATTATGTTTTAAAACAAAAAAAAAATTTTTTTTGATTTATATGTTGTGGCCGATGGATCTATGGGTTGTGATATTGTGCTGGGTAGAGATTTTATGAGATTTATTAGATGAATATATTAAGGATGGCATTATTCAAGCTAAAAGATCGGAGTATGCCTCTCCGATTGTATTAGTTTAAAAAAAATCGTGAGATCTTAGACTGTGCAAAGATTTTAGACGCTTAAATTAGTGGGAAAATCAGTATTTACGAAATTAGATCTTAAAAATGGTTACTTTCATGTGTTTGTTAACAAAGAGTCGGTAAAATACACATCGTTTACTACGCCGTTGGGGCAATTTGAGTTTTTACGTATGCCAATAGGACTTAAGACTTCTCCACAAGTATTTCAAAGATTCGTCAACGATATATTTTCGGATATTATAAGACAGGACAAGGTTTTTGTGTATATGGACGACATTTTGGTCGCCAGTAGGAATATAGAAGAACACTTCGAAGTATTAGCAGAAGTATTTAAAAGGTTAGTGGAAAATATGTTAGAATTGAGAAGACAAATGCAAATTTTTACAAGACAAGGTCAAATATTTGGGGTTTTTGATTTCATGCGATGGAATCAAAGCTGATGATATGGGTTTAAAAGCCATACAACATTTTTTGGGTCTCTGCTCTTACTGATTTTTATTGTCTGCTCGCTACGAGATTCGTGCGGCTAGCTCAGTATATTGTGTGTTCGTCCCACCAAATTTATATTAACGTGACCGCCCAGTAGCTCAGTGAGAAAGCACAGAATTCACGGGTTCGTATTGGGTTTTATTGCGGGTATATTACTACAAGTGTCTTAGTCGCTTGGTTGGCTTTGACTCGTTGCTTGTGACCTTCGGTGCTTCCGACGGTCCTGGATGACTCTACGACCTCTCGCCTTGATGACTCGGTGCTCCAGTCCTGTAGCTCCCTGAAGATACTCGCAGCTCCCTGAAGATCCTCGCCGCTCCCTGAAGATCCTCGCAGCTCCCTGAAGATCCTCGCAGCTCCCTGAAGATGCTCGCTCGCGGTTCACTTCTCACGCGTGACTTGGTGACTGCTGGTAACGACTCGGACTCGCGAGGGGTATCGGCCGTACGGGCTTAGGGAAGCGTCACCGTTCTCAGACTAGGGTGAACAGAAGCTGCGCTCTCCAGGATCGCTCCTTTCGACACACCGCCGCCTGTCCCTTGCTCTGTCCCGGATGGTCCCACTGGGGTTTCTGCTCAGCCCGCGCGGACAGTCAAGGCGGTAACGCCAGGAAGCTGCCTCGCGCCTTACTTCGCTTCCACGCCTAGTGTAAACGAACGTTCCACCCTAGCCTCACCCTTTTGCCTTTTGTCCGGGACGTTTCCGTGTGGCTTTTGGTACTCGGGGTTCGGGCACGCCGCTCCGGGACCTCGCAAGTCGAATCCGTAGGGCTCTCCTGGATAATTCCACTCGAGACCGTACCGATCGACCGCTCTCCCTTCTGGCTTGTTATACTCGTGGTTCGGGCACGCCGCTCCGGACCTCGCAAGTCGAATCCGTAGGACTCTCCTGGACAATTCCACTCGAGACCTTACCGATCGACCGCTCTCCCTTCTGGCTTGTTATACTCTTTCCAGACGTAACGCCAGGACTTTGTGGACAGGGTTAATCGACCGCCTTGACCTAGCCGTGTGATGCCCTCTGGATCTCAGCTACTTGCGTCTCAATTCGGAGATTCCTGGTATCCCAATCCCGAACGTCTCGACGTAGCAATCTCGCTCCTTGTAGGCTCCCACGGCGCTGCTTCTCTGGCGACTCGACTTGCTGCTGCTCCCTTGTAGATTATCTGGTTGTTTGATTGTTCACTTTGGTATCTGAGTGATCTTGACGGTTTGACTCCTTGTGATCGACTGATCCAGCTGCCAGCGCTCTGCGGCCTTATATAGGGCATCCGGGAACCGTTATTTCCCTTTTGCGCACGGCCCGCTGGATCTCTCCACTCTGGGTCCAAAGTCCGTGCCTCCTGGATGACCCACTTGTCGTTCCCGTACCGCTTCCAATCGATGCTCCGCCCACTGCTGCCATCCCGCTGATTCCCGTGATGCTTGTGGCACGCCTGTGTGCCGCTCCACCGCCGAGATGTGGCACTTCCCCTCCCGGTCCAAAGTTCACGGGAGAGTCCAAAGTCCGGTGGAGTCCCGTTACCCGCTTATGCACACGGCACTCTTGCCTTGCCCGCGAAGTCTCAACTCTCTCTCGATCTCCATTTGCTTCGCTGCAGGTAGGTATTTTGGTGTCGCTTGGCTGCTTTCTGTATTAACCCAATATTGATTTCAGGATGCCGGAGCTGCCATGTATGCCCCTTACTTCTGGCCCCTGTTTCAGCCGCGTTTCCCGTTCTATGCCGGTTTTTCAAACTCTGTTTTTCGTTTTATTCAAATTTATTGCCGCTCCTCGAACACTCTCGTGCCCGCCAGCCCCAACCGGACGCGGAACGCGCGCCCCTCTCGCCATACGCGCACGCTGCGCCTGCCGCCCATGATGCGAGCCTCCTCTACCACCGGTGCCTCCGCGATCCCTTCGGGCCACTCATGCTCCGCGATCTCTCGCCATCGCTGGCCCTCCGGCGCCGACACCGTCCGCGACAATTTCGGCCGTGCCACCACCTCGGATACTTCGGGCGCCGAGTGCTGCCGCTTGAGCGGAGGACGGCCGTTTTCCACGGGCTCAGGCCACACCCAGGGTCCTCGCTCCAGAGGCTCCGCGGTTAGTGTCGCGCTCCCGGTAGACATTGGCGTCGATGGCCCTGTCCTTGGCGTCGTTGGTCCGGTGCTCGGCGTCGGTGGTGCCCACTGCTCCGGTCTGCCACGGGTCCTGGGGTCCAGCGGGCTCACCCGGGGACCACATTCTTCCCAGATCCGGGGTTCTTCCGTCGCTGCCGTCTCCTCCGCGGGTCCCTCCGGCCAGGTCCAGACAACCGTCTGCTGTCGCCACCTTACCCCTTCGACCACGAACGTCCGGGTGCTGTGGCTCACGTGGGCCGCCGGTATGTCTGTCCGGATGTGTTGCTGCTGCGGTGGTGGCTGCTGCTGCGGTGGTGGCTGCTGCTGTGGTGGCTGCTGCTGCGGTGGTGGCTGCTGCTGCGGTGGCTGCTGCTGAGGTGGTGGCTGCTGCTGTGGTGGCTGCTGCTGCGGTGGTGGCTGCTGCTGCGGTGGCTGCTGCTGCTGCGGTGGCTGCTGCTGCGGTGGTGGCTGCTGCTGCGGTGGCTGCTGCTGCTGCGGTGGCTGCTGCTGCGGTGGCTGCTGCTGCGGTGGTGGCTGCTGCTGCGGTGGCTGCTGCTGCTGCGGTGGCTGCTGCTCGTGCCTCGGCGTGGGCGGTCGCGCTGGCGTCCACTGTGGTGACCCCTCGTACCGCGGTGTGGGCGGGATTTCGGGCAGCCACCGCGGAGGCGAGGGCGCCCAATCATCTGCCACTTCTTGCGGCGGGGTGCAGGGTTCGGGCGCATACCTCGGCGTAGGTGGGTACCCCGGGTTTTCCCACAGCTGCGTCTCCTCCTCCTCGGCCATCCGTAGTTGGGCCTGCCACTCCGGCGTCTCCTCCATCTCCTTCAACCGCCGCTCCTCGTCTCGCCTTCGCGCCTCGCACTTGTGCCGGAACTCCCACGTAGCCGCTGCAACAGCCTCGGCATGGCTAACGGGAGCCGGCTGGTCCGGGGGCGGTTCTTCACTGGCCCACTCCACCTGCGCCGCGCCAGTCGGCCCGGTTGAGCGCCTTGCGAAGCCGCCATCGCCGTTGCTCCACCCGCGGGTCCTCCACCAACTCGACGTCGCTGTCGGAGCTGATCACCGGATCGGGGACGCCCCGCCCGGAGATCCGCCGCGAGGTTCGGGTAAACCGGGCTGCCGACCAACCTTGCCCCGGGCTAGATCCTCCGGACGGCTGGTGGGCAGCCATCATCCTGCGCGCTTCGCTCCTCGTCACACGTGTGCTCATTATGCTCGTTGATTTTGATTGTGCAGCTGGAGCCTGGGCTCCCTTTGACGACACCTCGGTTCCGAGCCTTCCTCTTTGCTCAATCCCGCTATTTCCATCGGCCTCTCCTTCTTACTACCCAGATCTACGGTACAGCTCTCTGCTCTGTGCCGTCTTCCCCCTTCCTTCGGCAGACTTTTGATGCATGTTTTTTCTTTTCCTCCGATCAGTCCCAATCGAGACCTTAGACGCTCTGGTTCTAGATGCCCTGTAGTATCCTTGGAGGTATCCTTGGAATTTGTTCGTAGTATCCTTTGGGAATCCTTGCAGGTATCCTTGGACTCTTTCCGTAGTACCCTTTGGGAATCATTGGACGTATCCTTTGACTCCTTTCGTAGTATCCTTTGGGCATCCTTGGGGGTATCCTTGGACTCCTTTCGTAGTATCCTTTGGGCATCCTTGGAGGTATCCTTGGGATCCTTTCGTAGTGTCCTTTGGTCATCCTTGGAGGTATCCTTGGACTCCCTTCGTAGTATCCTTTGGCCATCCTTGGAGGTATCCTTGGGATCCTTTCGTAGTATCCTTTGGTACTCCTTGGAGGTATCCTTGGACTCCTTTCGTAGTATCCTTCGGGCATCCTTGGACTCCTTTCGTAGTATCCTTTGGGCATCCTTGTAGGTATCCTTGGGATCCTTTCGTATTATCCTTTGGTCATCCTTGGAGGTATCCTTGGACTTTTAATGTTGTTTTGCATCTGTTGTGTCTGCTTGCTGTAGCCGCTCGCTTGTGTTTTCCGTTTGTTGCTGTTTCAGCTCGCTTACGTGGATGGTCCGCTCTTTCTTTGTGTTTATGTGTCGTATTTTGCAGATTACTGGTGACGCAAAACCTATGACTTGGTAAGGTCCGTCGTATCTTGGGGCCAATTTTGCTGCGAACCCCTCGGCCGCTTTTGATAAATGGTGTTCCTTGGCCCACACGACGTCACCCACCTTTGGCGTCCATTGCCTCCTCCTTAGGTTATAATGCCTAGCCTGGTCCTGGGATGCTTTCTCCAGGTTCCGCCTTACAATCTCGAAGATTTCCCTGAGTTTGTTAGCATTCTCTTCCGGGGTCTCTGTCGGTCGTCCGGTCCCTACGGTTTCTCTGTCGTATAGGGCGCTCGGTAGTCTTGGTTCTCTGCCTTGGGTAATGAACGACGGTGTGTAACCTGTGGATTCTGAAACGCTCGTGTTAACTGCCAGCATGATTTCTGGCCATTTTTCGTCCCAGTCTCTTTGGTTCTGCCCTGCGAACTGCGCAATCATTGTTTTCACCGTCCTATTGGCTCTCTCAGTCGCGTTCTCCTGTGGAGTGTATGGAGCTGTGAACTGTTGCCTGGCTCCCATTTCGGCCAGGAAACTCTTGAAGGTTTTGCTGGTAAACTGGACTCCGTTGTCCGTTATGACTATTTTGGGGACCCCATACCTCGCGATTATGCGTTCTTTAAAAGCTTTCTTTAGATATTCGGCCGTCGCGCTTCGCAGCGGCACCAACTCAGTCCACTTGGAGAACCTGTCTATCAATACCAGCAGCATTTGGTTGCCGTGCTTCGAACGCGGCAGGGGTCCGACGAAGTCCGCACATACCGTAGCCCATGGTTCCTCTGGCACCTGCGTAAGCATTTTCCCAGCCATTTCCATCTGATTCGGCTGGAACCTCATGCATGTCTCGCATGCTCGCACGTGGGCTCGGGCGTCTCTGTGCATTCCTGGCCAGTAGTACCGGGCTGCCAGACGTGCTATTGTCTTTCGGCTTCCTACATGGCCAGCCGCCGGTGAGTCGTGGTTCTCCTTCAGCACCGCTTCCCGTAGAGCTTTCGGGACGCACATCTTCCATGTTGCAACATCTTCGCTGCCCGCTCTATGAGGTATATTCCTGTACAGGGTGTTACCCTCCATCACGTAGTCTGGATACTTTTGTGGCTGGGTCCCTATCTTTTCGCGCATTTCCAGAATCCAGCTGCATGCTGCAGAAGCTTCCGCCGCCGACGTCTCCTTGATCCCTCGAAGCGTTTCCGGCAGTGGCTGCCTTGACAAAGCGTCTGCCACCACGTTGAGTTGCCCTTTCCTGTACGCTATTTCGAAGTCGTACTGCTGCAACTCCAGGGCCCATCTGGCGATCCTCCCTGAAGGGCTCTCTATGCTGTTGAGCCACTTCAGTGCCATGTGGTCGGTTACTACTTTAAAGTGGTAACCTTCCAGATACGGCTTGAGCTTTCGGATTGCCCAGACGATTGCCAAGCACTCCTTCTCGGTTGTTGAGTAATTCTTCTCAGCGCCGTTGAGCGTTCGGCTTGAGTAAGAGATTACCTTTTCGCCTCGTTCAGTTTCCTGGGTCAAGATTGCCCCGATGCCGTAGTCGCTTGCGTCAGTTTGCAAGATGAATGGTTTGTCGAAGTCCGGGCATGCCAGTACTGGATCTGCGACGAGTCTTGCCTTCACCTCTTCGAACGCCGTCCGTTACCCTTGCGTAGCAGATCGTTGAGAGGTTTGACTATTTTTGCGAAGTCAGGTACAAACCGGCGGTACCATGCTGCTACGCCCAGGTACTGTCGGAGCTCTCTTACTGTCGATGGTGGTTCTAGTTCGGCGATGGCTGCTACCTTTTCCGGATCCGTGCCTATTCCTTCGCTAGTCACTCGATGACCGAGATATAACAGCTCTTTCTTGAAAAATTGACACTTCTCCGGGTTTAATCTCAGATTTGCCTCCTTTAGTCGTCGGAACACTTCCTTTAGGTTGGCCTTATGTTCTTCCAGCGAGCGCCCGATCACTATGATGTCGTCCTGGTAAGCAAATGCGTGCGGCGACATTTCTGGGCCGATCACCCGGTCCAGCACCCGTTGAAAAGTCGCAGACGCCGAATGAAGTCCGAATGGCATTACTTTCCATTGGAATAAACCTTTCCCCGGCACTGTAAATGCCGTATACTGCCTGCTGTCCGCTTTCAGTGGGATTTGCCAGTACCCATCCTTTAGGTCCAAGCTGCTGATGTACCGTGCTTCCCTCAGTTGGTCGAGAATATAATTTATTCGGGGCATCGGGTAGGCATCCTTTACAGATTTGGCGTTTATTTGCCTAAAGTCGACGCACAGTCTCCATTTGCCCGTCTTTTTTCTAACCATCACGATGGGAGAACTGTATGGGCTTGTTGAGTGTTCTATGTATCCCATTTGGAGAAGCTCGTCCACCTTCGCATTGATCTCCCCTTGAACTTTCGGATTCTTGGGATAGTATCGCTGCTTTATTGGTTTGTCGTCTTTCATCGTGATCTGATGCTCTGCCATGTTTGATGTTCCCTTCATGCTGCTGAAAGTCGATAGCTCTGCCTCCAGGAATTTCGTCGTGTCGTCATCTTCGCTTGCCCGTTGTACGACTGCCACCGACAACTTTTCCTCGAGCCATCCCTTGTGACGATTCCTGGCCGGTATTATCACTTCGTGTCCAGCGCACTTAATTTCGGTACCGACTTGTGTTAGAAAGTTCCATCCCAACACCAATGAATCCACTACTCCTGGTAGTATCAGCAGGCTCATGCTCAGTCGCTTGTTCCCGAACGCAATTTCCACCTCCAGCTGCTCATCGATTCCGCCACATCTTCCGTCTGCCAACCTAACTTGCCGTCGTATCCTCGTAATCTTTCCGAGGGCAGCCAGGTCGTCCGCCAGCTCTTTGCTTATAAAGCTTGCTGTTGCCCCGGTGTCGATTGTGGCCTTGTATGTGCCCCCACCAATCGTCACCGCTGCGGACAACTGCTGCTCCTCCTCGATCAGCTTTCCCGTTAGTTTGGAGAGGTAGCATCTTGCGACCCCCGCTCGCCTCTCTGCGGCTGAGATCGCTGGGCATTTCCCGCCTGCTGGCAGCATTCAACGCTCCTGACGCCTACTCTCCCGCACACCCAGCAGAACAACAGGCGTTGGTGCCGACATCCCCGCGCCCAGTGTCCATGACCGCCGCACTTTCGGCAGGCCTCCTGGGGGTCTGTGATGTGTGTCGTTTCACGAGGCCTTTGTGTTGTAATTGGTGGCCTCCAAACATTGTTTGCTGGTTGCATCTGTTGCTGTTGTGGTGGTGTCCATTGGCCTCCGCGTGGTGCTCCTGTTGCCTGCTGCCGTGGTACTCGGTTAGGTGGCGACCATTGGTCGTTTCCCCGCGTCTCCTGGATTCCTGTCTCTTCGCATCTTCTGCATGTTACCTGCGCTGGCGATGACGACTTGTTCTTCGAGAATTTGTTTTCTTGCGCGAACGCTTCCCGCTCCTTTTCGAGTTCTTCATACTCGTCTGCTAATATCATCAGCGTGTCCAGGTCCGACACTTTGTATGCCCTTAGGAAGATCCTTAGACTCGACGGTTGTTAACGTGATGCTGGGGCCGGCTTTGTCGTGGTATGTGGCTTCCAAATCGGCCCAGATGTCAACGAGTTGTGGGTCATTATCCGTTTCTGAGTAATACTCGGATAATGCTTTTCTCATGTCCTCTAATCTGCCGTCCAGGGTGACATTAAGCCTCTGTGCGACATTGGCGAAATCCTCCTTTTTAAGTCGGTAGATCCACTTCTTCCCCATTCTGTTTAAATTGCTTTCACTGCTGGGACAATCACGTTGGGCGCCAGATGTAACGAACTGATTTTTATTGTCTGCTCGCTACGAGATTCGTGCGGCTAGCTCAGTATATTGTGTGTTCGTAAACGAACGTTCCACCCTAGCCTCACCCTTTTGCCTTTTGTCCGGGACGTTTCCGTGTGGCTTTTGGTACTCGGGGTTCGGGCAAGTCGAATCCGTAGGGCTCTCCTGGATAATTCCACTCGAGACCGTACCGATCGACCGCTCTCCCTTCTGGCTTGTTATACTCGTGGTTCGGGCACGCCGCTCCGGGACCTCGCAAGTCGAATCCGTAGGGCTCTCCTGGACAATTCCACTCGAGACCTTACCGATCGACCGCTCTCCCTTCTGGCTTGTTATACTCTTTCCAGGCGTAACGCCAGGACTTTGTGGACAGGGTTAATCGACCGCCGTGACCTAGCCGTGTGATGCCCTCTGGATCTCAGCTACCTGCGTCTCAATTCGGAGATTCCTGGTATCCCAATCCCGAACGTCTCGACGTAGCAATCTCGCTCCTTGTAGGCTCCCACGGCGCTGCTTCTCTGGCGACTCGACTTGCTGCTGCTCCCTTGTAGATTATCTGGTTGTTTGATTGTTCACTTTGGTATCTGAGTGATCTTGACGGTTTGACTCCTTGTGATCGACTGATCCAGCTGCCAGCGCTCTGCGGCCTTATATAGGGCATCCGGGAACCGTTATTTCCCTTTTGCGCACGGCCCGCTGGATCTCTCCACTCTGGGTCCAAAGTCCGTGCCTCCTGGATGACCCACTTGTCGTTCCCGTACCGCTTCCAATCGATGCTCCGCCCACTGCTGCCATCCCGCTGATTCCCGTGATGCTTGTGGCACGCCTGTGTGCCGCTCCACCGCCGAGATGTGGCACTTCCTCTCCCGGTCCAAAGTTCACGGGAGAGTCCAAAGTCCGGTGGAGTCCCGTTACCCGCTTATGCACACGGCACTCTTGCCTTGCCCGCGAAGTCTCCACTCTCTCTCGATCTCCATCCTTGGTCTCCAAACTCTCTCGCTCTCCTTCATTGGTCTCCAAACTCTCTCGCTCTCCTTCGTTGGTCTCCAAACTCTCTCGCTCTCCTCGCCGCGCCGTTACTACGCGAATTCGCCGCGTATCTGGCAAGCGACCGGCCATCTGCTGCTGTTTCTATTTGTGGGGAGTTATTCAACTCCTCACAGCATATTAGCCAAAAGGTATCTTAGTATATTTCTGCTTCGCAATTACAGCAACGGAGACAACACCGCAGTAAGCCTGGAGCTGCAAAGTGGCTCTATAAGGGTCCTATCGGCCTGCTTCGCCTTTGAAAAGGAAAAGCCCTCAGATGCGTTGGTTAGAGGGCTGGCAGAGGAATGCGAAAAGCTCAGGAAAGGTTTGGTAATAGGCTGTGACGCCAACGCCCATCACACCCAGTGGGGTTGCCCAAACAACAACGACAGAGGTAAGTCTCTTTTTAATTTTATTCTAAATTCGAACCTATTCTTATGCAATAAGGGCAATGTTCCTACATTCATAACTAAAACTTGTCAAACGATCATAGATCTAACTTTGGTATCATTCTCACTCGTAGGCGCAGTTAAAAACTGGGCAGTCTCTGACGAGCACTCCTTTTCGGACTAAAGATTCATAGAAACTCTTGCCGGTCAGCTTCGCTAACCCCAGACGAGCCGACTGGCACAGGTACAAGGAAGTTCTGATGAATATCCTCCCCATGGAACCGTCAGAAAGCATCACAAACCCACAGGAGCTTGACAGAACAGTAAATAAATTCACAGAGGCATGCAACACTGCATACAACAGTTGCATGCCCCACAGGGAAACCAAGGGCAAGGAAAAAACCCCCCTGGTGGACCCAACAACTATCAATCCTCAGAACCAACTGCAGATGCCTGTTTAACAGAGCAAAGGCGGGAAATGAGGACACTAACTGGCAGAACTACAAGTATGAACTAGCCTCTTACAAAAAGGGCATTAGAAGAGCAAAACGAACTGCATGGCAGACCTTCTGCTCTGACATAGAAAAAACGACTGATCCCGCAAGGTTCACGAAAATACTCTCTAAGACAGCCGCGCCTTTGGGCTATCTTCAGAAAGCAAACGGATCATGGTCAGACTCCAGTAAAGAGTCCTTGGACCTGCTCCTAGACGCTAACTTCCCGGGGAGCCAAAAAACAGGTCATCCTCCAGAAAGAGGAGCAGAAGAGGGAAGCAAATTAGATCCACTCCTATCAGACCGCAACATGAAATGGTCCATTCATAGTTTCAAACCATACAAATCGCCGGGACCGGACGGGATAACACCGGCTCACATCCAACAAGCAGGACAAATAGCCATAAACTGGTTGAAAAAAATCTTCCAATCCATCCTGGCGGTAGGATAACTACCAAACAGCAATGCAAGAAACAAAGGTGGTTTTTATTCCCAAGGCAGGGAAGGCCACTCACACCACAGCAAAGGATTTTAGGCCAATAAGCCTAACATCATTCCTGCTTATGAGCTTTGAAAGAATGATAAGCCTACACATAAGGGCCACCTTAGACCGGACACAAATATCAGCAGCATCGAGAAATCACTCAACATCAAGGAATACACACTGATCGCCTTCCTGGATATAGAGGGAGCCTTCAATAACGTGCTTCCCACTGCTATAACAGAATCTCTCACAGAACTAGGGGATGAGCCACCAATGGTGAGGCTAATCCATAAATTGCTGATAAGCAGAATGGTCACAGCCACACTAGGGACCTCAACCCAGACTAGACTAGTGAACAGAGGCACCCCGCAAGGATTCTGGACGAAAGAGGTTGTAAGGTCGTGGCATACGCAGACGACGTCGCCATCATCTTTAATGGAAAATATCCACAAACACTTTGCGATCTTATGACCGCTAAACTCAAAATACTATCGGAATGGACGATAGCGAACGGACTCGGGGTAAAAAACCCCTCGAAAACAGAACTTGTTATATTTACAAATAGGTACAAAATTCCACAACTTAACCCACCCGTTTTAAACAATTGTACTCTCTCCTTTAGCGATCACGACAGATACTTGGGGCTAGTATTAGATAAGATGATAAATCTATTCCGAAGAAAACGTATCTATGCAAATCCCTTGAATACAGAGGAATGGAAGCAGGGCCGACCGGGCACGACGGACGCAATCTGCTTCTATACAGATGGCTCCAAATTAGAAGGACAAGTTGGCGGAGGTGTATACTCCGAACAATTAAATATCAGGAAGACATTCAGGCTCCCGGACGACTGTAGCCTTTTTCTAAGCGAAGGTCCACGTTCCACTATACTTTTTAGGGAACATAATCCTCCAAAGAGGACCCCTAAATATATATAGTGACAGCCAAGCGGCTATCAAATCGATCTACTCGATAAGCACCAACTCCCGTACAATAGCAGACTGTCGCAGATCTCTTCACGAGATGGCTAGTCAGTTTACTTTCAGCCTAATATGGATTCCGGGTCACCGGGATATCGTAGGCAACTGCATAGCGGACGAATTAGCCAGGCAGCGCTCTATAGTCCGAGAGCCGGCCTAACCTAACCTTACCTAAGGGCGTGGGCGCTGCAATCTTTTTTTTTAATCAATCGATAGGTACTGAGGAGACTAATACGTTTCAGTTAAAAATGTTTATCTAGCATGAAAATTGTGGGTGCCACAGGTTTGGGCGGTTTGTAGGCGTTAGGGTGGGCGTGGCATATTCGCGTAACAAACTTGCACTGCGTACAAGACTACGGAATTTAAATCTGAGATCCCATTTCTCTATCATTGATAGTTTCCGAGATTTCCGCGTTCATATTTACGATTTTTTGAAGGTTGTGGGCGTTAAAGTGGGCGTGTCAAACTTTTTTTGGGTCAATCGATAGGTATTCATGAGAACAATACATTTCAGTTAAAATTTTTGTTTTAGCATCAAAACTGTTGGAGCCACTTTTTTGGGCGGTTTGTGGGCGTTAGAGTGGGCGTGGCACATTGCTGAAACAAACTTGCGCTGCGCAGGAATCTCAGGAATCTGCATGCCTAATCCCAGTATTTTATCTTCTATAGTTTCCGAGATCTCTGCGTTCATACGGACAGACAGACAGACGGTCAGACGGACAGTCGGACATGGCTAGATCGAATCGGCTAGTGATCCTGATTAAAAATATATATACTTTATGGGGTCGGAAACGCTTCCTTCTGCCTGTTACATACTTTCCGACGAATCTAGTATACCCTTTTACTCTACGAGTAACGGGTATAATAATATGAATATTCATAAATTATTATTTATGCCGAAATTTCAGATAAAAATAACATCCATAACGGGTTCTATGCAAAGTATTGTCCAAACTTATAAAACATTTTTAACAGCGGTTTTTGCAAATCGGCATTTTAACTTTTTTAATAAAATAGTATAATGTTATATATAATGTTCTTGTAAAACGCTAAAAATTTCGTCATAGGACATCCATTACTTTCTGAGCTAACAGCTTGAAATGAAACACAACTGTTAGTTGTAGAACTAACAAGATTAATTATTAATTTTCCAATAAAACGACTGTTTCATTTCAAATGGAAAAATAAAAGAATGTTGATAGCTAAGATGTTTTACAAATTTGAACGTGGGACAGTCACTCCTTGCTACCAAATTATATAAAAAATAGAATAGAATAGAAAATTACCTGACGAAGAAATGAAATTTATCAATCAAACTTAGTGGGACGAACCTACAATATCTCTGAGATAGTCGCATCATTTACGTAACGAGCTGAACGGTCAAAAAAAAAGTTCGTTGCAACACCACGTTGTACCACGGTATTTGCCTCATTTGGCTTCGTGTGACTTCCAATCCGGGAACGCGTTTCAAATCGGTAGAGGAGATATAAAAGAAATCGAAGGCGCTGATGGCTATACGGAAGGGAACTTCTAATGGGGTAAGACTATGACCTTAAATTCTGGTTGAGATGGATCGACTCCGATACCGGACTCGAGGTAGTAAAGACTCCGCCTTCCAGACATACGTGGGGCGCCACAATCAATTAACTCCACGTCAGGATCGACAGAATATGTCGGTGCTACCCCTGCTCAATTCTTGCTTAACTATTCGGGCATCCGTCCGACGTAGTTAGAGCAGTCCTAGCAGCAGTCGACCAACCTACCAACTTAGCCATGTATTTGCCTTTAATGAACTCAGCCGCCTGTGTCTTAATTCGGAGACTTATGCTGTCCCGAACGTCTCGACCTAGCGATCTTGTTCCTTGCTGACTTCAACGCCTGTATCTCCTAAAATTTGACTCTACTTGACGTTGTTCACTCGCATTCTGATTCTCGATGAGTGGTCCAGCTTCCGGCGCTGGGCCCGCTTATATAGGCCTCCTAGTACTGTTAAACCTGGGCTTCTCCTTTTCGCCCTCTGCACACGGCACCACAGTTAGGTCCAAAGTTTGCTGTTTTAACGATCAACCTTTCGCCCTCTGCGCACGGCAATACACTAGGGTCCGAAGTGCGGCGATGTACCGTTCCAATCTTTGCTCACAGCCCGCCGGCGTTCTCTCGCCGTCTCGTTCAGACTACTGCTGTCTCCATCTGTCGCGTATCTCTCCGCTCCTTCCCTCCAAGCTCTCTCGCTTTGTACTCCCCAAACCGTCTCTCCCTTCGTATTCTCAGCACTGTCCAAACTCTCTTCGTACTCTCCAAACTCTCTCTTCGTACTCTCCAAACTCTCTCTAACCCGAAATTCTCTTTTCCTGCATTGCCCTTACTATGCAAACTCGCTGCGTATTTAGCCACTGAAAGGTTCCTTACAGTTATTTCTCGGTTTGTTAATGCGGAGTAATTTAACTCCTCACAATCTAATTTACAATGGATTTTGCCCAATCACGGCTTGTTTGGGTCGTTTGGACGGTAACTTTAAAATTTTAAATATCTCTGTTTTTGTCGGATTTTTTTCGAGCGTTTAAGATATCAACAGACGCCTTACAGTCGCTAAATTGTTTAAAAAGTTAACATGTTCAAAGTTTGACGAGTTGTAGCTCACAATATAATTTATGTAGTCTATTCAAAATTAAAGGGTGACACTATAGTTTTAATCAAAAACATGTATCACCTGCATTCGTTAGGTGCAATTGCTAACAAGCATCAAGAATCGTCCGTATGATGATGAAATAAAAGCACAAAGCGTTCTTCACAAAAAACTATAATATAACCGTTAGAAAACAAGTGCACCGGGCAGCAAGTGATCGAAAAATGCGACCCCGGAATAAAGAAACAATTGAACCTAAATACATTAAAATTTCTCGTCGAGATAACCAGTTTTGAAAATAAACAAAAAAATAATTGACTTTCAATGCGGTGGCGAAGTTTAATCGGTCAAAAAAAAACAGGGATAGGAAGCTACTAGTTAAAACCAAAGGCAAGGCATAGTCCAAGCGTAAAGACTGCTTAAACTTTCCCAATTCCACAACTTTCTTGTCATCACATCCGAACACAAAACACTTATAAAGGAGTTAGTCACTCTAACGATCTACGTAACATAGATAAAGAAAAAATATTAAAAGAACTAAGCTCGCAAAAAGTAATAAAAGTCGAAAAGATCATACAATTTAGTAACATCATCCTAAGGAACCTGGTCTGATAATTTCAGCTTTCGCAACAACAACCTTACCAACAACAATAATGATAGGATATGAACGTGTCAATGTACGTCCTCATATACCGAGACTCTCAAATGCCGAAACTGCCAAAGATTTGGACACCCTTCTCAAATTCTGCAAAAGCCCAAAAGTATCCAACAATTGCTCGGAACCCCACACCCCAGACGACGAAAATTATACCAAGCCAAAGTCCTGCTCAAAATGTAAACACAACGCCAACATACAAAAACAATCACTCCCCACTTGACAAGCAATGCCCAACATTTATCAAGCAGAAAGAAATCGTAGCCATAAAAACAACAGCAAGAGTCGACTTCAAAACCGCACTGAGTACTTACGATCAACGCCACACACATCAACCAACAACTTACTCTTAAACCCTTCAACAACAAATTAAACCCACAACATCAACGCAAACAACAAACATCACTCCGTCAACATCAACTAACACTGAAACACAGCAAAATAGGAAAATCACCTACTATGACGACCTCCGCGCACACTCAAATAAACAAGAAAATCCACAACAATTCGCCTATACATCGAAAGAAGACATGGACACAACTAACCTAACTTTAAAACTTAATTTAACTTTAAGTCTTAAAGCCGATGCTTAAAATTATACAATACACGATTACAGAAACAATTATATAGATCTGCAAGTACTTACTAAATCATATAACCAGCAAATTATTGCCCTCCAATAAACACACATTACTAACCTTTGCTCCCTTCCTACCCCTATAAACTATTCCCTCTACACCAGCAAAAATAACCATAACAGTTTTGGAAGCACCGCCCTTCTAGTTCACAATTCCACACCCCAGAACGAAATCTCCGTAAGCTCAGACTTTGACGCGGTCGGAGTTTCCATACAGTCCAAATCCAAATTTAACATTATTTCAGCCTATATCACCCTCCAAACCCTTTAACGCAAACGACTTGGCAAATGTAGTGTTGGGTGACTTCAACAGGTGGCACCGTTCTTGGGCCCACCAAAATCCGACAAAAGAGCAAGGACTTCAGCCAACTACATCTAATTACATGTTACTAAACGATAAATCTCCAAAACATTTCTCAACACACAAGTCATACACACACATAGATACGACCTTCATGGCAGCGACCACTTTCCCAATCTCAATATTCCGCAACCATTGTCCCAACATTTACCGTAATACCCTTAAAATGCAGATTGGAACATATTCAAGGAAAAAGTCACGAGTTTTAACTCTGAAAGCATCCATAGTTTAAATGTCAACCAAGAAGCTGCTATTATCAAAAATATACTAATTCGAAGTGCTCACCTATCCATTCTGTAAAACTCCACGTCTACCCAACCCCGCACCGTTCCCTGACGGAACAGCAAGCTGTCACTATTCAAAAAAAAAAAAAAAACAAAATAAAAAAATTAGGAAAACTCAACATAGAATTAAACACACATAACATAATAGAATATAAAAAATCAAATGCAAAATTTAATAGATTCTTCAGAAAAGCCAAAAAACAAAAAGTATACAACAATTTACCTCCGTCATGAATTCATACTTAAACCCAAATAAAACATGGGCAAACATCAAAGACTTTGTGTGTTACACCCCCAGAAAAACATCCACTACAACCCTACTTTTACAATCGACCCACAAGAAATCGCTAACTCTTTTGGTCAAACCTGGTCAAAATAAGCCGGCGATCACAACTTCTCTGCATCTTTCCGACTCAAAGAACTCCTTAATCAAACCTCAAACTACCTCCCTACCAAAACAGCGATAAAAATTGAAAAAGACATCTTTCATAGAATTCTCCTCCGCGCTTAGCACACTGAAAAGTAGAACACCAGGTCATGACCGCATTTCTTATTCAATGATAAAAAACTTGCCCACCACTTTTAAATACAGAATTCTTAACCAGTACAATAAAATACTCCCTTCACATATCCCTCAATATCCCAACCGCTGTTCGTACCCAAAGGTGCTCAACATGACCACACCCAACAAATCAATCAATAGCCAAGTTGGGAACAGTACCAGGCGCTCAGTAGCACCCACTGCAGATGAGAATTGATGATCAGCATATTCTATGTCTGACTTACTCACCGTCTCACCGACTCAACGGCACACTGACCCGCCAATGCAGTCAGCACATTTTAAACCTATCTTAATTCGAGTGCAGCGTACGTGCACAAGGCCGCGTCGTGTAAAGACAGCCGTAAGGACTTTATGCTTTTTCATACGCATACCCTCTTTAAAGATGAGATAATGCTTTTTTAACAATTGCTCATAAATATAAATTATCGCTTCTGAATTGAAAGCCAGAAACTGCATGCTAAGTTCCGACTTGACCAAGCAGCTTGATCTTTTCGCGTGGGTTTAGCATTTTAATTATTATTACTGGATCCACATGTGTTTGTTGTGATTTCCTTGCTCGGAAGATATCGGAGACTTTTGGTGGTGGAGTCAGCTGGAGATTAAAGCATAGCCTGTGATAGAGCGCTCTGAGATCTTCACCTTCGACACAGGGAACTCCATGAACCCTCAGATCACACGAGCTAGTCTCCCTGCATTGCGTTCCCAGCCTGGCCTCCAGTGCACCCAACCTCCCACCTGCTGCTTGTCGATTTTCCACCTCCCGGTTCAGCGTCTCAACCCGCTCACCCATTCGTTCCCTCATGGAGCGAAGATCGACAACCTAGCGCTCCAACGTCAGGACAAGAGCATCCATTTGCTGAACTTCCCCGGCGATTATGTCCAAGCGTTCCATAAGGCGGCTGAGCATTCGCTGTTCAGCTTCCCGAACGGCCGACTCAATTTTCTCTGTTTGTTCCTCGAAGCGAGTCTTTAGGAGCTCCAGAAGCTGTGGCGAATTTACATCCGAGATGCGTTCGCTAGCAGTTCCAGCATTGTTGCGGGTACGTTAAGTGAGTGGAGCAGAAGAACCCATGACTTTATTAAGTGTATTTATTAATTTGATTTGATTAAAGTTAGGTGTATTTGTCGGTTGTGTTTGAATTGTATCTTTCGGACTTAGTCTTTAAGTTTAAGTTGTAGCTTAGCTTGCAACCACTCACTGCTTTACCGACAAACTGCCTTATCGACAAAAGTGAATAGCTGCCTCATCGGCGATAGCGTAGCTGATGGGGCAACCTTTTTCTCTCTTGCACTCCGAAGATGCTGCCGCACCGATTATCTCTCACTGAAGGTGCACGCACAACCGCACTTGTTGTTCAGCAAGAATTTATTTTCTGATTTACAGAGTCAACTTTTTTTATTAGCACTATGCTGTGTTGCTCGCGGATAGAGACAGCACACGGGACAGTTGGAGAAAATTTTTTTGATTTATTAAGATCGGTATCAATCGGTACTGACGGTTGGTCTTTAATGACAGTAGGAATAATAAATACCTCTGTTAGTGTTTCAAGCCCTGATGTAACTGATGAAAGTTTTAGTGTTGATTTAATTGCTGTTGATATTTTCCTCCGATTCCAGATATTTCAATCGGTGACATTTCCTTAAGAGATAGCAGATCTGCCATCCTCCTTGAGATAAGATTCACCTGTGATCCACCATCTATTACAGCGCGACATGTTTGTAGTTGACCGTTTGGCCCTTGTAATGATACCTTGGCGGTCGCGAGCAGAGTATATCCTTCTACGTCGTCGTAGCCTGCATTGGTTGCTGCGCCGGCCACTGGATTGCTAGTCGGTCCTTGGTCTAACATTGAATGATGCCGTTGCTGGCAGACTCGATAAGTGGCTGGTGATCCACAGTTTTAATTCTTATGAGCTGCAGTCAAACAATTTGTGCATGCTCCTACTTGAATAGTGGCCTGGCGCCGCGATTCGGGGTCCATTTCCTGGAAACGGCTACATGCTCTAAGATGATATGGTCCTAGGTGACAAATATTACAGCTCTCTTCGTTGTGAACTGACTGATGGCGGAGTGTTGCTGTAGGTTGAGCGCTTATCAGTACATTCAGTACATTCCATAACGTTGGAATTGGTGCATCCGCTGAATTATCCAGAGCAGCTCGGGCTGCTGGTCTAATTTTCTTCTTATAGTAAAACACAGGATTGGATTCCAGGATTCTGTGCTGATATCAAGGCTTTAAGAGTACTCATTGAGTTTTTGATAGTGTCATGTAAGGCTCTTAGTTGGCGCAAGGAGCCGCCTATAGGCTTATGGTCAATCATTTTTCCAATGGCGGCGAATACTAGTATTTTTCCGTTCTGGTACCTGGCCTTCAATCGCAACCAGGTGTCGTCATAGCCACTCTGTGAGAAGGCTAAATACGAGGGTGGTCCGATAAGTACTATGCCTCCAAAAGAAAAACAACAATTTTGGAAAAGTGGCGATTTATTTCTTAACATAATCTCCTTTTAGCTCGATACACTTGACCCAGCCATGATCCATAGGCCTCTGTATCGGCGGCGACCTCCACATTCGACGCGAATTTCTGTCCAGCGAGTGACTTTTCAAACCTGGAGAATATGGTGGATGGGGTAGCAGTTCGTAGCCCAATTCGACAAATTTAGCCTTTGCGAGGGCGGAAGTGTGAGCCGGTGCGTTGTCATGATGGAAGAGCACTTTTTTCTTCGCCAAATGGGGCCGTATTTTCTGCAATTCGGCGGCGAATCGGCCCAATAATTCGGCATAGTACAGCCCTGTGACCGTTTTGCCCTTCTCCAGGTAGTCGATGTAGATTACACCTTGTGAATTCCAAAAACGGTGGCCATCACCTTTCCGGCCGATGGGTCAGTCTTCGCCTTCTTCGGAGCAGGTTCGCCGGGTGAATTTCACTGTTTCGACTGTTCCTTGGTCTCTGGTGGATCAATGCTTCGTCGGTCACGAAACGACGCAGAAACTCCTTCGGAATGCGCTTAAAAAGCGTCAAACACTGCTCTGAAGTGGTCTCACGGTTGCGTTTGTTGTCCGGAGTGAGCAAACGCGTCACCCACCGCGCCGACAGCTTTCTCATGCCCAAAATTTCATGCAGGATATGACTCACGCGGTCTTTTGACATCCCTACTGTCTCAGCTATCTCGCGTATCTTCAATCGGCGGTCTGCCAATACGAGATCGTGAATTTTTGTCACGTTATCCTCCGTGGTAGCCGTTTTCGGGGCACCTGGGCGTGGCTCATCAAAAACCGACGTGCGACCACGTTGAAACTCGTTAAACCAATTTTTGACGGTCGCCATCGAAGTAGAAGAGTCACCGCACACAGCATCCTAGCGCTCTTTGATTTCTCTGCGCGATTTCCCTTCCAAAAACAAGAATCGAATCACAGACCGATATTGCTCTTTCTCCATTTTTCTAAAATACGCGGACACTTCCGATTCCACACGCAGTCAAACGAGTCCGATCCTGCTGAAGTTTCGACAGTGGCAGTCTCTTGCGATAGTGACGCCATCGGGCGGTGAGGCTAAGTATTTATTGGACTGCCCTCGTACTCGCCGTTTAACTACGGAATGCTAATTGGCGGATGTGGCAAGTTTAGGCTCATAGGCGCGACGTTTTTATTGAAGCAGGTTCATTTCGTATTCCTCGTATAATGTGTGGAGTTGGGCTAGCTCTGCTTCTGCCAGAGCTGCGGCCAGGTGTGCTATCCAATTCGTCGTGGGCTTGCCTCAGTAACGCCCAATGGAGATCCAGGTGCCTTTGTATGGCTGGGGTGACGGTTGGGGCGTTCGAGGCTAATGTTAATGATGATTCCAATTCCCTGTCAATTGCGGAGTCTCCTTTGACTTGATCTCCTGTTGTGATCTTGAAGTTGGCCGAAGTTCGTCTGGGGGCCTTCGGAAGTCCGCTTCCAGTCGGAATGTTGTCCAGAAAGATTTTCTGATATTTTTCAACCAGCTCCCTAAGTGCTACTAGTCGTGAAGAGTACTCACTTTCAGTGGGTATTGCCGCTTGTTGGACTTCTTTATTTAGGTCGCAAAACTGCTGCCAGAGATCGTTTAGCTGCTTTAGCTTACAGGAATAATAGCCGTCTCGGTGGCGTCGTTCGACCGATCTGTACTTGTAGCTCATTTTGGTTGTCTAGTAATCGATTGTGTAAATCGATTCTTGTGTGACTTGTTTCCTCTACAACCGAAGTAGACATATTGTGTGTCTTGGAAACAAAAAATCCTGCGAAGCCGGATAAAGCTGTGTGTCCTGTGAAGCTGGATTAAGCTGACGATCCTGTGACGCTGGATAAAGACGCGTATCCTGTGAAGCTGGATGAAGCTGACGATCCTGTGACGCTGGATGAAGAAGCGTATCCTGTGAAGGTGGATGAAGCTGACGATCCTGTGACGATGGATGACGAAGCGTATCCTGTGAAGATGGATTAAGCTGACGATCCTGTGACGCTGGATGAAGAAGCTTATCCTGTAAAGCTGGATTAAGCTGACGATCCTATGACGTGTTAACGGGTCTTCTCACCAGTCAGAGGTTCAGCCTTTGGTGGGAAGGTGATTGCTTGAGTGTGATCCTTTGTTGTTAAAGGATCACGTCGGGGTCACCAATGTTTGTGCCTAACCGAAGTAGACACTTCTGGGTCACACCGCGGGACGAGGGGATATGAGCACTTGTCGCTGGCACGGGGACGCTTTGCTGGCAGGACGATCGCGTCGCGGCAATGGCAACGATGGTAACTGCGATGCCGGACCACAGGCGATGCCGAACTGCGCTCATGTTGAGCTAACGTAGGTTAGCTGCTAGTGGAGATAGTGTAGTACGAGCCCTATTCCCAGAGGTAGGAAGTAGAACCGCGGAGTTATGAAATGCGTTGATAACTGATTTATTCTTTATTTGATACATGTTCATAAACTACTCGGAACACGGAAGTTTAGTGTAATGATTAGTGAAGTAAGCTATATTAGTAGCAGTTGTGCTGACTGCATTGGTGGTTTAGTGTGCCGTTGAGTCGGTGAGACGGTGAGTTAGTGAGACATAGAATACGCTGATCAGCAATTCTCATCTGCAGTGGGTGCTACTGAGCGCCTGGTACTGTTCCCAACTTGGCTATTGCTTGATTTGTTGGGTGTGGTCATGTTGAGCAGGAGTGCAGGAGCAGACACAAAGGTTTGTGTACGAACAACCACAAAAACCCCAAACTGAAATAAAATCATACGGGGACCCATCTCACTAAACTCATGCCTAGCAAAAATCCCCGACAAAATAACAGCAAAAGGTTGTGGTGGTTCGTTTCAAACAAAGACCTCATTTACAGCAGCCAATTCGGCTTTAAAGGAGGCAAATCTGTACAACATACAGTCGGTTTGGAAAATAGGCGCACGTATCATCAACTGTTAAAAACTTTATGACAAAAAGGAAAATAATAGTTAAGACCGGCACCTATATCTCCAATACCTTCCCCCTTAACAATGGCATCCCGCAAGGCTTTCTAATCTCTGTCATTTTACTACTCACAGCCTACAGCCCTTACCAACATCATCTCTATCCCCAAACATATTAAGTTCTGCACTTACGCAGACGACTTTCATCTCCTAATAGAACACAACTAACTCAAAAACCCCACAACGAGTTAACAGACACCTTTAACTAAATTGACGAGTGGTGAACTCACTCAGGCTCAGTCCTTTCAAAAGACAAATGCCAGATACATACAGGAGACACTACTAAACCAATCACAGACATCCTCAAAATACTAGGACTCACTATCAACAACTCACTAGCTACTTAGGAATCGTAGGAAATGAAAGCGCAAACGAGGCAGCCAAGTGGCTGCTAAATTCCCTTAAACTCTCACTGCCAACATACACTCCAACGACATAAACCACTTCTTAAAAAAAGAAGTACCAAATAAACAATCTAACATACTTAGTTCGCAATCCAACTGGTGCCAACAACATTTCAGTTAAAATTTTTTATCTAGCATGAAAATTGTGGGCGCCACAGGCTTGGGCGGTTTGTGGGCGTTAGAGTGGGCGTGGCAAACTTTTTTTTGGGTCAATCGATAGGTATTGACGAAAACAACACATTTCAGTTATTCTAGTATCAAAACTGTAGAAGCCACAGTTTTGGGCGGTTTGTGGGCGTGGCACTCTGCTGATACAAACTTACGCTGCGCAGGAATCTCAGGAATCTGCATGACTAATCCCAGTATTGTAGCTTGTATAGTTTCCGAGATCTCAGCGTTCATACGGACAGACGAACATGGCTAGATCGACTCGGCTAGTGATCTTGATCAAGACTATATATACTTTATGGGGTCGGAAACATTTCCTTCTGCCTTTTACATACTTTCCGACGAATCTAGTATACCGTTTTACTCTACGAGTAAATAAATAAATAACTGAAATGTATTGGTTTTGTCAATACCTATTCATTGGTTTAAATATGTTTTTGCCAAGCGAACTCTAACGCTTAGGCATGCAGATTGAACAGACTTCTGCGCTTGTGGTAGTAAAGTGCCACGATCACAAACGCCCACTACACTGAAATCTGTTTGGCGCCCACATTTTTTAAGATTTTATAAAAGTGTAAATGGTAATTTATTAATACCTATTAGAATCTTGCTTGAATCTATCCAAACTTGCTTCTGCTCACTGTTCAACGATTTTTCGAAACACCAAATTTTAAATGTATAAAAAAGTATTTTCTGAAGTGAAATATCGTGACAATCGCGTACCTGTTTTTCATTTTTTTGTAATCTTGTTTCTTGTTGATATCTTGCAACGACTCAAAACACTCCTTGTGAGGCAAGTATAGTTTAAAGTAATAATTGATAATACGGCTTTTGTTGGAGTATACTACTGTTGGCAAACAGTAATGTGAATTTGTTTGTAAAACAAGAGAGGAAGTTAACTTCGGCAAGCCGTAGTTTGTATACCTTAGCAGTTATAATTATTAAATTTAATTCGAAATTCGTAAAAATACAAAAAATGATATTCCCAATATTATAAGATAATACGTCAAAAAACACCAAAGCTATAATTTGTTTCATAGTATTTTCCCACCACTTTTCGGATCGTTCCTATAATATAGTAGTCCGATTTTGATAAAATTAAATTCGAAATTCAGAACTAATTAAAAAATGTTATATCCAAGCGTAGGAGGTTATATGTTAAAAAACACCAGATACATTTAAAACAAAATTTTATTATTCTTATGGGAGCTATAAGATATAGTGGTCCAATCCAGCTGGTTCCGACTTTTATACTACCTGCAAAAGAAATAAGACTTTGGGAAAAGTTTCAGCCTGATAGCTTTAAAACTGAGAGACTAGTTTGCGCAGAGACGGACGGCCAGACGGATAGGCGGACATGGCTAGATCGACTCGTCTAGTGATGCTGATCAAGAATATATATACCTTATGGGGTCAGAAACGTCTCGTTGCAAACTTCTGACTGAAATCATAACACCCTCTGCAAGGCACTATGTTGAATTTGACCCGTTTCCTTGGCCAAAACTCATTTTTCGCGAGTATAAATTTTCCGTTTTTTCAATGTTACCATGTTAAGAAATGATCAAAATGCTATGTTACATACCTAAAATGTTAACTTAACAGTTTAGTGTTACAATAACAGCTGTTAAAGTCAGCTGTTGCAAGCAAACAACACGTGCTGTCTTAAAGGTTAACTTTGCGGTGCAATTTTAAATTGGCATATCTCTGACAAAAAATCATGTAATAATCAAACTCAAAATGAATATTAATTCTTGATACTAATATGTTGCGTGTTTCGTTCGTATTTTTCTAACAATTTGTATATTTAGCAAGTTGTGTCCCTTTGTCACTTTTGGAAAGAAAGTTGAACTTTTCAAAGAGTTTAAAAACAAATTTCAAATTATTTCAGTGTCTGTCTATATACTAGAGGTGCAGAAACATCAATGTTTTTCGATGTTACATCGATGTTTGCCTGTTAAAACATCGGAAAAGCGACGTTTTCTGCATGTTGTAAATTCTGAATTCCGAACTAGTAAGCACATTGTGCGCTTTTTGCGCCTTTTTGCGTTATTTGATTTAATAGGAAGCAACATCTTAATCAGCAATGCAGATCTCCTAGAAGTGTGGCGTAAGCAAAGGAGCTTTTGTGAGAAACAAAATTCTATATACACTGTTATTAGTGACAAAATTGATGGCAACGTTTTGGAAGAAAATCATCGTTATTAAAAAGATAAAGTCCGAAATTTTTCTGCAAATTTATGGCGAATGTGCAAAAATGCTGTAGGAAGGTGGAAAGGTTCAAAAAGACACATTCAAGCTATATGGAAGGTTATATGAGCCTTAATTTAACTAGAGAAGAAGCCAAAGGACAGGAATTAAAAAAACCAGTTGGACGTCCAAAGATGCCATTCAATATAAAAGGTAGAAGAGCTCAAAGAGAGCAAGCAGCCGACCTCTCCGCGGGACAAAAACATAACGCAAGATGACTGACTCAACCGGCAAGCATAGGTGCTCGTAGGCGCGGGCTAGTTGATATTGCTGTCCTATTAAGATTATTTGCATTAAACCCTGGAAAAGCCGTCACTATTCGCAAAGTGATAAATAAGCACGTGGTACAGCCTTCGCGATCTTCCGCTGCAGACACCGTAGCAAACGTTTCTTTGCAAGGCCTATTGAATCACACAAAAAGTCGAATAGTGAATTATCAAAAAGAGGCTATTGCAACGGCACTGAACATCCAGCCGTCTGACTTTTTATCTGCCGAATTGATATTGAGTTATGGCTTTGATGGCAGCACGGGACAAGCTAACTATTATCAGGCTTACACTAACGACCAGTCCCAAGATGCAGACTCTTCACTGTTTGCCACGACAGTTATGCCTCTTCGTCTGAAGTTATTAAAGATGTGAACAAACGTATGGAAAGCGAAATCAGTGCATTAAATTCTATTAAAGTAGATCTCATTGAAAGGCAATGTATATATGTAAGGTTTACCTTGTATTTGACTGTAATTGATGGCAAAGTGCTTAATGCCCTAACAAATACGAAATCTTAGCAAGCTTGCCCAATCTGCACTGCGACACCGAATGATTTTTTTGGTAACAAAAATTTTAAGTGCATTAAATTTGTTCCCATTCTCCACAATCTAAAATACGGTTAAAGTCCATTACATGGTTGGTTTAGGTTTTTTGAACTCGTACTTCATGCTGGGTATAAAATGGATGCAATGCACAATGCACAATGCAGATATAGTGGTCCGATCCGGCTGGTTCCGACTTATATACTACCTGCAAAAGATATAAGACTTTTGGGAAAGTTTCAGCCCGATAGCTTTTAAACTGAGAGACTAGTTTGCGTAGAAACGTGCATTAGCACTATTTGGGAATATTATAAACTGTAATATATTGGGTGGGCAAGAAAGTCATGTCGTTTTTTTTAGTAATCGTTTTTAATCTAATTTATTTACGACTAATCGAGCACCAGGGTCACACTTTTTAGTATCGTTTTAAAGCTTATTGTCTTAGGTACTATCGACGAAAATTTGGTAATTATTCGATAACATTTGTGGAAGCTATAGCAAATTAAACATGGAGGACCAAAGTGAGCATTTTCGGCATATTTTGCTTTTTTACTTCCGAAAAGGAAAAAAAGCGGTCGAAGCTCGCGAAAAATTGTGCGAAGTGTATGGTAAAGATGCCATGAGTGATCGCCAATGTCAGCGCTGGTTTGCCAAATTCAGGCTTGGAGATTTTGGAGTTAAAGACGCCCCACGTTCTGGTCGACCATCGGCCGTTTTTGACGAACAAATTCAGGCTTTGCTGGATAAAAACCGGCGCTATTCAACGCGGGAGATGTCAGAGAAGCTCAGTGTGTCGCATACAACGGTTGAAAACCATTTGAAGAAACTTGGCTACGTAAGCAAGCTCGATGTTTGGGTTCCGCATAACTTAAAGGAAATTCACCTAACTAAGCGTATCAACATCTGCTATTCTCTGCTGCAACGGATTAAAAACGATCCTTTTTTGAAGCGGATCATTACTGGCGACGAAAAGTGGGTTGTTTACAATAATGTCCAACGAAAAAGATCATGGAGCAAGAAAGATGAGCCAGCCCAAGCCACATCAAAGGCCGATATCCATCAGAGGAAAGTTATGCTGTCTGTTTGGTGGAATTGGAAGGGTGTAGTGCACTTTGAGCTGCTGGGACGGAATGAAACCATCAATTCAGATGTGTACTGTCGCCAGCTATCCAATTTGGCGGAAAAAATTAAAGAAAAGGAGCCGGCACTAGCTAATCGCAAGGGTATAGTCTTTCACCATGACAACGCTAGGCCCCACACATCTTTGGTCACTCGGCAAAAATTAACGGAGCTGAATTGGGAAGTGCTACCACATCCACCTTATAGTCCGGACTTAGCACCTTCAGATTACCATTTGTTTCGCTCTCTTCAAAACTCTTTGAATGGTAAAAACTTTGATTCAGATGAGGCTGTCGAAAACCACTTGTCTCGATTCTTTGCTGGAAAAGACCAAAAGTTCTTCGAGCGCGGAATTATGCAGCTGCCCGAGAGATGGTCATTAGTGGTCGAACAAAACGGCCAATACATAATTGATTAATTATAAGTCCTGATATAAATAAATCATCTTTGAAAATATTGAAAAAAAACGACATGACTTTCTTGCCAACCCAATAACAACATTATTTTTCACACTTTATGTTTAATGCACAAAGCGTTTTTTGTGCTGCATAAGATGATTAGGTTGGAGGTGCATAAAACGAAAAGACAACCGTTTTACTTTGATCCGGAACTGCAACTGAACCTTTATTAGCAGAAGAGAGATTACATGGGGTTGATAACAGAGGATTAACAGAGTGTAATTATGTAGTCGATTATTAAATGAGATTATGTTTATATTATTGGGTACAAGAGAGAAACCAGCTGAGGGAAAGATCAAGTTTGACCGAACACCTTATAAATTTTGAAATCTAAAGCAACAATCAAAACTAAAAAGGTAACGAAAGTAATACGAAACACTAAATCAATTTAAAATTGTTTGTACTTTGTTTACGCTTACAGCTTGCCATAATTAAACTGTAACCCGGTATTAATAAAATTAGTCACCTATTAAATGTTATAAGTGGAATATAAAAACTAACCTTTTTGACGTATTCCAATATTCTAAGTGTATTCCTTAATATTTTTATACCCGTTACTCGTAGAGTAAAAGGTTATACTAGATTCGTCGGAAAGTATGTAACAGGCAGAAGGAAGCGTTTCCGACCCCATAAAGTTTATATATTCCTGACCAGGATCACTAGCCGAGTCGATCTAGTTATGTCCGTCTGTCTGTCCGGATGAACGCTGAGATCCCGGAAACTATAAGAGCTCGGCTATTGAGATATGGCGTGCAGATTCCTGAGCTTCTTACGCAGCGCAAGTTTGTTTCAGCAGAGTGCCACGCCCACTCTAACGCCCACAAACCGCCCAAAACTGTGGCTCCTACAGTTTTTATGTTAGAATAAAAATTTTAACTGAAATGTATTGTTCTCATTAATACCTATCGATTGACCTAAAAAAAAGTTTTCCACGCCCACTTTAACGCCCACAAACCGCCCAAATCTGTGTCGCCCACAATTTTCTTGCTAGATAAAAAATTTTAACTGAAATGTATTGGTCTTGTTAATACCTATCGATTGATCCAAAAAAATATTTGCCACGCCCACTCTAACGCCCATAACGCTTAAATCTGTCTACCGCCGTTAGGTGGCGCATTTTAATATCGCTTTGCTTCTTGCATATCTCCATTTAGCTGAGTAACGGGTATCTGATAGTCGAGGTACTCGACTATAGTGTTCTTCCTTGTTTTACTTAAAAAATTTAATATTTCTGATATGAGAGAATTTTACAGATTACAAACAAAAAAACTTAAAACTTTAAAAAAAGAGTTAAAGTCGCTTTCTATCATGGAAATAAAGGGTTCTGAACTAAAAAAGAGATCACCCATAGAGATCATTCCCTCAGGGCAAGTAATTTTTGCTGTTTGTTTTTAATTTTATAAGAAAACTCCTCTTTTTATTGTTTTGGTAAATTTTAATTTGCAAGCTTTTTAATATATATAGTTACGTTTTCATGTTTAAATCTTGTCAATATGGTTATTTCTCTAAGCGTCCTTTGACAATAAGTTTGGTGCTCAAACGGCGATATTTTTTTTATTGCAACTCTTTGGCTAGTTATCGTATCATCGGCAGACCTAAAAAAAAAAGGATAAAAAGCGGTTAATCACGAGTATTAATTAAATGTAAAACAAAAGCGGTTATAGAAAGCAAATTAATATTAAGGAAGTAGTTGGGTCAGACTCCTGCAGTATGAAGCATAAGACTTGATATTACTTTGAAAAAAAGAATGGGTTGGAGGACAAATTGCATACTTATCAATTTTTGTTGATTTTGTTTTCTCAAATAAACCCTAAAATATTGTTTATAACTTTTCTATTCTAAGAACTCAAAATACCGCAGCGCTTGAGCTGCTGGGCTGACTACCGCTCTGCTGGCCTAAAATAACTATTAATCCGAGTAAAGTCAAACCATAATCGTTGCGAAATGACCTACTCAAAACGTAATGAAATCACATTAATATCGCTTGCCAAAACTAAAACTACGTACGTTCGATGGAATTCAATTATGAAAAAGCCTGGGCGCGATTAGAAGCTAGGACTTGGTTTCAGATTGCCAAGTTTAGTTCATAAAATTGGATCCAGAAACTAAAAGCAAGCACGATGAGCAGCATCGTGCAGTATGCAGTCTACAGAACATATACTCTCTTGTCAATTGTTTGCAAACTTATTGCTCCAACAACGTCGAGATTATGTAAACCAATCTGGGATGTGTAATAATTGCTTAAGGACAACTCATCGCGTTCAAGAATGCCAGTCTAGATAAGCACGCAAGACATGTAGAGAAGAGCACCACACATTGCTGAATAAATCCGGAGTGACAGGAGAAGTCTCGTCGATTTCACATTTTTAGATAGAGAAACATGCTTCTGACAGTAATATACAAAATATAACGCTGTTTACCGAATCTCCTAAAAGGAGCCTACAACCAAGTGACGTTATTGAAGTTCAAGACAAATTTGGCAATTTGAATCTCGCTTGGTCTCTTTAATTCTCATGCTCTGAGTGAACTTTTTCACAAAGGCAGACAAAAGGTTTACCAAGAAGTTGAAGAAATTTGCATCATTGCATCTTGTGACCACAAGGCCTAACCAAAAAGCTTCGAGTTGTTTTTGACGCCTCTGCTAAAACAAGTTCCGGTAAATTATAAATGACCTCTTGATGGACTGATGATGATGACCATCACCAGGACTAAGTCACATTAATTTCTTTACGTTTAAAAAAAATTGCAAATAAATAAATTTGCACTTACCGGTGACATTGCCAAGAAGTACCCCCAATTTATAGTCAGCGAGAGGAACAGATTTTTCCAATTAGTACTGTAGAGACCAAACACAAATAGCGCTGTTCAAACTTACCACCCAAATAGTGACTATGTGATGTCTGTTGATCCCTTTTTTAGCAATCAGGTCTCTTTACTATCTGTTCGAGCTACATAAGGACAAGTATCCTCTTGGCGCAGCTACTATTACATCTGATCTTTACGTAGACGTCCTTTTGACCGGCGCAGACAGTTTAGAGGAGTTGCAACGCAAAAAGAATAAACTAAACAACCTCCTATCAACCAATGGACTCCTAAGATCAGCAGAAATCCAACCAAATAAGCTTAGCGTCAATGGAAGAAGTTTTTATCAAACTTGAAGAAACGTAAGCCACCGAGACTTTGGGCATTGCATAGCAACCTACGTCAGATAAATAAGTATTTCACAATCAATTCAATGTAACAGAATCAATGTTGATGTACTGTTCTATCATTCGTTTTTGAGAATTTTTCTCTAAGTTATAGTCCGATGTAAAACTTTCCTGCGTGGTCTTTCATTAAAAGCCATGTTTAAGCAAAATATGGCAGGGATTGGACGTGGACCTAGAAGGTATAGCACAGCTGAAGTATCCAAAATACGTCTTCACATCAAAGAAAACCTTTTTTAAAATTTACGGCTATCGCAACCATTAGAAGCCAAATTGTCAAGCAATTTCATATCTCACCAATGCATTATGCATACCGTTACTAGCAATTGTTTACATTATCATGGGCTCCTACGAATTGTTTATTACATATACCGCTTTTTTAATGGTATCACGGTCAACCGCCAGTTGAAACCAGTTGACGCTCATCTTATCCCAAACTCAGAATTACACTGTTCATTTTGGATCATCGTCGCTCATGTGCAGCACGTATTATTTCCAGGTGACTTCATCGACTTGCAGGAAAGGAAAAGAGTACACTTCCTTTTAGATATGAAAGTTAGAACATGAACTTTACTTATCTTTAGAGTGGGAGAAAGTCTTGAAAACGCACATTTACCCCTTGACTCATAACATCCATTCCTGTATCTCAGCGAATCCAACATCGCATTCGCAGGCATTCCTTCTCTGCGCTGTAACATTCAAACTACACTGAAGATGACAAAATCCTTATTGTTTTGGGCTACGAATCTTAGAAAGTTCATTTGATGTTCAATAAGTTTGTTTGATGTTCAATAAGTTATTTCGATGCTGGTTATTAAATGGGTTATACCTTTATGTATAACAGTTTCTGTAATTTGAATTTTGCTTTAGAACTCTTCTCTAAATTGGATGACTAGGCGCTGTTGAGAGTGTTGGGAAATGTACTCCTTTTTTGTACCTTGTAATAAGAGATATTAGCCATAAATAAATACCCAGGTAAGGATAAACGTATATAATTTTGACAATGCATAAGTGCAATGTTAATGTTACTCCACGAAACAGCCAAGAAAATAAACATCCCGAATTCCAGTGATTCGGTCTTTTGCAATTTTTAAAACCTAAAGGTAACGTGCAAATGTGTTGGATTAACTTATTTGTCGCTGTATGATTTGGAAATGTATTAAAAGCGTATTGAGAAGACGAGGAACCAATGGAAGTGGCGCTCGTGAAAGAATATGTCTATATTATCGTTGAAAAGGTGGCATTTGGAACTGAAAACCAAGTATAAAATCATTGTATTTTGTTATGAGTTCCTTAGTTAAAGCCCGCAAGGAAAATTGACATCGAAGGAGAGCATATTCGTCTTATTTAGGGGGGTCACAGAAATATCTTCCAACCAACTTTCCCCCTAAAAGTAAATCTCGGTTTCACAGAAAGCGGTTACAAAATAAGTAGACGAATTGAAACCAACCAACTAGTAGGCTTTGAAGAAATCAAGCCAAGTTTACTGCGAAACTGTATAGATTCTAGTTGGTTTTCAAGCCAACCGTCACCAAGACCCTCGACGGTTTCTGCGACACTTCCTGATTGTGTTATATGAACTCTGCAAAGTAATAATCTGGGTCCTGCGACGAAAGGTAACCGCACAATTTAATGGACCGTGCCCGCACTCCGCACAATAAGGTAATGGAACCAGAAATTTCGCTGGGTCGGCTCGTTAATAGATCATGTACAACAACATTCTACGCAAAAAAAATGGAAGCAGGCAAACGAAAAAAAAAAATGTTTGTCAAAACTGGGATTTGGAGGCAAAATGTACATTGTGGTGCTTATAACAAGTTTAGTTAACTACTATAACGTGGCCTCGACCATTAGATGCTCATTACTCAACTTAAGGGAATGCGAGAGGGATGGATATATGTTTAAAGCAGCCCTGCTTTTTTCACCAACACAGAAAAAATATTTTCTAAGAAAGCTTCAAATACTCCAATAATTGTATTGCGCCGACGTTAAAATTACCCGTTAGGAATCGCAAAAAACGCATTTAAAAGCGGATGAAAGTCGCTCCGAAGGTACGCGCTACCTGTGCACTATGGGGACTTTGACCTGTTTTTTTGGCATAAATTAATAACTCCTGAACTATGCAAGGTATTTTGATCAATTTTTTTTACTAGTGGTCGGTACACCCTTAGATTTAATTTGCAGAAGTGGGGGTGTCGCCCAACCCCCCCCCCCCCCCCCCCCCCTAAAATTTTTTTTTTTAAATTTAACATGTAATTTATTTTTGATTTCAATGTTATAGAGGAAGTCATGATCGTCTTCTTTCTTATGGTCAGCACCGTCTAAAAATCCCTTTGTAGGTTTCAAGTCACATGATAGGAATGCTATGATTTCATGTGGAAAGGGAAGTCGCTAATGTTTCTGAACGCGGCTGCTTAAATTTACCCATGAAATTATAGGATCGGAAGTCCATTGTTTTTTGAAACACATCTGTGATGTGTGTGTCTCTGCTGTGCTTCCTTGCATGGTGAAGTCTTTCGAGCAGCTCTCCTTGCCGCTTGTACCAGTAACCTCAAATTATGTTTCTAAACCGTGAGAGATGGCTGCTGCATCCTTTTTCTGGCGTACTGTGCCTTTTAAAGAATATGTAATTTTCGACGTCCATTTTATTACCTTTTCGGCTCTACTTTTCTTTCGTTTCCAATTAAATCCAAGCATACTTGTCCATCCATAGTGAAGATGTCCATTTTTCTTTTGCAATTTTGGCAAAATTTAAAAATTTACGGAAAACACTCGCGCTTTCTCCTTTAAACGAGGTTCATTCATCTAAGGAGTATTTTCGAGGATGTGCTCACAAATAAAAGCGAATACGGCACTCTGTTTGTCACGGCCGTAAGTTTGCTTGCGCCACTCTTCTAACAGGGCCGCACTGCAAATCGAGAGGTTGCTACATAAAAATGTAATTTTTGCAAAAAGTCGCAAAAAGCGCAGATTGAGGCTGGATTCTTTAAACTAGGAATAAATCACTCTAAAAGATGGTCTAACACACTCACTCAACAAATTTCAACATTTTTAGTAAACTCTATTCAAAGTGGGAATTTCATTTAAAAAATTATACCAAGACATCACTTGCTAAATTTATAAATTGTTTGAAAAATACACACAAAATAGGCAATATATTAATTTAAACATATAGTACACACATGCAGAAGAAATATCCATTTCAAATTTGAAGGATTTACGTCTTGTCGTTCAAGAGATATAAGTTTTAGATTTCACAAAAAAAATTAGGCTCAACAGACTCACGTGCTGTTCGCTTGCAGCAGCTGAGTTTGACACCTGTTATTTTAACAGTGGCCTGTTAAGTTAACATTTCCGTTATGTAACATAACATTTTGATCTGTTCTTAATTCGATAACATCAACTTTTCGCAATTTTGAATATTTTTGAAAAACAGATTGATGCCAAAAAACAGGGCAAAGTCCCCATAATGCTGTGGTAACAGGATATTGAAGTGCCATGTTATATAGGTAGGGTATGGCGGCTTTGTTGGCCTCCAAATCGCCATTCTCCGCTTCTTTGTTTGGCAGGCGTTTTAAAAAAGATTTGTGCGCTTCCACAAAGTCTTTAAATGGGTCCTCTAGGCAATAACAATATCACGATATAGATATAAAATTTGTATACAAAAATATCAATGTTTTGAAATATATTCAACAACCCGAAATGTGAGTCGTTTAACGACCCTTTTTGTTTTAATTGTAATTTGGTTAATATGCTACGGAAAGGACGGAAATTAAGTTTAAACCAACTAAAATTGATTTAATTAACAAAAATAAATATTATTTAGATATAAGGAGTATTTTTGAGGTCCGTTTTATTGACTTTGACCTTATCTACAAACTTTCCAGTTTTGGCACAATAAACCAATATTTTGTGTCTTTTCAAAGAAAAAACTATTTTGGTTTGTTTTTTTCGAGCGTAAGTTTAAGTAAATCTCAAGCCGTTTACTTAATATTTGACACATTGGCAATGCCATTTGAGCTGACAATGTGGAAATAATGGGTAGCTTAAAAAGCAACCACTAGATAAGCACCATATATAATGGCTTCCAATCAGTAGATGTGCTGTTAACAAGTAGGCAACATCAATGCCCGTTGTGGCAGAGTGGTTTTGAACTGACGACAGATTCAACACACACAGTTGCTTCCCATTTTCTGTACCAACGGGTTGCGGCGGAATAAAACTTCATTTGATGCACTTTTTGGCAGGGCTTGTGCCAATTGACTGTTGTGTTATTTAGACGTCCATTACTCTTCATACGCTAAAGAAGTTCCGGCCGTTGTTGCTGCAGATATGTATGAGAGTACTTGCCTCGACGGGTGATGAAACGACGAAGTAAACATTTGTGAAAGGCATGCTAAGCTATGGAATCATATTGCGTGCGCAAATTATCCAATACTGTTGTGGTACGATAATTGCTGCTGATTTGCTGCTTGTGGTGTGCAATCTCGATTTAATTGCAAAATATTGATTATTATTTGGTTATAACTTTTTAGTGACTAGCCCGATTTTAATAATTTGGCATGTAGATTGATAATAAAAACAAAAGCTAATTTAAATTTTTACGAATCTTACTCTACGACTAACGGGTATGAAGATTGCACATTGCATCATATTGCATCAGACAAAAGGTTACTTGGACGGCCCGCACGTGGTAGAATCTGTCCAGACTTAGAAGCATAGACTGCCACACTGCCCAATTCTTGTAATAGGCCTTTTTTCTATTATACTACTTGTTAAATTTACTATTAACATGCTCCAATATACTTATAGTTTTATCAAAGAAATAAAAAAAATTAATTTGCTAGGCCCTCGATGAGGCATGGCCCAGCTTCAGATTCAGCCCGTCTATTAAATGCCAAAAATAGTGTTGAGATTGTCTCCACTCTCAAATAATTGATGTCAACATACCCCTCGGAGCACAGTCTGCGGGGTTATTTATTGATCCAACGTAATGCCATGCGCTGCGTGGAATGACATCCAGGATCTTTAATGGACTGTGTTTCACGCCCTTCTTCACTTTTCGAAGAAGATTAGAGACCAAAGTTCAAGAGTTTGCTCCTTCTAAGGCGAAACGAGTGGTTTGGCTGTGATAAGTGTTAATCGGAGGAAAACGCACGTAGTTCGATTCTACCTAGTTTGTTGAACATGTAGCTTAGTATCTTCAGTTGCTAATGTCATCGCGATAAGTTTGCCACTGTACAGCCAGCTTCGAATGAAGTTTTGAGTCCCAGACAATGTCCAGGAGCCACAGCTTTCGGTACAGATTCTTCAACTGGAGCACCACAAGCTTTAGAAGCAGTGCTTCCCATTATTGGGGCTAGAAGAAATAGTAATTTATTGTTTTCGTCAATACCTACCGATTGACCTAAAAAAAAAGGTTTCCACGTTAACCTTTTCGCCCATAACGCTAAAATTTGTCTTTTGCCTATATTCTAAAAGATTTGTAAAAGTGTAAATGGAATTTAATTTCCATTATCAATACTTATCGCTATACCTATAAATTTTTCAATTCGGCTATTCACTAAGAAGTCGCTTTGCTGTTGGCAGATTTCCATATTCCTTGAGCTTCCTTTAGTGGGTAACGGGAATCTGATAGTCGAGGCACTTGAGAGTTTTTTTTTTTTAATTTCTTTGAAGTACATTTTTTTTTAAATCGATAAGATTAAACTCATTTTTAGTAATAAACAGGGACTCTAAAAAATTAAAGTTTTTTTTTAACTAAGCACTTAGGATCGACACAAGCAGAACAGGAAAATACGAATGTGATTTTCTTTGCTTAGTCTATCCATGTTCATGATGATTTTTAAATTTGTGATTTTCTTCATGAAAGTTTATGATTATAACAAAAATTAAAAATATTTATTATTCCTCATCAAAAAAATAAAACTTAAATGTACTGATTATATACATAATTATTGTTGATTTGTTATTTTCTTCGCTCAAACTCATTTTTTGAAGCCACGATTTCACGGTGTCGATTTTTGGAATTTTTTTGTATAGATATGTAAAACGAACGCAAAGGCATCACACCTGAAAAAATGCTTATATTGGCCTTCTTCATCCTTGCAGATGGTATTATTGTTGTTAAACTTAATAAAAATATAAATGTTATTTTATATATTGAAATCAATTTGGTTATTGTGGTATAATTAACTGCTACCTTAACATAACCATTGTTGTAGATCTCATTACAATGCTATTTATATTTATAAACTTAAAGTGGACAAAATCTGAACAGCACTCTCAGACTTTCTTTAGTGACCAATTCTGGCCCAACCCAATGAAAGTCATCCGATTTATCAACAGGAAAAGGCCAGTTGTTGATGGTAAACTAGTGGATTTGGAAAATCAACAACATTTTTTTTTAGTTTCGATTGGGACTTAAGATGGGCTTTAGATATATTTCGTTTAGTGTGAAAATACAAAACAAGGTTTTCAAAAATATATCTAAGTATAATATTTTTCATATTGGTTTATTAATATGATATGTGCTTTTCACATAAAATGAACATGTTCAATAAATAGATATAAGTTTTTCTGTTCAAACATTAAAATGTCGCCAGATGTTTGTTTATTTGTCTCGAGTACACGTTTCGCATTTTATTAAATTACTTAATGCATACTTATTTTATTATTTGATGGACGTTGATGCACTACGAGCAGTACAAACAAGTGGCCCAACGACACCAAGCACGTGCTTGTTACGCGCGGGGCCCTTTTATCAATTTGGGCAAAAAATACGAGTTCGCGAGGAAGATACAAAAAACAAATAGAGACGGGACACAAATGAAAATAAAAGAAGCATCTAAGAATGAAGCAAATGAGTTAAAATATTAGTTTTTAATACCGGGATAGAAGTTGAAGTGCAAATTAAATGATAAAGGTTGTTATAATTATTACATAGAACGCGAAAGGGCTCGTGCAGACAAAAATTATATGTACATCGTGGCAAATTTAGGGGATAATAATTTCGTGTTAGTCTAACAGGAACATTGAAAGTTAGGCGGTTTACAAGTTCTACAGAATCAATATCACCTCTTATAAGATTTTGCATAAAAATAGTACCAAGCATTGTTCTACGATTTGCAAGGGTAGGTAAATTAAGCAATAGTAATCTACTCTGATAGGAAGGTAGCCTTATGTTTTGATCCCAGTTCAAACTACGAAGGGCAAAAAGAAGAAATTTTTTTTGTACCGACTCAATACGGTCAATATGCACTTGATATTGTGGACTCCAAACCGAAGAACAATATTCCAAAATAGGACGGACAAGGGAGGTAAATAATAATTTGGTTGTATAAGGGTCATCAAATTCTTTTGACCAACGCTTTATAAACCCAAGAACACTCATGGCCTTGCTGACAGTGGACATTATGTGGCAGTCAAATTTAAGTTTTGGGTCCAGAAATAATATACGGTCGAGTGGCGTATTTTGAAGAGAGTAACTAACAAAAGTAGGAGTACCCCTATGAAAAGTCATAACGTTGCATTTAAGGCAGTTCAAATTTAAAAGGTTATACTCACACCATCCCTGAAAACAATCAATACCTGACTGTAAGTTGAAACCCGACGCTATATCATTATGTGATAAACAAAGGTTAACATCATCAGCATCCATTAGTACACGAGAGTGTGTTATGATAGAGGGAAGATCGTTAATAAACAAAGTAAACAGCAAAGGGCCCAAATGACTACCCTGAGGCACTCCAGAAGTCACATATATCAGTTTTGAGGCATCGTTCTTGAATATAACCCTCTGAGTATTACCATTCAAATAACTTGAAATCCAAGTTAACAGATTACATGGAAACCCAAGCTGATTTAATTTGAATAAGAGAAGAGAGTGGTTGACAGAGTCAAAGGCCTTACTAAAATCTGTGTATATAACGTCAGTCTGCATTTTATTCTTAAATCCATTTATTACAATAGATGACAATTCCAGAAGGTTGGTGGTGGTCGATCTTCGCTTAACAAAACCATGCTGACACGGTGATATTAGCGAGGAACATAAATGTTGAAAAAGAGAAGTAATAATACGTTCAAATGCTTTAGGAATTGCCGACAATTTAGAAATACCTTTGTAATTCTGGGCATCCGCCTTCGCACCCTTTTTGTGAAGTGGAATGATAAAAGAGTCCTTCCAGATAGTAGGAAAAACTGACGATGAAATAGACAAATTAAAAAGTTTAAGAATCGGTTTACATATGGTTGACGCACAAAACTTAAGCACACACCCGGGGAGTCCATCAGGACCGGGAGAATAAGTTGGCGTTGTTTTTTCTAAGTCTCTTACGAGAGAAATTTCCGTAATTTCAGGGGTTAAGATACAATTTGCCTTATTTAAGGGATTAGGGTAGTTAGAATTTGACCAAGCAGCCGAACTATAAGTAGTTTGGAAAAACTCGGCAAATAAATCAGCAATCTCAGAATCCGTCGATGCCTCCATTGAGTTAAAACGTACCGATGAAGGCAATGCTGACGACTTACGCTTGGCATTGACAAAGTTATAAAACTGCTTCGGATCATTTGAAAATTCAAATTTACATCGACTTAAGTACATAGAATAGCAATGACTATTGAGAACATTAAAATCCGATCGAGCCACCACATATTTCGAAAAATCAGATGGCTTACCCGATTTCTTATACTTTTTATAAATGTTTGTCTTAAGGTTTTTAAGTCTTTGAAGCGCATTGGTAAACCAAGGTGGCCTGTTTGTCTTTGAAGGAAACCTATCAGGAACGCATTCATTAAAAAAGGTATTTAACACTATATAGAAGTGTTCAGTGGCACTTTCAATATCCATACAATTGTACAATTCTGTCCAATTATATTGAGAAATCATGTCGTTAAGTTTTTTATAGTTACATTTTCGGAAACATCTCACTTTAGTTTGAGAAACTAAAGGAGAGAGGGTATCAACGCATGGGAGGCAGATTGTCAATTCCATTGTTGGATGATATCGGTCTTCAGGTACAACAAGAGCGTCAATTCTAGATACCGTGACTTCAGACGGGTCTGAAACAAACACAAGATCTAGTTGTCTATTTAATGAATTCCGTATAAAGCTTACTTGCTGTAACGATAATTCTAGAAGACCATCTACAAAATCATGGGCGGATAGAGGTATAGCGACTAGTGACTGACTCAGGAGGAGACCAAGAAATATCAGGGAGATTAAAGTCACCCAAAACAATCAAAAGGTCACTGTTAGAAAGAAGGGATAGAACAGATTTTATCGCAGACAGGTGGTGCTCATAAATTATTAAATCAGAGCCAGGTGGAATATAGGAACATGTAACAAATATTGAGAATGATTGCAAGGAAACTTTCACACTAACAAATTCAATTTCTTTAGGAGTATCAGAGAGAATTCTCGCGGATGTTAGGCTAGTGCTAACGGCAATCAGCACACCGCCTCCCCTACGTGAGGAGCGATTGGTCCTATAGACATTAAAATTGTTTGACAGAACTTCATTGTCAGATATCTCTGGTTTCAGCCAAGTTTCCGTAAAAGCCAAAATATCAGCAGTAAATGCAGAGGAGTCAGCATAAAGCTTGGGTAGCTTCATATTTAGTCCCCTAACATTTTGATAAGCCAAAAATAAACTTTTTAGTTTTTTGGCGCAGTGGAAGGCCTGTTATTTGTTCTCGGTTTATTGGGAACAAATTCTTTTATTACTAAATCATCATTAAGCCAAAAGCTTTCAGAAAGTAGTACCTTAAACACATTAGGCGGAGCTAATATTTTAAAAGACGATATACTACGAGCATATGAAAATATTCTCGGATGGGAATTTTTCAAGAATAAATTCCAAAACATCCTCAGATGTGGTATCTGGGGTTAATCTCGAAACAAATAATTGTTTTCTATGTGGAACAACTGATAATTTCTTACGTCCCCCAGCAGCAGATTGCACCTCACTAAGCTGAGAGCCAGAAACGGTAACTTCTGTACCTATAAATACGGTCGGCACCGTAGCCGGCACTGAAGGTTTTTTTACCACCCGACTTCGAGAAGCAGTAACTTCACCTGAAACAGCTGTATCCATAGGCGCAGTAGGTTCACTTACCACAGTGTCAACAGAGACTGCTGCAGCCACCAAGTTCGGATTTGGGGTGGATACCGTGACCGTATTAACTGCCGCTAAGCTGGTTTTTTTACGTTTAGGCGACTCAGTTAGTAATTATACCCGTTACTCGTAGAGTAAAAGGGTATACTAGATTCGTCGGAAAGTATGTAACAGGCAGAAGGAAGCGTTTCCGACCCCACAAAGTATATATATTCTTGATCAGGATCACTAGCCGAGTCGATCTAGCCATGTCCTTCTGTCCGTCTGTCCGTCTGTCTGTCTGTCCGGATGAACGCTGAGATCTCGGAAACTATGGGAGCTTAAGTACATAGAATAGCAATGACTATTGAGAACATTAAAATCCGATCGAGCCACCACATATTTCGAAAAATCAGATGGCTTACCCGATTTCTTATACTTTTTATAAATGTTTGTCTTAAGGTTTTTAAGTCTTTGAAGCGCATTGGTAAACCAAGGTGGCCTGTTTGTCTTTGAAGGAAACCTATCAGGAACGCATTCATTAAAAAAGGTATTTAACACTATATAGAAGTGTTCAGTGGCACTTTCAATATCCATACAATTGTACAATTCTGTCCAATTATATTGAGAAATCATGTCGTTAAGTTTTTTATAGTTACATTTTCGGAAACATCTCACTTTAGTTTGAGAAACTAAAGGAGAGAGGGTATCAACGCATGGGAGGCAGATTGTCAATTCCATTGTTGGATGATATCGGTCTTCAGGTACAACAAGAGCGTCAATTCTAGATACCGTGACTTCAGACGGGTCTGAAACAAACACAAGATCTAGTTGTCTATTTAATGAATTCCGTATAAAGCTTACTTGCTGTAACGATAATTCTAGAAGACCATCTACAAAATCATGGGCGGATAGAGGTATAGCGACTAGTGACTGACTCAGGAGGAGACCAAGAAATATCAGGGAGATTAAAGTCACCCAAAACAATCAAAAGGTCACTGTTAGAAAGAAGGGATAGAACAGATTTTATCGCAGACAGGTGGTGCTCATAAATTATTAAATCAGAGCCAGGTGGAATATAGGAACATGTAACAAATATTGAGAATGATTGCAAGGAAACTTTCACACTAACAAATTCAATTTCTTTAGGAGTATCAGAGAGAATTCTCGCGGATGTTAGGCTAGTGCTAACGGCAATCAGCACACCGCCTCCCCTACGTGAGGAGCGATTGGTCCTATAGACATTAAAATTGTTTGACAGAACTTCATTGTCAGATATCTCTGGTTTCAGCCAAGTTTCCGTAAAAGCCAAAATATCAGCAGTAAATGCAGAGGAGTCAGCATAAAGCTTGGGTAGCTTCATATTTAGTCCCCTAACATTTTGATAAGCCAAAAATAAACTTTTTAGTTTTTTGGCGCAGTGGAAGGCCTGTTATTTGTTCTCGGTTTATTGGGAACAAATTCTTTTATTACTAAATCATCATTAAGCCAAAAGCTTTCAGAAAGTAGTACCTTAAACACATTAGGCGGAGCTAATATTTTAAAAGACGATATACTACGAGCATATGAAAATATTCTCGGATGGGAATTTTTCACGAATAAATTCCAAAACATCCTCAGATGTGGTATCTGGGGTTAATCTCGAAACAAATAATTGTTTTCTATGTGGAACAACTGATAATTTCTTACGTCCCCCAGCAGCAGATTGCACCTCACTAAGCTGAGAGCCAGAAACGGTAACTTCTGTACCTATAAATACGGTCGGCACCGTAGCCGGCACTGAAGGTTTTTTTACCACCCGACTTCGAGAAGCAGTAACTTCACCTGAAACAGCTGTATCCATAGGCGCAGTAGGTTCACTTACCACAGTGTCAACAGAGACTGCTGCAGCCACCAAGTTCGGATTTGGGGTGGATACCGTGACCGTATTAACTGCCGCTAAGCTGGTTTTTTTACGTTTAGGCGACTCAGTTAGTAATTATACCCGTTACTCGTAGAGTAAAAGGGTATACTAGATTCGTCGGAAAGTATGTAACAGGCAGAAGGAAGCGTTTCCGACCCCACAAAGTATATATATTCTTGATCAGGATCACTAGCCGAGTCGATCTAGCCATGTCCTTCTGTCCGTCTGTCCGTCTGTCTGTCTGTCCGGATGAACGCTGAGATCTCGGAAACTATGGGAGCTTAAGTACATAGAATAGCAATGACTATTGAGAACATTAAAATCCGATCGAGCCACCACATATTTCGAAAAATCAGATGGCTTACCCGATTTCTTATACTTTTTATAAATGTTTGTCTTAAGGTTTTTAAGTCTTTGAAGCGCATTGGTAAACCAAGGTGGCCTGTTTGTCTTTGAAGGAAACCTATCAGGAACGCATTCATTAAAAAAGGTATTTAACACTATATAGAAGTGTTCAGTGGCACTTTCAATATCCATACAATTGTACAATTCTGTCCAATTATATTGAGAAATCATGTCGTTAAGTTTTTTATAGTTACATTTTCGGAAACATCTCACTTTAGTTTGAGAAACTAAAGGAGAGAGGGTATCAACGCATGGGAGGCAGATTGTCAATTCCATTGTTGGATGATATCGGTCTTCAGGTACAACAAGAGCGTCAATTCTAGATACCGTGACTTCAGACGGGTCTGAAACAAACACAAGATCTAGTTGTCTATTTAATGAATTCCGTATAAAGCTTACTTGCTGTAACGATAATTCTAGAAGACCATCTACAAAATCATGGGCGGATAGAGGTATAGCGACTAGTGACTGACTCAGGAGGAGACCAAGAAATATCAGGGAGATTAAAGTCACCCAAAACAATCAAAAGGTCACTGTTAGAAAGAAGGGATAGAACAGATTTTATCGCAGACAGGTGGTGCTCATAAATTATTAAATCAGAGCCAGGTGGAATATAGGAACATGTAACAAATATTGAGAATGATTGCAAGGAAACTTTCACACTAACAAATTCAATTTCTTTAGGAGTATCAGAGAGAATTCTCGCGGATGTTAGGCTAGTGCTAACGGCAATCAGCACACCGCCTCCCCTACGTGAGGAGCGATTGGTCCTATAGACATTAAAATTGTTTGACAGAACTTCATTGTCAGATATCTCTGGTTTCAGCCAAGTTTCCGTAAAAGCCAAAATATCAGCAGTAAATGCAGAGGAGTCAGCATAAAGCTTGGGTAGCTTCATATTTAGTCCCCTAACATTTTGATAAGCCAAAAATAAACTTTTTAGTTTTTTGGCGCAGTGGAAGGCCTGTTATTTGTTCTCGGTTTATTGGGAACAAATTCTTTTATTACTAAATCATCATTAAGCCAAAAGCTTTCAGAAAGTAGTAGCTTAAACACATTAGGCGGAGCTAATATTTTAAAAGACGATATACTACGAGCATATGAAAATATTCTCGGATGGGAATTTTTCACGAATAAATTCCAAAACATCCTCAGATGTGGTATCTGGGGTTAATCTCGAAACAAATAATTGTTTTCTATGTGGAACAACTGATAATTTCTTACGTCCCCCAGCAGCAGATTGCACCTCACTAAGCTGAGAGCCAGAAACGGTAACTTCTGTACCTATAAATACGGTCGGCACCGTAGCCGGCACTGAAGGTTTTTTTACCACCCGACTTCGAGAAGCAGTAACTTCACCTGAAACAGCTGTATCCATAGGCGCAGTAGGTTCACTTACCACAGTGTCAACAGAGACTGCTGCAGCCACCAAGTTCGGATTTGGGGTGGATACCGTGACCGTATTAACTGCCGCTAAGCTGGTTTTTTTACGTTTAGGCGACTCAGTTAGTAATTATACCCGTTACTCGTAGAGTAAAAGGGTATACTAGATTCGTCGGAAAGTATGTAACAGGCAGAAGGAAGCGTTTCCGACCCCACAAAGTATATATATTCTTGATCAGGATCACTAGCCGAGTCGATCTAGCCATGTCCTTCTGTCCGTCTGTCCGTCTGTCTGTCTGTCCAGATGAACGCTGAGATCTCGGAAACTATGGGAGCTAGGCTATTGAGATTTGGCGTGCAGATTCCTGAGCTTCTTACGCAGCGCAAGTTTGTTTCAGCACAGTGCCACGCCCACTCTAACGCCCACAAACCGCCCAAAACTGTGGCTCCTACAGTTTTGATGCTAGAATAAAAACTGAAATGTATTGTTCTCACCAATACCTATCGATTGACCCAAAAAAAAGTTTGCCACGCCCACTTTAACGCCCACAAACCGCGAAAGCCTGTGACGGCCACAATTTTCATGCTATATAAAAAATTTTAACTGAAATGTATTGGTCTCGTCGATACCTATCGATTGATCCAAAAAAAATTTGCCACGCCCACTCTAAGGCCCATAACGCTTAAATCTGTATACCTCCGGTAGGTGGCGCATTTTAATCTCGCTTTGCTGCTTGCATATCTCCATATAGCTGAGTAACGGGTATCTGATAGTCGAGGTACTCGACTATAGCGTTCTTCCTTGTTTTTTATTATTAAATTGGGCACAAACGGAATTGAACCCCTCATTGAGCTGTTTAAAAGCACCAGAGAGATTCAAAAGGCTGTCTCGAGTCTGCTTCATAAAGCCGTTCATCTCAACAACCATTTCCTTGCAGGATCCACATGACCACATGAGTCCAGAATTCTGATCAATGAAGTCTTTGACTCTACCAGTAAATCCTGCGCAGTTAACGTGCATCATCGATTCGCAGAGCCAGCAGAAAATAAAAGGGTCTTTAGTTGAAGACGAAAGAGTACAATTTTTCTTAGAGCAGACAAGAGCCATTTAAAGGATGAAATAAAATAAAATAATATATGAAGAATACCTCAAGTAAATTTGGCACTGGGATCAAATTCCAAAACCACAAAGGCACAAAACACGAAAAAAAATAAGAGCGCGAGACCGCGTATTAATTTAAATGTAAGAGAGCACGAGAGAATAAATCTTCTATCGATTGAGCGTTGCTTGTGGGACACTGACAACTTTACACAGGAACAGTTACAATGTAAAGCAAGCAAGAGAGAGAGAGAGAGACAAGAGAATAGCACACCAAAAGTCTACCAGAAATTTGGCAGGTTCAGAGAGAGTTTAAGTTACAGTTGTAATATAGAGCGGGAGAAAGAGTGAGAATCAAAGAGTTTTAGCAAGTTTAGTGAGTATAAAAATTACACTAACAAAGCTAGGAGATTTAACAAATCTAATATAAATGTTAAAATAACTATAATCACTGGGAGATCTAGTAAAAAACACTAAACACACTAACCCAGCGGTTAGACTAAGCTTTGTTAATAAACAAACACAAAACACTCGCAAAAAATCACAGAATAGACAAAAATTCAAAGCACAAGAGTAAACACAACCGTTCACAAGCGACGCTAAATCGAACTTTTGAAAACATTGTCAAAAACCTTGATATGTATCTTACACACATTAAAAAAATATATCTGAAGGAAAGTCTGATTCGTTAAAAAACTTGTTTTCAGCAATACAAATTTAATAAGGCAAATTCAACGTTTCAACCTGTTTTAAAATCATTGCTTCAAATCTTTTGCAGTTTAATCCCTTAGCAATATATCCCACAAATATCGGATTGAGGTCAATTTAATGGGTATATTGGTGCAAACAAAATCAACTACACATCTATTGAAGCAAGAACGATTTTTCCTTATGATATCCAAAAACGAAACCGTATTAAATATCGATGATTTGTTCAGCCCATCAATTGACTGTTAAAAAAAATTTCTTTGATTGGGAGTTGAACTCGGTCCCGCAAGCTTTGCAGTAGCCACCTAGCCCACAGCGCTTTGTTACGGCGCGTTAGTTAACTGCGACGTTAAGCCTTTTTTAGGCAAATCTACACCTTTGCCCTTCTGGCGTGGGCCCACCCAAAAAACTGATACTGCTATTTAAAAATCAACATCATCTGGAAGATCTAGGAGATTCCGGCTTAGCGTCAGGACTTAAGAGTTTAGGCAGTGGGTTTTTTTTCCGATTTTCGTGGTGTTGTGCACTATTAATTCGTTCCATCCGGCCAAACTGTTAATAAGGAATATTATAAGAGCGTTATGCGTCGTTTGCGTGAATCAATTCGTCTAAAAAGACCAATGAAGGACAACAACAACTATTGCTTTTTGCATCACGATAATAAACAGGCTCACATTTCCCTAGTTCTCCAAAAATTCGAAGCATATCGATCCGCAACCACCATAATCGCCTGATTCGGCTCCGTGTGGCTTCTGGCTATTCCCAAAACTCAAGAGACCATTCGGGGAACTCGTTTCGCTATGCCGAAAGAAACTAATTGGCATGTTTCGAGGATGTTTCGGTTGGGTATGAAATTGATTTTGAAGAATAAATAAAGATTTTACATTTTACAAGTAAAAATAGCTCATTTGGACAACATCGCTCACGTTCATCAGTATTTAGAAATTCACCAGTAATTGATTTAGAAGTTTTTATTTGATTAACGATTTGGAACTATTCGGCATGTTTTGAGGATGTGTCGGTTGGGGATGATATTGATTTAGAAGAATAAATAAAGATTTTAGATTTTACAAACAAACTGTACTACATTAGTCTCGTCAATACCCATCAATTGACCCAAACAAAGTTTGTCACGCCCACTTTAACGCCCGCAAACTTAAAAAAATCGTTAATATGAACGCGGATATTTCGAACACTATTAAAGATAGAGAATTTGTATTTCAGATTTAGATTCCTTGTACTCAGCGCAAGTTTCTTACGCGAATATGCCACGCCCACTCTAACGCCCACAAACCGCTTAAGCCTGTGGCGCCCACAATTTTGATGCTAGAAACAAATTTTAGCTGAAATGTATTAGTCTCGTCAATACCTATCGATTGATCCAAAAAAAGGTTGCCACGCCCACTCTAACGTGTATAACGCTTAAATCTGTCTACCGCCCACATAACAATGTATTGAGATTGCGGGTAGGTGGCGCATTTCAATCTCGCTTTGCTGCTTACATATCCCCATTTGCCTTTGGACCCTTTGGATGAGTAACGGGTATCCGATAGTCAAGGTGATCGACTATATCGTTCTTCCTAGTTTTTTTATAAATTATATAAGCCAGTACATATACGAGGCTGAGTTTTTTTTATTTGCGGATGATCTCAAAGTAGTTAAGTCGTTTAATTCAACTTTGGATTGTGCGCTCCTTAATTACCTAAACAGATGAAATATACACGATTCGTCGAAAAACATGTAACTGTTAGAAGGAAGCGTTTCCCACCACATGATCTCGATCAGGATCACTAGCCGAGTCTATTTAGCCATGTCCTTCTGATCGTCCTTCCATTAAACGCTGAGAGCTCCGAAACTACAAAAGCTAGAAAGTTGGGATTTGGCTTGTAGATTCTTGAGCTTCTTGCGCAGCGCAAGTTTGTTTCAGCACTCCAAAACCCGTTTAGCACCTGTCCGCATCAGACCGCAGCATCAGACCGCAGCTGCAGCGCCCTTGTGCGCTTTTACCTCTTTGCCTTCGCTTCTCATCTCGCTTAATCTGTCGCGTTATCTATTCAGCAAAACTACTTGTACTAGGCCGGATGAAAAGTCCCCGGTCTGACCCATAGATGGCGTTACTAGATTTTTTTCCATATGATTTTCATTCAGTACCAACCTTCAAACGATACGTGTCGAAATTTGACAGCAATCGGACAATTAGTTCGGGAGTTATAGTGATTTGAGTGAAGCTACTTTTGTTATTGTTGAAAAGATGGAAAAAAAAGGATTTCGTGTGTTAATAAAGTATTGCTTTTTGAAAGGAAAAAATACAGTTGAAGCAAAAGCGTGGCTTGATAAAGAGTTTCCGGGGTCTGCACCAGGAAAATCAACCATCATTGATTGGTATGCTAAGTTTAAACGTGGTGAAATGAGCACTGAAGACGGTGAACGCAGTGGACGCCCAAAAGAGGCTGTTACCGACGAAAACATCAAAAAAATCCATAAAATAATTTTGAATGACCGTAAAATGAAGTTAAGCGAGATAGCAGACATTGTGAAGATATCAAAGGAACGTGTACATCATATCATTCGCGAATATTTGGGCGTGCGAAAGCTCTGTGCAAAGTGGGTGCCGCGCGAGCTCACAATCGATCAAAAACAACAACGAGTTGATGATTCGGAGCAGTGTTTGGAGATCTTTAAGCGCAATAAAGCCGAATTTTTCCGTCGATATGTGACAATGGATGAAACATGGCTCCATCACTACACTCCAGAGTCCAATCGTCAATCATCTGAATGGACAGCAAGCGACGAACCCAATCCAAAGCGTGGAAAAACGCAACAGTCGGCTGGAAAGGTTATGGCGTCTGTTTTTTGGGATGCGCATGGAATAATATTCATCGACTATCTCCAGAAGGGACAGACAATCAACAGCGACTATTACATTGCTTTATTGGAGCGGTTGAAAGCCGAAATCGCAAAGAAACGGCCGCATTTGAAGAAGAAAAAAGTGCTGTTCCACCAAGACAATGCACCATGTCACAAGTCTGGAAAAAAGATGGCTAAACTTTATGAATTGGGCTACGAATTGCTTCCTCATCCACCGTATTCTCCAGATCTGGCCCCCAGCGACTATTTCCTGTTTGCAGACCTTAAAAGAATGCTCGCTGGCAAGAAATTTAAGACCGATGATGAAGTGATTGCTGAAACTGAGGCCTATTTTGAGGATAAACCGAAAGAGTACTACAAAAGTGGCATCGAAAAGTTGGAAAATCGCTATAATCGCTGTATCGCCCTCGAAGGCAACTATGTTGAATAATAAAATTGAATTTTGAAAAAAAAATTTTTTTTACTATGGTAGACCGGGGACTTTTCATCCGGCCTGTGCTACCCATAAATATATGTCGGAGATGTATAAGAAGAAAGAAAATGTAAAAGAAATTGTAGAGCATTAAGAAAGAGATAGAATAAAGAATAAAATAAACTAGTCACTAGGTTATTTGTGGTTCCTTTTATTTGCGCAATTGCTGAGAGCGTGGATTGAGAACGAGAGAGAGTGTCGTCTCAGCCGAGTGTGGCGCGGTCATGGTCAAGGTCAAGGACTCTGAGAGAGAGAAGGACCAAAAGGGAATTGCAATTGAGAGAGAGAGAGAAAAGAAAGGAATTTGCAATTGGATGACGTTTGTCGTTTTGACGTGTGTCAGAAGAAGCCGGCAGAAGGAAGCCGACTTCACTTTGCTTTTGATATCTGAACGGAGGAGACGTTGACCGCGACTCACTGCGCATCTGCAACAACATGCAAGAAGGAGACCAGCAAATGTCTCAGCCCCTGACATCAGAAGTGGGATCGGCTCAGGCCCAGCGTGATAGGCGATCTCTGTTGGAAGCACAAAATCTACGATTCATCGAAATATTAAAAACAATGCAGCAACCTGCTTCAACAACAACAAGTGAAAAATCATTGAGACTACCAAAGTTTAATCCAGACGCGGCTGAAGCTGACGCCAGCGCGTGGCGCAAGACAGCCGACATGATTCTCACGGAGCACCTCTTGGAGGGCAGTGCGCTGGTTATGTCGCTGAGTGGAGCACTAGAAGGGAGCGCTTCCCAATGGCTTGCACAAATCAGCTATGCTGGTATTACCTGGCCACAATTCCAAGAGTTGTTTGTTCAGCGCTCCGACGATTCTGAGACGCCGGCCGCCACCTTCTTGAACATTCTTAACGGACGGCCGAAAACGGGCGAGTGTTTGTCAGCGTACGGTAGCCGATTAGTGACGTCACTTTTGACAAAATGGAAGTCGATGGACATCGAGGGAATAGCTGTTTCTGTGTGCTGGCACACACGTCACAAATCGACACTAGACTGCAGCGTCTACTGTTCACCACCAATATAACGAACAGAAATGAACTACAGCAGCAGTTGAAGGCGTATGCATACAGCAAGCGAAATGAGCATCTGGCTTCAGATCTTTCGACAGGCCCCGACAGGAAGAGATTCAAGGCACACACACCAATGAAGTGCCACTACTGTGGAATTTCTGGACACAAAATGCTGGAATGCTGTAAAAGGAAGGCAAAACAATCAAAACCAAATCAATAGTTTGGAAGACCACTGGCGGGACGAGACAGGACTGGAGTGACTTGCTTTAAATGTGGAATCGTCGGTCATATTGCATCCGCATGTATGAAGGGAACAGCAGCATCGAGTAGCAGTATGAACGAGAAGCGAGTAGATGTCTGTGCAGTGTTGGAGCCGAAAGGAATTTTATATCAATTTGGTGAGGCCTTTCCATTCTTTTTCGACTCGGGTGCCAAGTGCTCCTTAATAAAGGAAAAGTTAGCAGTCAAACTGGCCGGAAAAAGATTTAATAATTTAGTCATTCTAAACGGAATTGGAACAAATGTTGTACACTGTAATTTACCACCATACAAATTTGTCAATTTGATTTGGAAATCATGTTTAATGTAGTTATGGACGAGCATTTGAAACATGACATAATGATTGGTCGTGAAATCTTGGCACTTTGCTTTGGCATAACGATGGATGCTGATAAATTTAGTATTTTTAAAAGTAAACAAATTAATTCAATATCCGATGAAACTATTACAAATTATAAGCTATTTGATGAAAATTATGATTTAAGTGATAATGATAAGTCTAAATTAAAGAACATTGTTGACCAATACACTGAGCATTTTATTGTTGGAATACCGAGCAGACGTGTCACGACTGGAGAATTGGAAATTCGTTTATTAGATGCCAACAAGACTGTGCAGAGACGTCCATATCGACTTCGCGTAGATGAAAAGGAATTAGTTAGAGATAAAATCAAAGAAATGTTGGCGGCAAATGTAATACGTCCAAGTAATTTTCCATTCTCGAGTCCAATTTTGTTAGTTAAGAAGATGGCAGTGATCGTTTGTGCATAGATTATAGAGAGCTAAATGCAAATACAGTGGCTGACAAATATCCTTTGCCTCTAATATCAGATCAAGTAAACAGACTGCGTGGGGGTAAATACTTCTCTTGTTTAGATATGGCTAGTGGGTTTTATCAGATTCCAATAGATGTAGGATCTATAGAGCGAACTGCTTTTGTAACCCCTAAGGGCCAGTACGAGTTTCTATCTATGCCATTTGGGCTGAAGAATGCCTCTTCGATTTTTCAGCGAGCTATAGCGCGAGCACTGGGTGACCTGGCGTACTCCTATGCAATTGTTTACATTGATGATGTAGTGATAGTAGCAAGGTCAAAAGAGGAAGCATTTGAAAGATTGACAGTTGTGCTAAAGGCTCTATCGGAAGCAGGATTTTCATTTAATATAAAAAAATGATCTTTTCTGAAAACTGAAATAGAATATCTTGGCTACTTGGTCAAGGACGGTAGTATTGAACCAAATCCGCGAAAAATACAAGCTCTGGCTGGACTATCTCAACCAAAGAATGTTTCACAATTACGAAAATTTATAGGATTAGCGTCGTACTTCCGTAAATTCGTCCCACAGTTCTCTGAACAGATGAAACCGTTATATCAGTTGACTCCCAAAATTAGTAGTTTCGTTTGGAAAGCTGAGCATGAAGAAATACGGCAGAAGATCATCTCATGATCCGGTTTTAATTATTTTTGATCCACAATATCCCATAGAGCTGCATACAGATGCAAGTGCAAGTGGCTATGGTGCCATTCTCATGCACAAAATAGACGGTAAGCCTAGAGTGGTCGAATACTTTAGCAAGTGTACATCGCCCGCAGAATCGAGGTATCATTCATACGAATTAGAAACCCTGGCAGTATACAACGCTGTAAAAAGTTTCCGACATTACCTTCACGGTCGAAAGTTTGTAATATTTACAGATTGTAATTCATTGAAAGCAAGTCGTGCTAATGTAGAACTAACGCCGAGAGTTCACCGTTGGTGGGCATATCTGCAATCATTTGATTTCACTGTAGAGTACCGCAAGGGAAATCGTATGAGACAACAAATAGAGTACCCGAAGTCCGCATCGACCTGACAGAGGTGACAGACAACTGGCTTGTAGCTGAGCAGCAGCGTGATTCGTGTGTAAGGGAAATTATAGTCCAGTTGAATGATGGAGTGTTGCTGGAGAGTTTAGCGAAGACGTATGAGCTAAGAGCAGGAATTCTATATCGGAAAATTCAGAGAAATGGAAAATCGCGCTGTCTACCTGTAATCTTAAAAGCCTTTAGGTGGTCTGTAGTAAATCACGTCCATGAAGCAATCATGCATTTGGGGTGGCAGAAAACGTTAGACAAGGTTTATGAGCAGTATTGGTTCGAGCATATGTCCAAGTATGTACGAAAACTTGTAGAAAACTGCATCACATGCAAACTAGCAAAGCCTCCATCAGGGAAAATTCAAATGGAATTGCATCCAATTCCAAAAGTTGAGATACCTTGGCATACTGTGCACAATGATATTAGTGGAAAGCTGAGTGGTAAAAATGATACCAAGGAATATGTCATATTACAAATAGACGCATTTACTAAATTTGTTCACCTATATCATACTTTGCATTTAGATGCAGAAAACTGTGTTAAGGCTGTAAAATCAACAATATCACTTTTTGGGGTACCTAACCGTATCATAGCAGATCAAGGCAGGAGTTTCTCTTGTGGAAAATTTCGTGAGTTCTGTTCAATGCATAAAAAAGAGTTACATTTGATAGCAACAGGTGCAAGTAGGGCCAATGGACAGGTTGAAAGAGTCATGAGCACGATGAAGAGTATGTTGACAGCGGTAGAGATAGGTGAACGTTCCTGGCAGGATGCACTCAGTGAAGTACAGTTAGCCATGAATTGTACAACGAACAGGGTAACAAAGTATAGCCCATTAGAAATATTGATTGGAATAGAGGCCAGGCCAATGGGCTTATTGTCAATAAATGAAGAAACTAAAATAGATTGTCAGCAAGCGGGGGCTCAGGCCAAAGAAAATATTGAAATAAATGCGAAATATGAAAAGAATCGAGCTGATAAGAATAAGGCCAAGATTGTAAAACAGAAGGTTGGGGATCATGTCTTGCTTAGAAGTGAAGAGCGGCATCAGACCAAATTGGATCCTAAGTTCAAAGGAACTTTTGTGGTTGCCGAGTTGTTGGAAGGTGATCGATACCTGTTAAAATCGTTTACTAGCAAGCGAACCTACAAGTATTCGCACGAGAGTTTGAGACGGCTGCCGGACGAGCAGATCTCTGATGAGACTATGGAGGAAAGTGACAGTGGTGAAAAAGACACTCGTCGTGAGACATCAAACACAGGGGCTAGATTTGACCAACAATAGTCATGCCTAGTATGGATGATATTGTGTGATGCAGTTTGGATCTGAGCAGATCGTGGCACTAAAGGTGCAAAGCGTCGCCTGGGGCGGCAAGAGCCTGTAACTGTGGTTTGATATTAAGGATAGCCAAATGGTCGGGTTTGCGCAGAAGAGTACGAGCTACTGAGAGAAAGTTGAACCAGGTCAAGCCGAAGGCACAAGTGTGGAACCAGGAGTGTTCTGTCATGGTGTGTGGCGCGGTTGACTGGTGTGACAAGTTTGATTTGACTCACTGTATGATGTCAAATGATGTTATGATGTGAAAAAGCGAGATAGCCTGCGAAACCGACATTTGATGACGCAATTTATAAAGTTGTGTGTGTATACTATTTGTTAAGCTAAGAATGATGGTGAGAGATGTAAAAGATGAAAAGAGAAATTAAGCAAGAATGATACCAACCTAGTGTTACAGTATGCACACGAGGGGACGTGTGAAAGTCAGGATGGCCGTGTCGGAGATGTATAAGAAGAAAGAAAATGTAAAAGAAACTGTAGAGCATTAAGAGATAGAATAAAGAATAAAATAAACTAGTCACTAGGTTATTTGTGGTTCCTTTTATTTGCACAATTGCTGAGAGCGTGGATTGAGAACGAGAGAGAGTGTCGTCTCAGCCGAGTGTGGCTCGGTCATGGTCAAGGTCAAGGACTCTGAGAGAGAGAAGGACCAAAAAGGAATTGCAATTGAGAGTGAGAGAAAAGAAAGGAATTTGCAATTGGATGACGTTTGTCGTTTTGACGTGTGTCAGAAGAAGCCGGCAGAAGGAAGCCGACTTCACTTTGCTTTTGATATCTGAACGGAGAAGACGTTGACAGCGACTCACTGCGCATCTGCAACAACATGCAAGAAGGAGACCAGCAAATGTCTCAGCCCCTGACATATACATATGTCAAGGATTCACTAGAATCGTCCTCTGCTTCAGGCTGCTCTTCGTTCTGGTCCGAACGGAAACGTTGCGTGGCGCGTGGCATCTTTTTAGTTTGGCTCCTCAAATACAAATGCCTTCTCTTACTGCTTGCGTACTTTTTTGCCAGCGTCGCTTTATACTTTATTCTACTCTCGCTTTCGCAATCCAATACACACACTACTGATAACTTTCCGTTATTCCTTTTTGATGCGGACACCTGCATCCTTCTATCTCGCTCACACCAGTGCACAGACTAACGTTGACGACAGAAAGTGTTGCCTCCATTTGAACAGCCGAAGGAACAGCACAGAAGCACATGAAAACGAACGGGAAGCGAAAGACAAACCAAAGTTGACATTTGTTATAATTTTAATTGGCCAACTAATCTACGACACATATATCTCGAAGCCAAGTTTTCGCCCACTCTAAAACCCGTTTAGCACCTGTTCGCATCAGGCCGCCAGCACCGGTGCTCGTAGGTGTACCAACCGCATCTGCAGCGCCCTTATGCGCTCTTACCTCTTTGCCTCTCTCTTCGCTTCTCATCTCGCTAAACCTGTCGCGTTATCTATTCAGCAAAACTACTTGTAAGCATATCCATATATACACATATACATCGAAGCCAAGTTTTCGGCTGCGACCAGTAAAGCTCCGAACTTTCTATAATAAACATGGCATATATATTTAATAACACTTGTGCGTTTAATTTTCGAGAAATTTAAAAGATATTTTCTTTTGATTATCAATACGTGCCGAAAATTGTTTAGCTTGGGCCATTCATTAAAAATTAAGTGTGCAATCTTGGGAGCAAACGCATTGCTACTTGAATATCTCTATCTCCCTCGCATTCCCTGAGCGCTCCTAGTACACTTAGCTCAGTAACGGGTATCTGATATTCGATGGTATTGACTATATGGTTCTCTCTCTTGTTTAAAATGATTTTTACTAAGATACTAAAATACTGTAATAAAACACGAAAATCGCCAGTGGTAATAAGGAAAGTAGGCTTTTAAAGTCAATAGCCTCCTTTTCTAAAAAAAAAAAAACAGAAAAGGAATTTTGCAATAAAAAACTTTTAACAACATTAAAAAAAATCACCCTGAATTTTATAAGATCGCCATACTTTTGATGTCCAGACAGTTACCTTTAATTTTTACACAAAATATTTCGAAGGTCTAGTATTCAACATAACAAAAAGTCGTCCAAAACCAAAATCTTTATATAAAAACAAGAAAGAACGCTATATTCGTGTACCTCGACTATCAGATTCCCGTTACTCAGCTAATGGGACCAAAGGGAAATGGAGATATGCAAGCAGCAAAGCGAGATTGAAATGCGCCACCTACCCGGTTATGTGGGCGGTAGACAGATTTAAACGTTATGCACATTAGAGTGGACGTGGCAAACTTTTGGATCGATCGATAGGTATTGACGAGACCAATACATATCAGTTAAAATGTTGTATTTAGCATAAAAATAAAGGGCGCCAAAGGCTTGGGCGGTTTGTGGGCGTGGCATATTTGCGTAACAAACTTGCGCTGCGTACAAGGCTACGGAATTTAAAGCTGAGATCTCATTTATCTATCTTTGATAGTTTCCGAGACATTCGCGTTTATACGAGGGCAGTCCGATAAGTACTTAGCCTCACCGCTCGATGGCGTCACTATCGCAAGTGAAATTTACTATTGTGTAGTGCATTCTCGTAGACGGCTACTGTCGAAATTTCAGCCGAATCGGACTCGTAGTTTTGTTTTGACTGCGTGTGGAATCGGACGTGTCCGCGGATTTTAGAAAAATGGAGAAAGAGCAATGTCGGTCTGTGATTCGATTCTTGTTTTTGGAGGGGAAATCGCGCAGCGAAATAAAAGAGCGCTTGGATGCTGTGTACGGTGACTCTTCTCCTTCGATGGCGACCGTCAAAAATTGGTTTAACGAGTTTCAACGTGGTCGCACGTCGGTTTTTGATGAGCCACGCCCAGGTAACCCGAAAACGGCTACGCCGGAGGATAAAAATTTTTGGCATGAGAAAGCTGTCGGCGCGACGGGTGCCCGTCTGTCCGTCCGTTTCTACGCAAACTAGTCTCTCAGTTTTAAAGCTATCGCGCAGAAACTTTCCCAAAAGTCTTCTGTCTTTTGCAGGTAGTATATAAGTCGGAACCAGCCAAATCGGAATAGGAATAATCGGGGAAAAAAATTTAAAAAATTAATTTTTTAGGTTTTTTAACATACAAACTCCTACGCTTGGAAATAACATTTTTTACGATCGAACGACCGGAAAATTGGTGGGATTTCACTTGGGTGGGGTCACTTTCGATTTAGCGTCGCTTGTGACGTTTTTGTGTGTTTATCTTGTGCTCTGTGATTTTTGTCAATTTGTCATTAATATCTGTAATACTGGTGCCTTGCTTTGTGACTTAGTTCAACATAACCAGCCGTGCTTGTGTTTTAAATCGTCTGTGTATGTTTAATTGTCTATTTTATTGTAGAATTTTTAACATTTTGTTATTGTAACTTCTGTACGCTGTGGTGCATTTGGTTTCAATAGCTTTTGTTGTTGTTTCCCATAACTTGGTTGTAATCTCTCTCCCGTTTCTTGTCGTCTAAACTGTTGTCGTGTATATTTTGCTTGTATTTCGCAAGCCACGCTCATTCGACAGCCACTCTGTCGCGCTCTCTCGCTCTCGCAGTCTCTACGCGCTCTTATACTTTTGTGTTCTTGTGCGTCTACATTTTTATTGTTTGATTCCAGTGTCAAATTAATTGAGGTATTTATAATTCTTTTGATTCTTTGGTTTTATATAAGTTATTTTCCTAAATTTAAATACTTAAAAATGGCTCTTTTTTGTTCCAAAAAAGATTGTCAGTTTGGATCGTCACCTAATGACGTTTTTATTTACTGTCGTCTCTGCAACATAGTCATACATCCAAAATGTACTGGACTTGTTGGCAGAGTAAAAGATTATATTGATCTGCGTGTTGGTTTTTCGTGGACTTGTGCCTCATGCGTTGAAATAGACTGTGATTTGGATGGCTATGTTGCGCTCACCAATGATCGTTTTATGAAACTGTTTGATAAACTTATGAGCGCAGTTGCTGCTTTTAAAGAGTTTAAGGGGACCTAAAGCTTCACTGACAGCAGTACCCATAGATACCAAACGCTCTGGAGGAGTCCCTGCTTCTGCTAGTCAGCCTAAGGGGTCAAACCCTATGCAGCTTTCTGTGCCTACAGGTGAAGTTATCTCTATAGGAGTTCCCAGTTTCGATAATCAGACGAACGATGTTCAGATTGCTGGTGGTGGAAGAAAGAGCCTCTCGGTTGTTCCAAATAGGAAGCAATTATTTGTGTCTCGTTTAACACCTGAAACCACATCTGCAGATGTTTTGGAATTTATACAACAGGAATTCCCATCTCAAAACATCACAGTGGAGGGGTTTAAATTTCCATATGTTCGCAGGATATCTTCATTTAAAATATCTGCTCCTCCGGAAGTATTTAATGTACTAAATTCTAAAAGTTTTCGGCTTAATGATGAACTGGTCATTAAGGAATTTGTTCCAAACAGACGGAGAACTAATAATAGGCCTTCCACGACAGTACCTGCTCCAAAAAACTGAGTCGTTTATTTTTGGCCTATCAAAATGTTAGGGAACTTAATATGAAGCTACCTAAGCTTTATGCTGAATCCTCTGCCTTTTCTGAAGACATTCTGGCCTTTACTGAGACTTGGCTGAAACCGGAGAACTGATCGCTCTCCTCGTAGGGGGTGGGGTGCTGGTTGCCGTTACCTCCACTTTAACATCGGAGAGAATATACTTTATTAATCCCAATGACATAGAATTCGTTGGTGTTAAAGTTTCTTTGAAATCTTTTTCTATTTATGTAACTTGTTCTTAAATTCCACCTGGACCCGACTTAACAATTTATGATTAACATTTGTCTGCAATAAAAACTGTTGTATCTCATCTTTCCGAAAGGGATCTTTTAATTGTTTTGGGTGATTTCAATCTCCCTGACATTTCTTGGTCCCTTTCCACTGACTAACTTGTCTCTACCCCTTTATCTGACCATGACTTCGTTGACGGTCTGTTAGAATTATCATTACAGCAAGTTAGCTTTATAACTAATTCACTAAACAGACAATTAGGTCTTGTATTTGTTTTAGATCCGTCTGAAGTCACGGTATCTAGAATGGACCCACTAGTTGTGCCAGAAGACCATTATCATTACAGCAAGTTAGCTTTATAACTAATGCACTAAACAGACAATTAGATCTTGTATTTGTTTTAGATCCGTCTGAAGTCACGGTATCTAGAATGGACCCACTAGTTGTGCCAGAAGACCGGTATCATCCCACATTAGAACTTACAATTTGTTTTCCCTGCGTTGATACCCTCTCTCCTTTACTTTCTCCAACGAAAAGTAGATGCTTTCGTAAATGTGACTTTAGTAAACTCAACAACTTGATTTCACAATATTACTGGACAAATTTATATAATTGCTTGGATATTGAAAGTGCTACGGAACTATTTAATAGTGTCCTAAACTCTTTTTTCTTTGAATGTGTTCCTGATAGTTTTCCTTCTAAGATAGACAGGCCTCCTTGTTTTACAATCAGTTGCAAAGACTTAGAAACCTAAAAACAAACTTCTATAAAAAGTACAAAAAGTCTGGTAGGCCATCCGATTATTCAAGATATGTGGTGGCTCGTACTAATTTTAATGTACTTAACAGTCATTGCTATTCCATGTATTTGAACCGATGTAAATTTGAATTTGATGGATCCGAGGCAGTTTTATAACTTTGTCAATGCTAGGCGAAAGTCTTCAGCATTGCCATCATCTGTACGATTAAACTCTATTGAGGCATCTACGGATCCCGAAATTGCAGATTTATTTGCTGTATTCTTCCAATCTACTTATAGTTATGTTTCTTGGTCTAATTTTAGCTACCCTAATCACATAAACAGGGCAAATTGTATTTTTTCTCCTCTAATCACCAAAAGTTCTCTCTTAAGTGATTTAGAAATTATAACGCCAACGTATTCTCCGGGGCCAGATGGACTCCCTGGATGTGTGTTTAAGTTTTGTGCACGAACTATTTGTAAACCCATTCTTAAGCTTTTTCATTTGTCTATCTCATCATCTGTGCTCCTCTTTGATATCTCCGTGTCAACATGGTTTTGTTAAGCGAAGATCGACCACCACTAACCTGCTCGAATTGACATCTTTTGTAATATATGGACTTTGACTCTGTAAACCACTCTCTTCTTTTATTCAAATTAGATCAGCTCGGGCTTCCGAATAATGTGTAAACTTTGATTTCAAGTTATTTGAAGGGTAGATCTCAGAGTGTTTTATTCAAAAACTGTTTCCAAGATGATCAACGTGACATCTGGAGTGCCTCAGGGCAGTCATTTAGGCCCTTTGCTGTTTTTTATTCTGTTTATAAATGATCTTCCCTCTATCGTAACTCACTCTCGTGTACTAATGTATGCTGATGATGTTAAGCTTTGTTTTTCATATAATAATATTGAGTCTGGTTTCTGCTTGCAGTCAGACATTATAAGATTCCAGGAATGGTGTCAGTACAACCTTTTAAATTTAAACTATCTTAAATGCAACGTTATGACTTTTTATAGGGGTACGCCAACGTTCATGAGTTACTCTCTTCAGAACATGTCCCTGGACCGAATATACTCAGTAAACGATTTAGGTGTTCTCCTAGATCCTAAACTTAAATTTGACTCCCCACATAACCTCTACTGTAAATAAAGCTATGAGTGTTCTTGTACAGAAACAATATCTTCTTTTTGCCTTACGTGGTTTGAACTGGGATCAAAACGTCAGGTTGCCTTCTTACTCGAGTAGATTGCTATTTGCTGGGGCGGGGTGGCTTGATCGCGGAAATAGGTGAAGCCCCAAGCTCGAATGGTACGCAAAAGCACGGGGGTACTTTGTGGTTTTTTTGCGCGAAGTGCACAGATGTTTATTAGTACACTTTGAAACATGAACTGCTTAAGCCTAACTTAACTTAAGTGCTCCAGAGCAGAGCGGAGACTTAAGGGAGAGGGAGAGCGGACGGCAGTGCGAGCGCGCGAGATGTAGACATCTGGATAAAACTGCCGCTCGACACTGCCTCCTGAAATTAAACTCCCTTTTGACGTAAACACTATTAATTAATTTGCCTAGTCTAGTAAACCGTAGAACTATGCTTGGTACTCTTTTTATGAATAATCTTATCAGGAGCGACATTGATTCTGTAGATTTGGTAAGCCGCCTAACTTTGTTCCTGTTAGACTAATTCGAAACTACTATCCTATCAACTTGCCACGATGTCCATCTAATTTTAGTCAGCACGAGCCCTTTCGTGTCTTTCTAATAATTATAACAACATATATCATATAATTTTTTCCTCATTTTCTATCCCTGTATTGAGAACTAAAATCTTAGCTCATTTGCTTTAGTCTTTTTGATCTAGGTTTTGTCCTGTCTTTATTTGTTCTATATACCTTCCTCGCGAACCGTATTTGCCCGAAATAAAAATGGGCCCGCGAGTAACAAGCACGTTTGGGCCACTTGTTTGTACTGCTCTTAGTGCATCAACGTTCAACAATATAAAAATAATATTAAACATATATAGCTTCGGTGTTTTTTAACATATAACCTCCTACGCTTGGAAATACATTTTTTTAATTAGTTTTGAATTTTGAATTTAATTGTATCAAAATCGGACGACTATATCATATAGCTGCCATAGGAACGATCGGGAAATTGGTGGAAAAATAATGTGAATCAAATTATAGCTTCGGGGTTTTTTGACATATTATCTTCTACTATTGGGAATATCATTTTTTGTATTTTTCAGAATTTCGAATTAAATTTAATAATTATAACTGCAAGGGTATACAAACTTCAACATGTCAAAGTTAACTTCCTTTCTTGTTTTCTTTCAATTTAATTTTAGGTGAAGAAATATGACTATTTTATTTACACCCCTAAAAAGCATAAGTTTATTTTCAAGTGTCAAGCATTTTTAAAAGGTTTTTGATTTTTTTGAGTGTGAATTTACTGCATTATGCCAAATAAAAAGCGGCGAGGCAGGGAGGTAAAAGGAAGCTTCTAAGGTAAGAGTTCGTCCTAAAATTGATTTTTATTGTGATACCGCATGATCTCGTTTTTTCCCTTGTCTAGGGTCCCATATCTTATATGTTTCAACCTGAGTTAAGCTGATCAGCATGTCTTCCACCCGGAAGATTTCATAAAAACAGTTATGTTTTTAAGATTAATCTCCGGGTGTTTCAGTTTGAGTCTGCATAGGACTAGGCAGAAGCTGAGAAGGTGTTCTACTGTTTCCTCTTCTTCTTCATCCCTGCAGCTTGTACAGAAGTAACTTTTTGGGGCTTTTAACCTAACAGCCAACGAGCCAGTGGCCTGTAAGAGCTCGAACTAGCATGCCACACTCTGTGCGGCAGAATTTGAGTAGTTCCTAGGTTTTTTTATTGTTTATCACGGGCCATGTCTGGTGAGAGATACGACACTGTCGTGCGTTTTGCCAATGGGTGTTAACTAGTTTGTTAAAATAGTTTTTTATATTTATCTTGCAAGTTGCCATGGGCATGCCGACATTCTCCTTTCCTGGGAGGAGAGGCATGATGGTGCGCTGCCTGGCTAACTCGTCCGCTATGCAGTTGCCTACGATATCCCGTTGACCCGGAACCCATATTAGACTGAAAGTAAACTGACTAACCATCTCGTGGAGAGATCTGCGACAGTCTGCTATTGTACGGGAGTTGGTGCTTGTCGAGTAGATCGATTTGATAGCCGCTTGGCTGTCACTATATATATTTAGGTGTCCTCTTTGGAGGATTATGTTCCCTAAAAAGTTTAGTGCTTCCTTTACATCGTGGACCTCCGCTTGAAAGACGCTACAGGCGTCCGGGAGCCTGAATGACTTTCTGACTTTTAATTGTTCGGAGTATATACCTCCGCCAACTTGTCCTTCTAATTTGGAGCCATCTGTATAGAAGCAGATCCGTCGTGCCCGGTCGGCCCTGCTCCCTTTTCTCTCTATCTGGAATCAGGGCTTCAAAGGGTGTGTAACTGTATTCAAGGGATATGCATATATCCGTTTTCTTCGGAATAGATTTATCATGCTGGAGAGTTTTAGCATGGCCATAAAATTGGGCTTTCCGCTGCCCGGTATATCTCAGTCGAATAGCTACCGATTTGGTTCTTTCCATGGCTGCTAGATCCAGGCTAGGGACGTTCAAGATCGCATTCAGCGCTTCATTCGAGGTGGTTCGAAGGGCTCCACTAATACACAAAGCCGCCATTCGCTGTATTTTGTTTATGGGAGTCAAATAGTAGGATTGGCTTGACTACTGCTGTGTATATCCAGTTGACTATTCTAGGGGACATGCCCCATCTTAGCCCAATTGCTATTTTTACAGGAGTAAAGTGCAATGGTCCCTTTCTTGGTTCTCTCTTGGTAATTTAAGCCCCATTTGAGACGCTTATCTAATACTAGCCCCAAGTATCTGGCGTGATCGCTAAAGGAGAGATTACAATTGTTTAGAATAGGTGGGTTGAGTTGTGGGATTTTATATCTATTTGTAAATAGAACAAGTTCCGTTTTTGAGGTATTTACCCCAAGTCCGTTCTCTATCGTCCATTCCGATAGTATTTTTAGTTTAGCGGTCATAAGATCGCAAAGTGTTTGTGGATATTTTCCATTAAAAATGATAGCGACATCCTCCCTCCAGAATCTGCAGTAGTTTATTTACTGCGATATTCCACAGGAGGGGTGATAGTAGACCTCCTTGCGGTGTGCCTCTGTTCACTAGTCTAGTATGGGTTGAGGTCCCTAGTGTGGCTGTGACCACTCTGCTTATCAGCAATTTATGGATCAACCCCACTATTGGCGGCTCAACCCCTAGTTCTGTGGGAGATTCTGTTATAGCAATGGGAAGCACTTTATTGAAAGCTCCCTCTATGTCCAGGAAGGCGATCAGTATGTATTCCTTGATGCTGAGTGATTTCTCGATGCTGCTTACCACCAAGTGTAGCGCCGATTCGGTTGACTTACCTTTGGTATAAGCGTGTTGTACCTCTGATATTTGTGTCAGGTCGAAAGTGGCCCTTATGTGTAGGCTTATCATTCTTTCAAAGCTCTTTAGCAGGAATGATGTTAGTTCTCCTACCAACAGGATGGAGTGGAAGATTTTTTCAACCAGTTTATGGCTATTTGTCCTGCTTTTTGGATGTGTGATGGATCGTTTCATGTTGCGGTCTGATAGGAAGAGATCTAATTTGATTCCTTCTCCGGCACTTCTTTCTGGAGTATGACCTGTTTGTTGGGTCCCTGGAAAGTGAGAGTCTAGGAGCAAGTCCAAGGCTTCTCTACTGGAGTCTGACCATGATCCATTTGCCTTCTGAAGATAGCCCAAAGACGCCTTGCGGCATCAGTTGTTTTTTATATCAGAGCAGAAGGTCTGCCATGCAGTTAGTTTCGCTCCTCTAATGGCCTTTTTGTAAGAGGCTAGTTCATGCTTGAAATTCTGCCAGTTAGTGTCCTCATTTCCCGTCTTTGCTCTGTTAAAAAGGCATCTGCAGTTGGTTCCGAGGATTGATAGTTGTTGGGTCCACCAGGGGGGCTTTTTCCTCCCCCTTGGTTTGTAGGAAATACCACATTCACAACACCATCGAAAGTGTGTTTTTGTTTTCTACCCTTTTACAACACTGGTAATGCTTGCTTTTTCTTTTTTATACATTTATTTTACGGAAATGAATTGAAAGAAAATTTCATAAAACAAAAAAATGTGATGTCTAAATCTAATCCAGGCGGATAACTAATATCAACAAGGATATTGAAATCAAGACATCCGATAATTTATTATCAATGCTTAGATTTGATTAGATTATGAATCGATTTAATTAATGCCTTTAAATCACAAGGTTAGACCTTTAACCTAGTGGGACTATATATTTTTTACTTTAACGGTCAGTTATATGTACGCTGTTAAGGAGTTAGCTCTTTTCACTCTTTTATTATTGCAACAGAAAAAAAACATTTATAAGGAATTATTAAAGAAATTGTAAGCCATTGAAATTAAAAAAACAGAGTTTTATAAACTATATTCACTGTGGAATGTGCCCGTTTACGTTTACACGTATTAATAAGATCATAAGCAACAGTTCTTGGAACTTTGTTTTATTCTTTTGCGTCTTATTTCCAACAGTACCTTAGAAGGTATCGTGACGATTTTGATGTTTTTTGGTATTTGTTGACAATATATAGTTATTCGTTTCTTTTCTACCGACAAGTGAAAAAAAACAATTATTTTTTGTTGAATTTGGAGAACTATAAATTCAACAACTTAGTTTGTTCAATTTCTCTACAGTTTTCACTTTTATTGATGAAAAAGCGGAGGGTACCCAGCCCGACCACGGTCCTAAAGATGGTTCAGTTCCTGCAGATTAACCTGCACCACAGCAAGGCAGCATCCGCTGCCCTCCTCACCCGCCTGGCAACAGGCAACATAGACGTAGTCCTCATTCAAGAGCCATGGATTGTTGGTAACAACATCTGTGGCTTATCAACCCCCCTATACAAGCTATTTTACACCAAGGATAAGGGTAAAACCAGAACCTGCATTCTTACAAAGACACACTTTAACACATTTCTTATTCCACAGTTTAGCGAAGGCGACCTCACCACGGTCAGACTGGAGCTAAACGAAAACACTCATCACAACATAGCATAATTTTATCTGGCTCACGACTACGAAGGGCCTTTACCAAACACCACTACACAACAACTCATACATACACACTCATCTAAGGAACTCATCCTGGGTGGGGACGCTAACTCACACCACACACAATGGGGAAGTACAAACACAAACGTAAGGGGTGAGTTACTCTACGACTATCTCCTTCAATCAAATCTATTCATCTGCAACAAAGGTAATGACCCATCTTCCATCACTAGAAATAGGAGGGAAGTCTTAGACATTACACTAATACCTGATCCCCTACATAACCAGCTAGAAGCGTGGAAGGTGGGGATCGAGCACTCATTCTCAGACCACCGATACATAGAATTTACAATAACTCTCTTACAACTGGGGATACTACAAAAATCTCCTCAACAGGAACCTACACGCTCCACCGACGCGCATACGCAAAGGTCAAGAATTAGATAACCTAGTTAACACTTTTACTGATATCTGCGGTGAGGCCTTAAAAAGGGCTTGCCCAAGCACAACAGTCAAAGCAAAGCACAAACCCCCATGGTGGAACGCAACCCTGGCGAACCTCAAAAGAGAGTGTAGAACTTACTTTAATAGAGCTTAATACAACAACAGCGAATCTTCCTGGAATTTATACCATACAAAACTAAGCCTATACAAAAAGGGAATTAGAATATCAAAACGAAGAGCTTGGGCTAATTTCTGCAGTAGCATAGAATCTACTGCGGAAGCATCCAGACTCAGAAGAATTTTAGCAAAATCTCCAGCAACCATTGGCTATCTAAAAACCAATGCTGACAGCTGGACGGAAAACAGTCAGGAAACCCTTGAACTACTGTTAGACGCCCACTTCCCTAAAAACACCCATGCAGTGGCGGACCTCTACATAGAGGAGAACTTAGACGACCAGAGTATAGACAATATCTCTAACCCTAGTGGAATTCAATGGGCTGTTAACTCTTTTAAGCCCTTCAAATCCCCCGACCCAGATGGGTTCTTCCCGGCCCAGCTACAACGGACACTAGATGTGTCCCTACCCTGGCTGACAGCTATCTTCCGCGGCTGCCTTGCTCTAAACCATATTCCAACAAGGTGGCTGGAAGTTAATGTAATTTTTATACCGAAAGCCGGCAAACCCTCCCACACCAACCCAAAGGACTTCCGCCCGATTAGTCTCTCTTTCTTCTTGTTGAAGACCCTGGAAGGGCTAATTGACACCCAATCAGGCTAACCACCGACCAAAGCCTACTCACTGACGCACAGCACGCGTACCGTAAGGGTAGATTAACAGATACCGCCCTCCACTAGAGAGAGGTTTCCGCAATAAGGAATACTCTCTGGCAGCGTTTCTAGACATAGAAAGCGCATTTAACAACGTCACCCCAACGGCGATTACTGGTGCTCTGACTGAACTGGGCATTGAGCGGCCCATAGTGGGACTCATACACACCATGCTAACCAGCAGAGTAGTGTACTCCACTATGGGATCAGCCCACTCGACCAGGAATGTCAGCAGAGGAACCCCACAAGGGGGCGTACTTTCACCACTTCTATGGATTTTAGTTGTCAACAAACTGCTATCACTTCTAGAAGAGGCGGGCACTAAAGTGGCAGCCTACGGGGACGACGTGGTTATCCTACTGCAGGGCAAATTCCCGCAAACTCTTTGCAATCTAATGGAGACAGCCTTATCCACCCTCTTCAGGTGGACGGCTGTCTGTGGACTGGGAGTTAACCCAGAAAAGACCGAGCTAGTTCTCTTTACAAGGAAGTATAAGGTACCAAATCTAACTCGCCCAAAACTACACCAAACGCGCCTAACCTTTAGCAACCAAGCAAAGTACCTAGGTGTCATCCTTGACAAAAAGCTCCTCTGGACAAATAACATCCTAGATGGCACACGCAAAACGGCCAAAGCCCTCTTCGCTTGTAAAAAAGCCACAGGATGGAAGTGGGGGAAGATACATGATCTTCATACCCTACTGTACAGACTGGGACAACCTCCCACGCCAATTCTAGACTCACATGGCCAAACTACAACTCGAAAAGAACAAAAACTCTCCTACAATGTAGCAGGGAGGACATCTCCACTCTCCTAAATGCCCTCACGGGCCCCTGTCTTATAGGGACTCATGCGCTCAGGTTGGGACTGAGTAACCACGACTTCTGCCGCAGCTGCAAACAGATAGACGATGCCCAGCGCATAACCTAAAGCGCTTTTAAACCCTAGGTAGCTACAGACTTCTGAACCTTGCGGCCATCCAAAAACTCGTATGTTTCTTAAGAAGAACAAAATACTTCGCGAAAGCTAATAACCCGTGAGCTAGGGAAAAGGATCTAATTAGAGATCATGTGGTATCACAAGGGGCCCAATGTGGCCTAAGTGTGGGGATTAGTATCTAATCTCCAACCACTCCTATCTAACCTAACCTAACCTAACACCATGTTACATTTTAAAGGATTGTTGCTAGCTTCAGCGATATATGTGTAAAATTAAATTTGCAATGCTGAGAAGTTAAAATATTCTTTATCCAATAGTAAAAGAAAATTCGATCAAAATCAACAAAACAGAATTTTTTTAAAATAATTTTTTCATTATTTTTCTGACCGCTTCTTTGACAGCTATATGTTAAAGTCGTCCGATTCTTATAATTTAATTCGAAATTCTTAAAAATACAAAAAATGATATTCCCAATAGTATTAGATAATATGTCAAATAGCTATAATTTGTTTCATATTATTTTCCCACCATCTATGGCAGCTATATGATATAGTCGATATGATCAAATTAAATTCAAAATTCAGAACTAATTAAAAAATGATATTTCCAACCGTTGGAGGTTATATGTTAAGATAGAAGATATACTTGTAGGATCCGGCTGGTTCCGACTTATATACTACCTGCAAAAGATATAAGACTTTTGGGAAAGTTTCAGCCCGATAGCTTTTAAACAGAGAGACCAGTTTGCGTAGAAACGGACGGACAGACGGACATGGCTAGATCGAATCGTCCAGTCATGCTGATCAAGAATATATATACTTTATGGGATCGGAAACGTCTCCTTCACTGCGTTGCAAACTTCTGACTGAAATCAATATACCCTCTGCAAGGGTATAACAAGGAAGAACGCTATAGTCGAGTACCCCGACTATCAGATACCCATTACTCAGCTAAAGGGACCAAAGGGAAAATGCAAGCAGCAAAGCGAGATTAAAATGCGCCACCTACCGGCGGTCCGTTTTTTTGGATTAATCGATAGGTATTGACGAGACCAATACATTTCAGTTAAAATTTTTTATCTAGCATGAAAATTGTGGGCGTCACAGGTTTGGGCGGTTTGTGGGCGTTAAAGTGGGCGTGGCAAACGTTTTTTGGGTCAATCGATAGGTATTGACGAGAACAATACATTTCAGTTAAAATTTTTATTCTAGCATCAAAACTGTAGGAGCCACAGTTTTGGGCGGTTTGTGGGCGTTAGAGTGGGCGTATCACATTTCTGGAACAAACTTGCGGTGCGCAGGAATCTGCATGCCTAATCCCAGCGTTCATACGGACAGACGGACATGGCTAGACCGACTCGGCTAGTGATCCTGAGCAAGAATATATATACTTTATGGGGTCGGAGACGCTTCCTTCTGCCCGTTACATACTATCCGACGAATCTAGTATTCCCTTTTAGTATAATAATACAAATCTAAGAAAGAATCTTTAAGTCTTATTGAGTGCAAGCTTCCTAGTATCCAAAAATAAGAGATGTTTGTTGTTGAAATTCGTTCAAAATGAATAATAATAAAAAGCTGGGTTCGGTAAAATGAAACTTTTGAAATTTCAATGCGATTCTCCACCTTTAACTTTCTTTGTCCAAGTCCATTTTTAAAAATAAAATAATGTTTCGAACATTTTTGAAAATCAACAAGTCGAATTTTTATACCCGTTACTCGTAGAGTAAAAGGGTATACTAGATTTGTCGAAAAGTATGTAACAGGCAGAAGGAAGCGTTTCCGACCCCATAAAGTATATATATTCTTGATCAGGATCACTAGCCGAGTCGATCTAGCCATGTCCGTCTGTCCGTCTGACCGTCTGTCCGTCTGTCTGTCCGGATGAACGCTGAGATCTCGGAAACTATGAGAGCTAGGCTATTGAGATTTGGTGTACAGATTCCTGAGCTTCTTACGCAGCGCAAGTTTGTTTCAGTAGACTGCCACGCCCACTCTAACGCCCACAAACCGACCAAAACTGTAACTCCTACAGTTTTGATGCTAGATAGAAAATTTTAACTGAAAAGTATTGTTCTCATCAATACCTATAGATTGACAAAAAAAAGTTTGCCACGCCCACTTAAACGCCCACAAACCGCGAAAACCTGTGACGCCCACAATTTGCATGCTAGATAAAAAATTTTAACTGAAATGTATTAATGTCGTCAATACCTATCGATTGATCCAAAAAAAATTTTGCCACGCCCACTCTAACGCCCATAACGCTTAAATCTGTCTACCGCCGGTAAGTGGCGCATTTTAATTTCGCTTTGCTGCTTGCATATCTCCATTTCCCTTTGAGTAACGGGTATCTGATAGTCGAGGTACTCGACTATAGCGTTCTTCCTTGTTCTAATATATTTTCATGGAATCGTTTGTTTACTGTTAGTTCACGCTTGTCCACCCTTAACAATTTTAAAAAAAGAAACATTTAGAAAATATGCCAATTTTTGGTTTTTCATCTAATTCCATTTTCTTAAAAACATTTTTTCATGGATTGGATTGTCTACGGTTAGTCCACCCTTAAGAATCTAAGAAAAGTCAAAACTATTGAAAATATGCCACTTTTTAGTTTTTCACCTAATTTCAAAAAATCGAAGTCGACTTTTTCCATTTTTATACCCGTTACTCGTAGAGTAAAAGGGTATACTAGATTCGTCGGAAAGTATGTAACAGGCAGAAGGAAGCGTTTCCGACCCCATAAGGTATATATATTCTTGATCAGGATCACTAGCCGAGTCGATCTAGCCATGTCCGTCTGTCTGTCCGTCCGGGTGAACGCTGAGATCTCGGAAACTATGAGAGCTAGGCTATTGAGATTTGGCGTGCAGATTCCTGAGCTTCTTACGCAACGCAAGTTTGTTTCAGCAATGTGCCACGCCCACTCTAACGCCAACAAACCGCCCAAGCCTGTGGCGCCCACAACTTTCATGCTATCGATTGATCCAACAAAAATTTGCCACGCCCACTCTAACGCCCATAACGTTTAAATCTGTCTACCGCCGGTAGGTGACGCATTTCAATCTCACTTTGGTGCTTGCATATCTCCATTTCTCTTTGGTCCCATTAGCTGAGTAACGGGTATCTGATAGTAGAGGTACTCGACTATAGCGTTCTTCCTTGTTATACCCGTTACTCGTAGAGTAAAAGGCTATAATAGATTCGTCGGAAAGTATGTAACAGGCAGAAGGAAGCGTTTCCGACCCCATAAAGTATATATATTCTTTATCAGGATCACTAGCCGAGTCGATCTAGCCATGTCCGTCTGTCCGGATGAACGCTGAGTTCTCGGAAACTATAAGAGCTAGGCTATTGAGCTTCTTACGCAGCGCAAGTTTGTTTCAGCAATGTGCCACGCCCACTCTAACGCCCACAAACCGCCCAAAACTGTGGCTCCTACAGTTTTGATGCTAGAATAAAAATTTTAACCCGGGTCTGGCCAGACCTTTTTTGACTTTAAACGTAAATTTAACACATTTCTATTATATGTAGCGACTTGGCCTTCCAGGTAGCTTCCTAAAATGTAATTCTCTATCGATTTATGCATATGAGGATTTAAAAAGGATCCTAGAACAGGACGAAAAAAAGGATTTAAAAAGTTACACCTTCGGTTGTACACCCGGGTCTGGCTGGACCCGGAAGGAAGAACGCTATAGTCGAGTACCCCGACTATCAGATACCCGTTACTCAGCTAGAGGGACCAAAGGGAAATGGAGATATGCAAGCAGCAAAGCGAAATTAAAATGCGCCACCTACCGGCGGTAGACAGATTTAAGCGTTGTGGGCGTATGTATTTACTTGCATTTGTATAGGAATATATGGCATATGCGAGGTCAATTAGAAGCATCGCAGGTATATTTTTTGAATTTCTTACCGCACTCATTGGTTTTCGCATGTATTGAGCTACCTACAGAAGCAAAAATAATCGAAAATAATTTTTGGGTTTGTGAAGAAATACAATTTTTGTTTGTCCTTTTTTGTTCTTTATTTTGACTCATTTCAAAGAAGGTTGATGAAAGAAAGAGCGATGATTCTGTTGCCAAACGAGTGGCGAACTGAGAAATGACGCTTGATTTATTCATACGATTTTCGATGTTTGCAAGGACCAATGTTTCCGATAAAGTCGTCAGAAAATCGCGTCTCGCATCACTTTTTCTGAGCCCATCAACTTTCTTGCAAATACAAAACGCTGCCAATGCCATGACATCCAACATGTTGCAACAGAAAGCCAAGGTCCATCGACTTGTTGGCCGTTTTGATGTGAAATGCGTGACCATTTGATCCATACAATCGACACCGGCTTTTTGTGCATTATAATATAGAATGGCCAATGGTTTTTTTTGCTTCGCCTTCACACGCTTTATTATAATGAACGGTTAAAAGTAAATTAACCACTCTATTCTTTTTCGGCACATAACTGCAGATTGAAACAAGGTTTTCATGAAAACCAAACAACGACGAAAGCACTCCTTCTTAATTTCTGGTGGAATCTTACGCGATTTATTTTTCTATTATTTTTGCTTCTGTAGGTATCTCAATACATGCCAAAACCAATGAGAGAGGTAAGAAATTCAAAAAATATACCTGCGATGCTTCTAATTAACCTCGCATATGCCATATATTCCTATACAAATGCAAGTAAATACATACGCCCACAACGCTTAAATCTGTCTACCGCCGGTAGGTGGCGCATTTTAATTTCGCTTTGCTGCTTGCATATCTCCATTTCCCTTTGGTCCCTCTAGCTGAGTAACGGGTATCTGATAGTCGGGGTACTCGACTATAGCGTTCTTCCTTGTTTTTGTATTTGAATTGTTTGTCACGTTTAGTTTGTCCACCCTTTAGAAATTTGAAAAAGTGAAAACTTTAGAAAACAAATCACTCTTTAGAACAGGACGAAAAAAAGGATTTAAAAAGTTACACCTTCGGTTGTACACCCGGGTCTTTTCGAAAGCGCTGAAAAGGTGCTGAGCGTGTGCTTCTTCTGCTGCTCAAAAGGGTGCTTTAAAAAGCGCTTAACGTGTGCTAGTTTTTGAGCACTAATGAACCTGATGAACATTTTCATACAAATTGAGCGCTCAGTGATACTCTTTTTGCAGTGATTGAGTGTTCAATAAGCGTTCGACTTTTTTCAAATAGCTAGAATTTTGAAGAATATAATAAGGGTCACTTCTTTAAAAGAAATTTACCCTTTCTATATATTTTTTTTAAAAATTAAGAACCTTTGGCGTATTGGTGCTGTTATATTTTCACAATTGTATGCAAAAGGACAGACAAAAAACCGGAACCCCACAGCAAAGTCAAGCGACAGAGTGAACGACGGAAGAGAAGAGATCCCGCCTGGAGAAAAGCGGAGCCAAAATAACCTCACCGCCCGAATCCTCCTGCCGTAGAAGCGAAAGGTAAGACCTACAACGAAGTTCTAGCAGAAGCGGATGCTGCATAAATCGCGGCAAAATGGCGCACAAAATCGCTCAATGCCCCACCGTTAGTGCGTGCCTCTTATGCACAGATGGAGGACCGAAGTCAAGAATCCACCTCACGCTGCAAAAATATCTGTAGCCAAACCACGCGAATGGAAGTGATCCAGCTTAATCTAAATCACTGCCGGGCTGCGCATGACTTACTCCTGCAGTCAGCGGGGGAATGAAAGTCGGATCTGGCGATCATCAGCACACACTACAACGTCAAGGACGAAGAGTCTCTCGGAAGAGATTGCCTTCGATGCCAGGGGCCGTTACCCTACCATCATCGCAGGCGATGTCCTCTCGCCAACAAACAGGGACGCTCGCTGCTCGGAGCAATTGTAACGATAAACGTGGCGCCGCTAAACGAAAGTACGCAGAAAACATAAAATGGGGCAGGAGCCGGGTCTATCCTAGACCCCACATTTATGATCTCCCCACTAGCCCGACGTTCCCACTGGATCGGTAATTTCTTCACAACCAGCTTCCGAGGACCAGTAATCCTGATCAAGGGATTCTGTCAGAAGACGCTTTGACTCGGACGCTGACGCAAACACCAATGCCGACGGGATCGCAGCCTGCATGGAAAACGTGTGCAGGGCAGGACTGCAATAACGCAAACCGTACAGAAGAGACTACTAGGGTCACTATATTTATTTCTGACCTGAAATTAAAAATACGAATATCTATCATCAAAAATGCTTTAATTTTTTTTTGTCTAATTTATGCAGTTTTGCTTTGGGCTCATAAGCATCATGATTCGTCATTTTTAAAACACCGTTATTGTATTTCTCAAAAAAATTGGTTTGCACCAATCCACACGAGCCTCTTTTTGAGCGAGTTTCAAATTGTGCGGGATCCAACGAGAACCAAATGAACAATATGAATGCTGGTGGAAGAAATGCCCAAGAATGCTTATATCTCACGGTGTGTCACATGGCGATCTTGGATTATAAGTTCACGCAATGCACAACGACTGTTTTTGGACGACATTCACGACCTTCGTCTTCGAGCGAACGTCGGCCACGATTGAATTTATTACGGTGCTAAATAATGGTGCTTCGTAGCCATACAAATATTTAAGTGCATCAATGCAAACTTGTCATGATAATCAACATCGAAAGTTGTGAAAATGATTGCACGAAAGTGTTCACAAGTTATTTCCATTTTTCTGCCGAGACAAGTTTTTTTTACCTGTCAATATCCAAGGAGACGCTGCCACCACGATCCTGGCATATGCATATGGTAGAGTCATGGCTGTCGCTTGCTGGACTCCAGGTGGCGGCCCACAAAACTGAGGCTATCCTCGTAAGCAGCTGAAAACTTGTTGAGACAGCCAACCTGAAGGTCAACGTGGTCAACCTATTATCCCAGAGAACCGTAAAATACTTAGGCGTCATTTTCGACACTTGGCTGTCATACATAGAACACCTAGCGTACATGAATTCTAAAGATATCGGTGGGATGAGATATGGGATATGGCGACAAGAGAGTGCTGGACTCATGCTAGGACAAGATTTTTTTTTATTAAGTTCTTTTGAAATTTGTTCTATAAAGCATTTTATAATGGTTTTAATACTCCCTCTGATTTCAAGCATCTGTTTTAGTTTAGTTTTGGCCCTGATAAAATTCTGTGTGCTTCGTGATCTAACATTTATGGATGGAAAAATGGGTCACGTCTCGGTTTGTTTACGTTGTCCTTCACAGTTAATGTAAGTTTCAGTGACGTTAATCGAAAACCCAACCAATCGAACCGCGTTCCTCGACCGTTTTCCATTTAATATATATTTTTATAATATTGCCTGTTTGAGTTGCAAAAATTTTCACATATTCTAACATCACTAAATGATAATTAATTTCGGAGTCTGAAGATCAGGAAATGTTAATTTTAGTCAAATCTCATAAAATATATGCACCCTACACAAGAATATCACAAATCAAAACGTTTTATAAGAACGACAATTCAATATCCCTTCGAATTTTTTCAAATATCCGAAGTACTAATTAATATAATAAGAGACACTTGTTATAAAACAATTAACCCGTTCCACATTTTTTTAAATTAAAAACATTTTGCATTATAGTGCTATTATTATTTTCGCAACTCTTTTTGTTCTTATCACCATAGAGTGAAGTTCCCGAATATGGTTTTAATTGGACCGTTAACTAATAACAAGTATTTGTTAACTTATGATAGTCGAGGCACCTAGGGCTTACTTTGGAAGCCGGCTTACCCGGAAGCTGCACATTGTGACTACCTGTGCTTTCACAAGGCAAAAGGCGAGGAAAATGAGATTTCTCCTTCGTCCGGGCAGTGGACTGTCTATTACGGCGACAATTCGGTTCTTCAACGCTACTTTAATGCCTAGTCTACATTGGGATACATTTCTTCTATAAAAAGAATTTAATAGATACAGAATTTAAACATGATAAGCCCATACTATAAAAAAAAACACCACCAATTTTCGAGATTTCAAAATCAATCATGTTTTCACATTTATTACTAAAACTGCAACTGGTTACAGATCAAGACTCGACTCTTACATAAACAGACTTGCTCTCACACTTTCCAGATCTATGAACAGAAGACGACTGAAGACATAGACTGAAGGATACGCCCGCAAGTGGGAGACTCATTTCCGACCTAGACGCATAGTCTGCCGCACAGCCAATTTTTGCAATACTCTTTTTTTTTAATATACTACATGTTAATTTTACCACGGGTGAAAGGAAATTAAGCTACACGAAACACACACAAACAGTTTACGAGTGATGACGATCAAAGGTAACCAAATTGCAGAAACCAATTAATGGAACAAATGTTCAAAAGTCCACGAATACAGTCTGGCCGCAGACCACCTATCTAATTTAAATTAAACAAATTTAAATTTAGAAAATTATCTTTTCTGGACTATTTATTTTATATTTTATTTTAACGCATGGAGTAATCATCAGTTTTAAGGAAGAAAGAATGGTAGTAATGTCCCTGGGATTCCTTAAAATAATGGATGCTATTAGCGGTGATGTTAGTAAATTGTCATAGACTGTCATAAAAAGTAAGCTTTTCAGAAGATATTTTGTTTGAATGTAGGTTAATAGTTGCAGAAGTCAAGTCAATGGATAAAGTTTTTAATAAAGTTTTTTAATCGAAGATAGCACCCCGTCCGTTGAACTAGTAGACCAATTCAAAATAGGGAATATTTAAATGTAATAAATAACAAGGAAGAACGCTATAGTCGAGTACCTCGACTATCAGATACCCGTTACTCAGCTAAGGGACCAAAGGGAAATGGAGATATGCATGCAGCAAAGAGAGATTAAAATGCCCCACCTACCGGCGGCAGACAGATTTTTAGCGTTATGGGCGTTAGAGCGGGCGTGGCAAATTTTTTTTTTGGATCATTCGATATTTATTGACGACACCAATACATTTCAGTTAAAATTTTTTATCTAGCATGAAAATTGTGGGCGTCACAGGTTTGGGCGGTTTGTGGGCGTTAAAGTGGGCGTGACAAACTTTTTTTTGGGTCAATCGATAGTTATTGATGAGCACAATACATTTCAGTTAAAATTGTTATTCTAGCATTATTTGGGCAATTTGTGGGCGTTAGAGTGGGCTTGGCACGCTGCTGAAACAAACTTGCGCTGCCTAAGAAGCTCAGGAATCTGCACGCTAAATCTCAATAGCCTAGCTCTTATAGAGAGATCTCAGCGTTCATCCAGACAGACGGACATGGCTAGATCGACTCGGCTAGTGATCCTGATCAAGAATATATATACTTTATGGGGTCGGAAACGCTTGCTTTTGCCTGTTACATACTTTCAGACGAATCTAGTATACCCTTTTACTCTACGAGTAACGGGTATAACAATATTAACGAATTTGCGTTAAGTAATGACGAACAAATTAGCAAAAAAATTACATTTCATAAAATGTTACAGTGTTCGAAATAAAAAAGCTGAAATATATTTTCGGATGCAACCGGTGGCACAGGCAAGCAATTTTTACAGTAAAAATGTATCATTGGCTGTGGATTCTTTAAATGGGGGCCGCACAGTCCATTCTGTGTTTAAGCTCCCTTTAGACTTGATAAATATTGAAACATCATGTTTCATTATTGTTTGGCACGATTGCTCCATGACTCATAAGGGTGAATTTGAAGAATTGGATAGCATGTTGAAAGATATAATTTTTTTTTTAAGTTGATGCACTATGATCAGTACATACAAGTGGCCCCACGGCACCAAGCAATAATTGTTACGCGCGGAGTCCTATTTCCTTTTGGACTTAAGAATCGCACTGGTTAATTTTAAAAAGACTGCTAGAGTAAGACGGTAGTATTAGACTTGAATTCCAGTTCAGTCCCCGTAAGGCAAATATCAGAAAGTTTTTTGTACAGACTTAGTCCGGTTTATATGTACCCCGAATTGGGGGCTACAGACGGGACCGCGAATTCAAGAATTGGTCGAACAATTAAATGAACAAGGTTTTTGTGATGTAATGGTCATTAAATTCCTTGGACCACCGTTTTATGGAAGTAATGTGGTCAGAAATTTAAAAATTGGGATCCATATAGACACCAAGGTCATCAACATGCGTTATCCTGTCCAACTCATAACCACTTAGAGTATAATCGGTGTAGTAGGGGCTTACACGAAAAAAGGTCATTTCTTTGTACTTAGAGCCATTTAAGTTTAAGTTATTATCATTGCACCAAATTTTAAATGCATCAAAATCAGATTGTAAAGCGAGGTTCTGCGCGGGCTCATTATAGCACTTCGGGACAGAATGTCTTCTGAATTTAAAGATGTTGGAACGTAACGCCACTCCACTGACTCAGTTAGCTATTGAACGGCAGTAACTCCGCTTACTACAAAAATATTGAATCTGGAGGGCTCGTCTCTGATCCATTTAAGCGCAACCGCGGGTCGAACCAGCAATAAACCCTTCCCTCGATTTTGTTCGTGCCAGATATTTCTGCCAGGACCTAGACAGAAGTTCAGCACCACAAAGATTCAGTTTAGGCACAGTGAGTGTTTTCAGAGACGCTACCCTCCACTTTGAACAAAGCAAATGAGCTTGTCCGTTGCAAACGATGTAGATACACGCTTCTATGCCGGCATCACAAAATCCATGAATCTCTGTCTCAGCATTTGGAGAAAGAACCAAACGGGGAAAGGACGCGTGGCTAATCTACCCAAAACTCTTACATATAGCATAGCATTTCGTGGTGGAAAATTCAGAAATTCATCCCAAAATAACTTCTCCTTACACAGTTGCTGAGGGAAAATTTTCGATTTTGTGATCGCAGGCCCAACCAATCCGAGTGGATCGTAAGATCGCGCTATTCCAAACAACACAGATGATCTACAGGGGGTTGATGCTGAATTTAAGACCGAAAAGTAGAACAGGATCCGCTAAAATACGAATCCTTTTCACTTGCTGCAACTACATCCAAATTTCCTTTGACTAGAACTTTGGATGTCTGATCCATGATAATGACACCTTTTTCCTAAGATTTGGGTCCAGACATCAGGTCGTCAACATAAAAATCGCGAAGCAGGTCCTCAGCCCCAAGGGGATACGCTGTCTGCTGATACCTTGTGCATAGTTCGTAGTGCCTTAAACGATGCTGGTTTCGTTCCATACGTAACGGTGTCAAGCTGGAACACCCGTAAATGGGAATCCCTCCACAGAATGCATTGCAAATAGCTGCCCTCCTTGCAATCCCCAACACAACGGCACATTTTGCAAATATTTCCAGTGATTGCTACTGTGTGTGAACGAAACCAAAGAAGTATCTGGAGCAGTGCATGCAGAATTACGGGATCCGCCATAAGCACATTATTGAGAAAATAGCCAGATAAACTGGCCGCAGATCCATCGAAAACTGCGCAACATTTTGTGGTAGAACTATATTTCTTTAGGACGCAATGATGAGGCAAGAAGAAGTATCGGCACGACCCGATGTCAACGGCAGACGCTAATGACATATGCCTTAAGTCGATGTATTCCTTTATAAATGGCACATATTGAGCCGTTAAGGCTGGCCGACGATTCAGCTTTCTCCCAGAAAGAAGAAGAATCTACGATGATCAAGATTCAGTTTGGCAGGTAGTCGTACAGAATAATCACCAGCTGGCAAACGAGTGACATGCTTTACGAAGTGTGCCTCACAGTCTAACTCTTCCTTTGTAGCCCGTAGAGTTAGCTCGGCGCAAATTTTTTGGCTTCCCAAAATCGTCGAAAAAGATTATCTAACCGATCCAAACTATTCTCCTTAGGGGAAGCTTGATTTGCCTAACGCACAACAGATCATAAAAAAGGCTGGGAGCATAAAACTTGGGGTCAGGTATTTTTTTTGTGGTATGTATGTTCCCGTTTCCGATATCGACATTGAAGCTAGGCTTTTAATTATGTTCGGTGCGATTACTGCGGTGATGTGAACTGAGTATTCGGACGTTCGGAACTGCATTGTAATCTTCAGCGAATGACCATCCGTGACAAAAATAGAATCTCCTATTGCTATTATACATGCTAAAGTCCTTATTTGATGACAGGTGAGAGCCCGAATCGAGTAGAGCTTGACAAGGAACGAAAACAGCATAACGGTTTTTTTTACTAAAACGCTGGCTGTTGCTAAGAGCACAATATCATTACTGAAATCCTGTGCAACGAGTACAGTAGAGGTGAAAGGCAATACAGAGGTTTCTATGACCTGATTTAGTGAGGCAGAGGCACGCGCTTCTAGATACTGCGATGTTTCTTGCGAAGAAGTGGAAGCTAAATTTTCCAGGTGAAGCAGTGTGTGATGCTGAAATTGCATTGCCTCATTTGACTACCATTCTTAAGGCAGTTTGTGCAAAGTGCGAGCCTTTTTGCCTCCGGAATGCGATTCGAAGGAGTAAGGTTTTTAAAGTTCTGAAAATGGTAAACAGAATGACACACAGAATGACATCATCTGTTACTTTCCACCTGATTGCCCGGCGTATAGTTTCCCATGGCAAAATCGCTGCTCCAGAAAGGATGCCATGGATTCCCACGTCGGAATAAAATTGAGAGTGCTGGGTCCTCCAGACGTTATTATCAATTTGCTTGACTTGCCAGATCCAGCAGCATTTGGACGATGATACATCTTGCGATTTGTTTTGTTGTGTCCAGTCCGTTTAGAGCGCGTATGTGAGCGTTAAACTTACCCGCCAGTTCACGGAGCACCTTGCATTGTAAATATTTTCGCATATATGGCTCGGAACACTCTGTTTTCTAGCAAGGACCACCGCCGTGTTTTTTTTTTTTGAACTATTTGACTATTATTATTGCGATATATTGGACCAACGTGCCAATTAAAGCAAGATAAAAGCGAATTAAAGAGCGGTAGAGAGTAAGCGGGAGGTAGTGAGCGGGAGTGACTTCGCGGAGTAGAAAAAAAAACAACGTAGTTTTGCGCGTGAGTACGGGACTCTATGCGCTCCAAACAGCGTTTATAAGAAAAAGAATAAGGAAATATAAAATAATAACAACAATCAATGCACAAAAACTTTACTTTTAAACTTGTGTTGTTCATTTTAGCACAAAAACAAGCACTATGGACTCACGAAGCGAACGGACGTTGTTAAGAACATGAAAAGGAATAAATTCATGAAGAAATATTTATTAAGCCAAGATTGTTTATTATCGGAAGAACAAAATTTCATAGCGCAAGACAAAAACACGAAACGAACAGAAGTGTAACTGTTTAAATTGATTTTTATTTGTCTTTACCGAACATTCAATTCAAATTAGTGCAATCAATCGCGATGCGCTCTGGTTGCGTTGGTAGCAAAAATGTGACTGATTGTAGCTGGGTATATTAATACAAGAATAGGCTGAATTAAATCGTAAACATGTTACCGTTGGAGATGAATGGAAAAGTACTGACCAAGGCAATGCATTTGGGCAAAGCTCTTGCACGTACATACAAATTAAGCTGCGATAGATAAAGTTTCCAAGCAAGATCGCCAATTCGGTAATTTGTCGCTTGAAGACTCCTTGGGCGGCTTTTACGGTAACAACTCGGACTTTTTCGTCTTTGCCGGCGTGTACCTCTTGGATACTTCTTATAATCCAATTCAGTGGAGGTAGATTTCCTTCCTTGAACACTACCAGTGTGTGGACCTTCAAATTATCGTTTTACAGTTGCATTTGGTGCGCTCGTGCAGAGAGGTGAGGTACTCCATATGCCAACGTTTTCAAAAGCCTTGGACCATTGCTTGTAGTTGAGTCCATCGTTCCAAGCGGTTGATGGGAACACTGATGGTTTCGGTAAGGCAGTATAGGGAGCGCCAGTCAAAAAATGGGCTGGAGTAAGCGGATCCAATGTAGAATCCCCTGATAAACAAAGAGGACGAGAATTAAGTACAAAAACTGTAGACAGTTCCTCGAAGGTTAAGGCTGACGATCCCATTATCCTTTTCATATGTAGCTTGATGGACCGAACTCCGGCTTCCCATATTCCCCCGAAATGTGGGGCTGAAGGCGGTATGCCACAGGATTCCTTCATTGGCGAAGAAGTTTGCTAAATTCTCATCCTTTCGTTGCTCCATGGTTAGCAGCCTCATTTCGTCGAGTACTCGTTTGCTGCCATTAAAGGTGATACCGTTGTCTGAGTAGAGATCAGTTGGTTTGAATCGGCGAGCAATGAATCGTTGTTGTTTGACAAACGAATATTGCAAACCACGCCATTCCAACAATTGGCGTGTGCCCGGTTGAACCTTTGATTGAAATTGGCCCGGCATAATCCAAGCCGATATCTAGAAAGCAACGGCTGGCTTGAACCCGAGGTACAGGTAGCTCTCCCATGATCTGGCTACTTGTGCTCTTGAGTTGAAGAAAACATCGTTTACATTGAAAGACAGTCTTTCGGACAATATTTCGTGCACCCAAGATTCAGTACTGTTGTCACTCCAGTGTGAAGATTCGTCACATAAGAATGTCGTATCACGAGCTCGGCGATTGGAGAACTCTTTGGAATTAGAACCGGGTGCTTGGCGTTGTAGTTACGAGTCGACCTCTCGATTCTTCCGCCAACTCGCATAAGTCCGTCCCTATCAAGAAATGGAGAAAACCGGATCAGGTGCGATTTTGCATGAAGCTAGCGTCCGTTTTTTAGCTGCGTATACTCTCTTCAAAAGGCTCTTCGTTGGATGTGACGAAGAAGTTGGTCTCGAGCTACCTGCAGTTCCGTTGAAGTTAGGTACTCAGAATAAGCCCTGTGCTGCAAGCGAAGGCGATGAATAAAGCGATAACAATAGTTACCCTTATGAGCCGAGTCCAGGATGGGATCTTGTTGATGAGCAACTCGTCGATACTTTCGTCAGGAAAGCTATGTAGAGTTGTTGGCTTGGCTGGACGCTCCTCTGCTCTGACCTCCAAATTTATATCAACTCGGAACTTGCTAGTAGACAGAGGCCATTCGTATTGTGGCAAGGCCATCCAGGATGGGCCTTTCCACCAAAGTTCGTGGTCAAGAAGCTAAGATGGGTGCGGACATGGCTCCAGCAGCTGCGTGGGTATTCGCTCAGTATCTCAGCCGTTCTGTTGAAGACGTAAGTGTTCCAATTCCTTGGTGGTGCGGACAGCCAGTGGAGCACGATCACCGAATCTGTCCAGCAGATTGTGTTTTTAACAGGAATAATTAAGGGCGCTTTAACAACAGTGAGCAGAAGCGTCAGGAGTAGGGCAGCGTTCAATTCCAGGCGCGGAATTGAGACTGATTTGATTGGAGCCACACGTATTTTGGCGGCTACGAGATTTATGTGGAACTCCCCGTCCTATGCTACCCGACTTTGGCCAACGCACTGTGGGCCAGAAAGTTCATTTTTTGGCCAAAAATCTGTAATTTCTTTCCTGGGATAGTTAGAAGGATGCAGTTTTTTACATTTATCTCTTAAAAGATTGAACTTTTCAACGAACTAAAAGTAAAATTTATTGGAATTTTATATGGTATAGATAATCCAAACCAAAATCGGAAAATTTTACATACTTTTCGGTTTTTTATTTTTAAAAAAATAACTAGAAGACGCACTCAATCCATTTTCATACACGATTAAGTATGAGAGAAAACAAATTAAAAAAAATTAACACCACTATAAAATATGATGTCGTTTGAGATTTATGAACCGTTAAAAATTGCTACTTTCGGAGGCTCCCACTTGAACGTTTATTTAATAATCGACCTAACAAAATTTTCTATTTTTTTCTTCTTGCTATCTGTTTAGATTCTTATAATCAAATTATTAGAAAAAAATTGTTTGAAAAATATTGTTTTTTAATTCGTTTAATGTTAATTTGACATTTTCTGAAGTCATCACAAAAGTATGCTATTTATTTATTTATTTATTAATTTGAGATCATAGTAAAGTTTAAAAAACTAATACTAACATAGGGGGTAGTGCTAGCTACGAGGCCTTCGACTACGTATTTATGTAAGCTACATTTATATTTTTATAATATATTTTAGTTCTTCTCCGAAGAAAGTACAAGAAATGCAGCATACCTTTGGGCATACATAAGTCCTCCCTTAAGCGCTGTGCCAGGCATTTCATCTCTGAGCTGTAATTTCCTGTTTAATATTCGATTGTTGGGTTTCAGAAATAAAAGAAGCGGGAATGAATGAAAAAAGTAGATTTTAGAGGTTAGGCAGACTAAAATCAAATTTTGGCGCGCAAAACGTACATTAAAACCTGACGGAAAAAAAATACGGCATACTTTTAGGCATTCTTAGTAAAGCTCATCGAAATGGTTCGACTTCAAATTAAACCATCAACTAAAACTAAAATTACTGAAAACTAAGGCAAAACCGCATCTAGTCGGCGATGAGCGATTTTAGTAAATTAATTAAAGAATTTATTTTTGATGTAATGACTTCATTCGGGGATGGCACTCAAAAGCACTCGAAAAGCAAAGTACTCATTTGCTAAAAAAAGCAGTAAAAATCAACGAAAAAGTTTCTTTTAGGAAACAAGTAAGTCAGAAGAGCTATTTATAATTTTTTACTTGTTGAAAATAATGACTTCTAAAAGTTCTGTGAAGAAGTCGAACAGCTACATCAGCATCTTTGACTTCTAGATTTTTTTTCATTTCCATCAATATTTGATGAATTTTTAACTTTAAAAATACGGTAAAAAAAAACTACTTGCCCGAATTCTTTGAAACTTTGGCATAAATTAGTTTAATGTATAATGAAAAGGACTCCATACTCGGTCTTGTCATTTTCTTAAAAAAAAAAACGTATTTTTGGCCAAAAATCGGATCGGCTGGCCCAGTGTGCAACGCACCGTACGCGTGCATGGATGCGTCTGCGAATCCATGTAGTTGGATGTGTTGGTATGGTGCAGCAATGTACCGAAGTACTTGGCATTGTCTTAGCGACGATTAATCCTCTACTAATGCCCTCCAGCGTGCATTCAGGGCTTTAGGAATTGGTTCGTCCCAGTGTATTACAGCGGTCCAACTTTCTTGGAAGATTAGCCGGAGAAGCACGGCGGTAGGCGCTGCAATCCCGAGCGGGTCATAGATCTTGGAAAGTTGCAATAATAGTTATCGTTTCGTGGGGACAATACTGAGATCGAATTCTGTAGGTTTTATGAACATTACATGACGACCTGGATTTCACTGAATTCCAAGGACTTTGACGGGCGATTCCATGGGTGAACTTTTGCTGAGCTGTGCTGGGTGATAACATCGATCCTCTTCAGATAATGATTGCAGAAGGTTCCAGCAGTTAGAGCTCCATTTCCGTTGTTTGAGCTTTGCTTTTCCTAAAAGTCCAAACAGCACCGTCTTTAGAACCAAAAGATTTTCTACCGAATCGTATCCATCACAATGCTTGTGATGCGGCTGGGTACTCGAGGGGATGATCGTCAGCTAGTTGTTTCAAAACTCGAACGGCCAGAAATGGAGGGGGTGCTAGGCTAGGTTCATTCTCATTTTTGCGCCACACAACACGTTGAAAATTGGTGTGACGCCTGGAAACTTGAATCCCTCTAAACATCTTTTCAATATCTGCACATAGAACATATCGGTGCGTAGGCAACGTAGGCAAACCCCGAGCAAGTCCCGCTGAATCGGTGGCCCAATATGAAGTCTGTCGTTTAAGGAGATTCCAGAACTGTCTTTCCAAGATCCATCAAAGACCACCCGACTTTTGGTCGTCAGTCTATCCTGCTTAATGACAGCGTGGTGCGGTAGATAAACGCAAGGGTCGTCCTTTAGTTGGGCTGATGTCAGTTGTTCCATATGACCGAGTTGCAAGTAGTCATCCAAAAACTCCTCGTATTGTTTTTTGAGTTCCGGATGTCGGCGAAACCGTCGCTCCAATAAGACTAGGCGGTTGGTGGCCTGGGGAAGAGTTGACTCGATAGGCGGGGCTCCATCCTTGAGGGGATACTCGACGATATAGACCCCGTCTTCGGAGCGCGTGTGAGTTTTTGCAAAATGACTGTCTGTGGGATCACTGAAGTCCAAGAGAGACTGGTTAGGTTGCAGATTGTCCATTTCCATGATCGATCGAACCATCGTGTCGAGATCCGCGTGATGGGTCACGGCCGGAGTACTGTGGTCGTCACAGGCAGTGTACGAGCCTGCAATAATCCAACCAAAAATTGTATTGAGAGCGATGGGATAGTCCGTACCAAAATATTTTCTTTCTTCGGTATAGAGACCATAGTTGATCAGATCCAACGATGACATCTATAGATCCAGGAGTGCAAAACGTGGGATCTGCTAAGTGTAGTGCAGAAATTTCCGTCCAGGTTGAAGATGATGTGTCAATAGTTTGCGCTAGAAGCGATGACGTCAGCGATGACAAAATGAAGGAGTCCATCTCGATGATATGATCCGAATACCGAGAGCGCAGCTTAAAGTGTGCGCGCCCTCGAGTATGACCGGCGGTGTTTGCGGCCAGACCAAGAATTGAAATTCGTGCATGTGTTCCATGCACGCGAATCCGCTGAACCAATGATTCCGATGCCAAAGTAACGGTGGATCCCGTGTCTATGAGCATTCTGCATTTTGTTGTGTTTCCCCAAGCGTCGTCGACGTCTGCGAGAATGGTTGGCAATGGGGTTTGCGAACCTGCATACGGAATATTTTCAAGGGTATGATGAGTGTAATTGTTCCCCACAGGAGGAACGCTGCCTGATGGTGTATCTTCGTGAGTGCGAAGTTGATTGTTTGTGTTGAAAGATCTAGCTCGGGGTGTTGAGATCAGATTGCCGGTGTTTACGCTAGGCGACTCATTGTGCTCTCCAGTTCGAAAAGGCTGCGGCATGTCGTGGACCAGTGTGTGATGTTCGCGGCGGCGGACCCGGCATGTGTGTTTTGATGAGCAATTGCCGACCATGTGTAAAGCGCTGAGGCAGTTAAAACAGAGCTTTCTGGTTTTCAGAAATTCTCGGCGAGCTGCGATGTCCAACGTTAGAAATTGGTTACACCTGTACAGTTGATGAGTCTGCTGGCAATATAAACACTTGTTTCGTCGCGTCTCTGGTGGGCGTCAGGATGATGAGTAGCAGCAGATCGTCGAGCTTGAGGCGCGCGAGAGAGTTGGCAGACTTCAAAGGTGTCGCAGTGAGATGTGAGAAAAGTTAAAAATTGGTCGATGGTCACACTGGTATTTTCAGATTCTGGCCCATGATTGCCGAGATTCAGGATCTAACTTTAATAATAATATAAAAACAAGGAAGAACGCTATAGTCGAGTACCTCGACTATCAGATACCCGTTACTCAGCTAAAGGGACCAAAGGGAAATGGAGATATGCAAGCAGCAAAGCGAGATTAAAATACGCCACCTACTGGCGGTAGATAGATTTAAGCGTTATAGGCGTTAGAGTGGGCGTGGCAAATTTTTTTTTGGATCAATCGATAGGTATTGACGAGAACAATACACTTCTGTTAAAATTATTCGTTAGAGTGGGCGTGGCAAATTTTTTTTTGGATCAATCGATAGGTATTGACGAGAACAATACACTTCTGTTAAAATTATTCTAGCATCAAAACTATAGGAGCCACAGTTTTGGGCGGTTTGTGGGCGTAAGAGTGGGCGTGGCACATTGCTGAAACAAACTTGCGCTGCGTAAGACGCTCGGGAATCTGCACGCCAAATCTCATTAGCCTAGCTCCCATAGTTTCCGAGATCTCAGCGTTCATCCGGACAGACGGACATGGCTAGATCGAATCGGCTAGTGATCCTGATCAAGAATATATATACTTTATGGGGTCGGAAACGCTTCCTTCTGCCTGTTACATACTTTCCGACGAATCTAGTATACCCTTTTACTCTACGAGTAACGGGTATTACCAGGGATTTCGTTCATCACACTGAAGTGCCCTTAACCCACGAATAACTTCATCTGCGCAGTCAACCAATTTACGCACAGTGCTGATGCTACTGATTGTGGCACTAGGTAGCGTTAAAAAACTGTTCAGAAATTATCGGATAATAAGCAGTTTTTTGTTCTACCGCTTTTCCAATTTGTACCAGGCTTCAATGTAGTTTAGCGACTTCAGCCTTTAAATCTTAAAGCGTATTACTGAGAATAGCGTATGTAGCGTAGTATTTTTCCTCATATACATTAATGTCTTCTGCAGGGTCTTCCCAACCCTCTTCAGACTCATAGACAGACTCTGTGAGCCACACAAACCGCAAAATGTCGAGATTGACTGAATATCTTCCACAAATTTCGTGGCATTGTTATGCGCACGAGTTATTTGGCATTTGCAAAAGCCCCGCTGTTGAATCACACTCCGCGTGACGATTGAGGTAAAAGTCTTGAAAACAAACGCGTTCCTGGCTATCCGCGTTCGAAGGACAAATATTTTATGTTAACAAATTAGACGACAGAAGTGTAACTGTTTAAATTGATTTTTATACCCATTACTCGTAGAGTAAAAGGGTATACTAGATTCGTCGGAAAGTATGTAACAGGCAGAAGGAAGCGTTTCCGACCCCACAAAGTATATATATTCTTGATCAGGATCACTATCCGAGTCGATCTAGCCATGTCCGTCAGTCCGTCTGTCCGGATAAACGCTGAGATCTCGGAAACTATGGGAGCTACGCTATTGAGATTTGGCGTGCAGATTCCTGAGCTTCTTACGCAGCGCAAGTTTGTTTCAGCACAGTGCCACGCCCACTCTAACGCCCACAAACCGCCCAAAACTGTGGCTCCTACAGTTTTGATGCTAGAATAAAAATTTTAACTGAAATGTATTGTTCCCATCAATACCTAACGATTAACCCAAAAAAAAAGTTTGCCACGCCCACTTTAACGCCCACAAACCGCGAAAACCTGTGACGCCCACAATTTTCATGCTAGATAAAAAATTTTAACTGAAATGTATTGGTCTCGTCGATACCTATCGATTGATCCAAAAAAAATGTGCCACGCCCACTCTAACGCCCATAACGCTTAAATCTGTATACCGCCGGTATGTGGCGCATTTTAATCTCGCTTTGCTACTTGCATATCTCTATTTAGCTGAGTAACGGGTATCTGATAGTCGAGGTACTCGACTATAGCGTTCTTCCTTGTTTTTATTTGTCTTCACCAAACATTCAATATAATTTAGTACAATCAATCGCGATGCGCTCTGGTTGCGTTGGTAGCAAAAATGTGATTGACTGTAGCTGGGTATATTACTACAAGAATAGGCTGAATTAAATCGTAAACACGTTACCGTAAGAGATGAATGGAAAAGTACTGACCAAGTCAATGCATTTGGGCAAAGCTCTAGCACGAACATATAAATTACGCTGCGCTTATGCGCGTGTATGTGTAAATAGGTAGCACAAGCGCCCAGTCGTAAGTTGCGGAACGTGTTTTAAAAAAACATAGTTCTGGGTCGTACCTTTTTTACGCAAAACAGCACGCATGCAAATTTTCCAAGGCAAATGTGCGTGCTGGGTGCATTCTATTGCGGTGCCTTCTAGAAGTGTTTCAGAATAATGCATCCAGAAGCACCCGTTTCGGGAACGTATTCCGAAAGAAATAGTTCTGGGTCGTATCTTTTATACGCAAAACAGCACGCATGCAAATTTAACTAGCAACTGTGCGTGCTGGGGGCAGTCTTTTGGGTGCCATCTGGGTGTATTTCAATATAGTGCATCCAGGTGCATTTTAGTGGGAATGTAAAAAAAAACCAAACTCAAACCCGAAGGTTGCCGATGCCCATTTTTTTACAATCGTCTTTTTTCGGAACTGTTCCCTTGACAAACAAATAATAAAGACAAAAGGGAACATGAAAGGAAGCGAGCGGTTTTTCTTGTCTCTTGCATTTCTCGTCAGTTGCATTTTTAGTTCTGAAAAGTGAAGTTCGTGCCACGTGTTTTGAAAAAGTTTGTTGCTTTCTGCCACCAATTTTACATCAATATTTTCACAGGTAAGTAAAGTGTAGATAATTTAGTTCAATATGAACACAATAAAATAATCCAGTTCATGTACACTGAACATTCAAACTAAAAACATATTAAACAAATAAAATGATAACTATTTGTATGTAAATTGTACATACAAAATAAACATATTGTATATTTGTAATGTATATACACATATTTCAAAATATATAATATTCAATTTGCTTTATATTTTTCAGAATCGCAAAAGATGAATGGGCACACCAAGGACTGAACTGCGTAAATGACAAAAGTACATAAACAAGAAGGAAGCACCAAAGCACCGTACAGAAGGGGAGTTACTCCGATCAAAAATTAGTTGCGTTCTTGAATATTGAAATGAAAATAAATATGAAATTGAAATCCAGTTTTATGTATTCCTGGGGAAAACTTCCAGATATTTGGTTTTTGAATGCTTCTAGGTGCATTCCTGTTACATGTTACAGGTGCATTAAAAGATAGTACACCCAGAAGGTGTTTAGTATGTTGCTTCCAGGTGCATTAAAAAGGAATACACCCAGAATGTGTTTATTATGTTGCTTCCAGGTGCATTAAAAAAGAATACACCCAGAAGGTGTTTAGTATGTTGCTTCCAGGTGTATTAAAAAGAGTACACCCAGAATGTGTTTAGTTTGTTACTTCCAGGTGCATTCCAGATATATGCTTCCAGAAGCATGCAACGGGTACATTCTTTTTTGTCCCGCACCCGTGTAAAAAGAATGGACAGACTCATCTCTTCCGGAACACCTTTTTGATGCCATTTCATAATGAAAGAACGCATGCTGGAATGCTGCCATTTACGACTGGGCGAGCGAGAGATACAGTTGGCTGATGAAATACAATCCTGTTCAAATTCATTCTTTGGCCTACTATTCAAAAATTGTGCCGTACTAAAAAGATGCGTGTACATTTAAGTGGTGATCCAAATGAAGGAATTTTCGCACAAACAGTGTTAAGAATTGGAGACGGTGTTTTTCCAACGGTCGAAAGGAAAGTAACTATCCCTTTATGTTTAGAAACGATTGTAACTTCCCTTTGAAAAGCTCACACCAAAAATGTTTCCTGAAATTTGTAAAATTTCAATAGTCATTAAAATGGTTTTCGGAAAGAGCAACATTAACTGCTAGAAATGACAGAGCTGTGTCTATAAATACACACTTTTAAATTTATATGATTGTGCTGAGTATTAAGTGATAAAAAGTGCAACCCGTGTCAGTTTAGTTGATTTAAATTTTGTGCTTACTTGAATGATCAAACGTTATACAAAATTAATTTCATCAGAAACAAGGAAGAACGCTATAGTCGAGCATCTTCACTATCAGATACCCGCTACTCAGCTAAAGGGACCAAAAGGAAATGGAGAGCAGCAAAGCGAGATTTAAATGCACCACCTACCGCGATCTCAATATACGGTTATGTGGGCGGTAGACAGATTTAAGCGTTAAAGCGTGGCCAACTTATGTTTTGGGTCAAACGATAGGTATTGACGAGACTAATAAAAATTCTGAAATTAACTTCAGTGGCGATAAAATACACTATTTACAATTTCTTCATTCGGTACGCTACAACAGAAAATTTCCGTAAGGATAAATATAACAAATTTTTGTTGAAGCGGACCAAATGTGCAAATTTTGATAGTGTATATTTTTACCCGAATAAAATATCATTTTTCGTTACCTAAGCTGATCATAAAAGGCATGGAAAGAAACAGATTGAATTTTATATCCGAGCAAATACTTAGGGCAGGTACTATCTGTCCGGAAAAGTAAAAGACCAATTAATCTTGTAAAAGGAAATCGATTTTTAGACGTTTTTAATTTATCTGATTAAAAAAAAATGACCGAGTGCTGTTAGTCACAAAAGTGTGAATATTGCATTAGCTGTTCTTATGCCTTGTAAATAACGACAAACAATTACAGAGTGGTGTTAATCACAAATGTAAGCTGTTAAGCGAAAACACAAGGCTTGCTTTTATTATTGCATCAACTTTTAAGGTTTTGTCTATGTTCCATATTATACAATTTTATCTAAGTATGCTTTGTGAAAATAGCTATCAAATTATCGAGTCGAAAGGGACTTAACAGGGAGTCTGAGTCCCTGTCAAAGTTAGCTCTCACATTGAGGCTCGAGAAAGCCAAAATCGCTTAGCAGGGACTTTTTCTGTTCGAGAAATGTTAGCCGGCACTCGAGAAACCGGCCCTTAGACAGAAAACCAAGTAACCAGTCTTAAATGTAAAAAAAAATGTATGTAGCGTTGGGGATGTACAAAATCTGTAAAGAAGATTTCAGTGTACTAGGGTACTTACACAACCATGCCATAAGCTCCTTCTCCTATATATGCCAGCTTTGTATATCTCGGACCCACTTCAAAAATTTGTCCCCGTATTATTTCAGCGTTAGGATGGGACATTTCCATAGACAAGGTACTCTCAACTCCTGTTCCATTCGAATTCAAATCCGCCATATTTGACAATATTGCTTTCTCTGCAATAATTGAAATGTCGCGTGTATGCACTTTTATATTACAAATGCGTATTTTATGAATGCAAACAAAACAGAAATTTCAAAATCGAGTACATTTGAATTTCTGTTTTTTGTTGAATAAGGTAAAGAACACTCATTAGTACCTAGTTGATATCGACAAAACTTAAAAGGAGTATATTAAGGTGTAAACTTATTTCTTTGAATTATGGAAACTGCGTAAACTCTGTTTTCTGTTTTAAAAATGTCAGTTTTAAAAATAATCAATAATTTGTTAAGATGACGTCAGTGCGTTTATGAACACGCTAAGAAGTCCAAGCTTCCTAACACCCTTTTCTGACAGACAGCGCTTCTGAAACAGCGAGCCCAGTACGCAACATCGACTTTTTCCTTTAGAGGGTATTGCACACATCCGCTGCTGCGACTTTAAGCGGCTTGCTGTCACACAAATCTCTTGCAGTCATAATTTCCTGTGAAATCAAATTTCGGTGTTACACACTTCTTCGGACGGTTGTTGAATCTCCTGTACTTTCACATACACTGTTGCAATTTCACATGGAGAATCGCTGATTCAAAAAAACTGATCGGCTTAAACAGCCCGTTACCCGAAGGCGTTAAAATTGTTTGTACGCAAAAGTAAATACATTTTGAATGCTAGCATGTGAAATATTTTCAGGTCCAAGCGATTTCTTCGTTGCTATCAAAAATTTGTTAATGATATGAGTTCCAAATGGCTTCTTCTTTAGATAAATTATCTTTGATTTTGTGCAACCGTTCCCAGGTTTTGCCAATAACATAAGCTGGAGGTTGGTCATTTCTTTTAATAATAAAAAGCACAGCAATGTACCTTCTTCGATGAGATAACTTGGTGAGTTCCGATCCAAAGTTTATTTTTTTATGCAATTTTAATTTATATTTAGTAATTCTTTGCTTATCGTGAGAATTTGACTTAGCTCAGCTCTTAAGTAGTGATTGGATTTTTCTCTTATATAATTTGAACGCAAATAGTTCGTGTGGAAGCATGTGTGTTGCTTTTGAAAAAACCGCTTATGCCCTGGACTACGGTACAGCGCATTATAAGCACTGAATCGCTGAAAAATCACAGGTCTGTCCTACGATTCCTCAAAAACTAGCACACATTGAGTACCTTTAAGCCTAGTACTCCGATCGGCTAAGAGTTTCACTAGTTGAAAAATCTTATTCTTTGTAGTGTGACCGAAGTTTTCAAAGTCCACCCGCAATGCATGTAGCATGGTCATACTGTCAAAGAGCTGGGTTTGTGGACAAACGGAAAATAAATCAACTGGAGAAATTTATAAAAGAGTCTGCTGGTGCACAAAGATACTTACAAAAAAATTTATGGAAAGTTCAACGAATGTTTTATTTATGTTAATTTGTAGTTTTAGGCTTTTTTCTCGTCCCACGGATGCTTCGCCATCTTTCCATCTACAGTCCAGCTCCGAGTCCCAATGGGCATATTGGACCTTGAGGAAGTGTGGGCCGGATTGGGAACGGGGCTGTTCCGCCTGATGCTGCACGAATTCGCTCAGCATCCTGGTAATGGCTGGTGATGGCTCCTCCAGCTGTTCCTTAGCGGGCGACCTTACTTCCTCGTCCCTATAGAAGCCGGCGCGTGCTCCATTTCCGGTTTAGCTGCCAAGTTGCTGGTGGAGGTGGAGTCCGGTGGTTCCTTAATGGAGAGCTCGTCGGAGATCGAGCGAAGTCCCACTCGGCATTTTTCTTCCCACTGGGATTCTCTAGTGGATCTCCTCCAGCACTTTAACAATTCTGCGGATTTGTCCTGTCGTAATATTTCTTCCTGTCGGTGAAATCCCACAACAGATTGGATTATGCGTCCTTTTTCACCTGCACTGACCTCACTTTTTTCTGGTATTTCCTGAGCTCAACTGAGTACTGCGCTGAAAAACAGAACCGACGAAAAGCGTAAGCCGCGTATTTGCCTCTCGCTTTTCCGTCGGTGAGTACGGCTCTACCGTTGTTGCGTTTGGCTCTGCCGCTGTTGCGTTCGGATCAGTGGTGCTGCAGTCGACGGCTTGATGATTGTATGCCAGTGGTGTGTCGAAACTGCTGGTGCTTTATGAATAAATCAAATTTGGTGGAGTAGATGCAACGCTGTAGTAAAGTGAAGGATTCTTTTTAATCGGGTGATGAAGATAACCCAGTGTAAACAGTGCGACAAGGCTTCTACGTACCCCTTCAAACAAACAAGATGACCTGATATTGTATGGGATTTGACTTGTGTAAATGAACGCAAACGAAGGGTAAACACCCTGCAGTTCCACAATTGAGTATAAAGCCTAGTACTCAGATCGGCTAAGAGTTTCACTAGTCGAAAAATGTTATTCTTTGTAGAGTGACCGAAGTTTTCAAAGTTCACCCGCAATGCATGTGGCACGGTCTTATTGTCAAGCAGCTGGGCTTGTTGCCAAACGGAATACAAATCAATTTAAAAAAGAAGAGTCTGCTGGTGCACAAAGAAGTTAAAATAAAAATAAATGAAATGTTCAACGAATGTTTTTATTTATGTAAATTAGAGTTAGCTTAAGGCTTCCTTCTCGTCCCACGGATGCCTCTCTATTTTTCCCGTGCCATCTGCAGCCCAGCTCCGAGTCCCAATAGGCTGGCCAATAATGGCTGGTGATGGCTCCTCCAGCTGTCCCTTAGCGGCCGCTTTAGCTGTCAAGTAGCTGGTGGAGGTGGAGTCCTCAATGGAGAGCTCGTCGGAGATCGAACGATGTCCTATGTTCCTTCCCACTGGGATTTTTTAGTGGATCTTTTCCAGCGCTTCAACTATTCTGCGGATTTGCCCCGTTGTGGTATTGCTTCCTGTCGGTCAAGTCCCACAACAATGGGCAACAGCTTGAATTAGGCGTCCTTTTTCATCTGTACTGACCTCTTTTAGCCGTTTTTGGTGTTTTTCTTCCATTTTTAATTTCCCCACCGCTTCTGCACGAACACCGCCAAAGATTAAATTTCTTATTCTTTGGGCCGCGGCTAACGGCGTTCATCGAAAATTCACTGGCGAAATCTGGTATTTTTTCTGGTATTTCCTTAGCTCATCACCGCGCTGAAAAACAGACCCGACGAAAACCTTTAGCAGCGTATTTGCCTCTCGATCACTCCTATGGTTAGCTCGCAGTTTTCGTCGATCTGAGTACTAGGCTTAAGCGCATAATCATCATGAAGCCGACTGCGACGTCGGCAGAGCTGAGCGCAACGGCTGCAAAGCGACGCGCTCTCAGTCGGGGTCCGCAAAAAAAACGCACAAAAAGTACTTTTGGGCTCTCTCTCTCTCGCCATGTCTCAGCTGGAGAAATGCGTGTGGGGGCAAGGAGGCCCCGCAATTAAAATAGCTAGACTTTTGTGCAAACTTGCCTTTTGATTAATGCGACATTTTTTCGTAAATGTTGAAACAACCAATTAAAATAATAGGTTTGGGTTTAAAAATATTTGTATTTATATTATTTATTAATATGTGAAGTTTTAAAAATATATTTTTATAAACCGAGTTGCATAGTCGAATATGTCTATAAATACCCTGCTTTTATGTGCAAGGTGCATAGACCAAACGGGACATGCCAAAAAAACAGAGCAACATCGGATTAGCGGAGCCGTTGTTGTTGTTGATTGCTGCTTTTCTGGAATCACGCGCCTTTTTTCGTCTTTTTCACTTGCGTTTACTTATGTGAAGGAGTTAGAATTACCCGCAATTAACGTAGTTAAACGAAATAAACCAGTGGTTTAAAAGTTATACCTATACCATTCGCAGGTAAGTCTGTCGCAGACCAATATTTCTGTAAACAGTGAGAGTAAAAGCAAATAAATGAATCTGTGAAAGAATTTAAAAATCTTATTGAGTGCATAGTTCCTAGAAATCAAAAATAAGAGATGTTTGTTTTAAAAACTTATGTTTGTGGTTAAAATTCGTTAAAAATGAATATTAATAACATTAAACCACAGTTTTTACTATTGTGTACGTAAACAAACATGGCTATTTAAATAAAAGTCTCAATTTGTAGTCCCTGGAAAAGTGTTGATTTTCCCGCAAATGCAAAATAAAAAAAAATTTTCTTAAATAATACAAAGATCTTTAAATAAGGTGTGGTACATTTTTCTTTATAATTTTTTACAAAAAAGAACAAAAAATCAAGTGACCGAAAACAAAAATTTCAGAATTTCTTCTCTTGTTTTTTAAATTTTAAGCTTAAGTTTATTTGTAAGTTTAATTTTTAAAAGACTTCTGTGATTTCCTTGCAAAAGATAAAATTTTCTTTATTATAAATTAAACTTACAAATAACGATTACTTTCGGACACTTGTTTTTATACTCGCCTCGTTCTATTTTCAAAACAAATTTTTCTTCTAATACTAGATGCAATCGCTCTGGTGGAGCCCTCGGAGCCTCCCAAAAAGGCGCTGCAGGAGGCAATGCGGTGCGTGAAGAATTTGAGCTGCACCAAAAAAAAGGCAACTGCGGCCCCAGATGTTGGCGAGGAGGTGCCAACGACTCCGTTAGGACCCGGAACCCCCGAGCCAACATTTTAAAATTAAGATCTAAATAAATAAAAATATACAGAAATTAAATAAAACTGTAAATATATTTGCTGCTACGCGATAAAAAGGTGCCTAACATGTGATTTTTTGCTGTTTAAGTGAGCGCTCAACGTGTGCTGAATGTTTGCTTTTTCCGCTCAAAAAAGCGCTCAATACTTGCTATTTTATGAGCACTGATAAACCCTAGGACATGTCTATGTTAATTTAAGCACTCATTTTCATAGAAATTGTGCGCTCATTAAGCGCTCAGTGATGAAATTTTTGCAAAGATTGAGTGTTCAATAAGCGCTGAATGGTACTGCAGGGTGGATTTTCGATCTTTCTAGTGTGCGTTGTCCGTGTAAAATTCTTTAGTTGCGTAAGTGTATTATTTCGTGTGCTCTCCCAGTCGTAAGTTGCGGAACGTGTTTTAAAAAAACATAGTTCTGGGTCGTACCTTTTTTACGCAAAACAGCACGCATGCAAATTTTCCAAGGCAAATGTGCGTGCTGGGTGCATTCTATTGCGGTGCCTTCTAGAAGTGTTTCAGAATAATGCATCCAGAAGCATGCCCAAACACCCGTTTCGGGAACGTATTCCGAAAGAAATAGTTCTGGGTCGTATCTTTTATACGCAAAACAGCACGCATGCAAATTTAACTAGCAACTGTGCGTGCTGGGGGCAGTCTTTTGGGTGCCATCTGGGTGTATTTCAATGCCGATGCGCATTTTTTTTACAATCGTCTTTTTTCGGAACTGTTCTCTTGACAAACAAATAATAAAGACAAAAGGGAACATGCAAGGAAGCGAGCGGTTTTTCTTGTCTCTTGCATTTCTCGTCAGTTGCATTTTTAGTTCTGAAAAGTGAAGTTCGTGCCACGTGTTTTGAAAAAGTTTGTTGCTTTCTGCCACCAATTTTACATCAATATTTTCACAGGTAAGTAAAGTGTAGATAATTTAGTTCAATATGAACACAATAAAATAACACAGTACATGTACACTGAACATTCAAACTAAAAACATATTAAACAAATAAAATAATAACTATTTGTATGTAAATTGTACATACAATATAAACATATTGTATATTTGTAATGTATATACACATATTTCATATTCAATTTGCTTTATATTTTTCAGAATCGCAAAAAATGAATGGGCACACCAAGGACTGAACTGCGTAAATGACAAAAGTACATAAACAAGAAGGAAGCACCAAAGCACCGTACAGAAGGGGAGTTACTCCGATTAAAAATTAGTTGCGTTTTTGAATATTGAAATGAAAATAAATATGAAATTGAAATCCAGTTTTATGTATTCCTGGGGAAAACTTCCAGATATTTCGTTTTTGAATGCTTCTAGGTGCATTCCTGGGTACATGTTACAGGTGCATTAAAAATGAGTACACCCAGAAGGAGTTTAGTATGTTGCTTCCAGGTGCATTAAAAAATAATACACCCAGAATGTGTTTAGTATGTTGCTTCCAGGTGCATTAAAAAAGAGTACACCCAGAATGTGTTTAGTTTGTTACTTCCAGGTGCATTCCAGATATATGCTTCCAGAAGCATGCAACGGGTGCATTCTTTTTTGTCCCGCACCCGTGTAAAAAGAATGGACAGACTCATCACTTCCGGAACACCTTTTCGATGCCATTTCATAATGAAAGAACGCGTGCTGGAATGCTGTCATTTACGACTGGGCTGCTGCAAAAAAAGGCTCAACGTCGCATTTAACAAACGCGCCTTAACAAAGCGCTGTAGGCTAGGGCTCTAGTCCAGCGGTCGGCAGCGCCGTATTAAGTGAGCATAGGAAATAGTTCTGGCCTTCCGCTGCTTGCTCACGTGTAACGTAGATGTTCGTGTGACTTTGCCATGGGTCTTCGGGTCTTTATACCCTTGCAGAGGGTATAATGATTTCAGTCAGAAGTTTGCAACGCAGTGAAGGAGACGTTTCCGACCCCATAAAGTATATATGTATGTATATTCTTGATCAGCATCACTAGACGAGTCGATCTAGCCATGTCCGTCTGTCCGTCCGTTTCTACGCAAACTAGTCTCTCAGTTTTAAAGCTATCGGGCTGAAACTTTCCCAAAAGTCTTATATCTTTTGCAGGTAGTATATAAGTCGGAACCAGCCGGATCGGACAACTATATCTTATAGCTCCCATAGGAATAATCGGAAAAAAAAAATGTTAAAAAATTATATCTTTGGTGTTTTTTAGCATATAACCTCCTAAGCTTGGAAATAACATTTTTTAATTAGTTTTGAATTAAATTTTATCGAAATCGGACGACTATATCATATAGCTGCCATAGGAACGATCGGAAAATTGGTGGAAAAATAAAATGAAACAAATTATAGCTTCGGTGTTCCTTAACATATAACCTCCTACGCTTGTAAATAATATTTTTTAATTAGTTCTGAATTTCGAATTTAATTTTATCAAAATCGGACGACTATATCATATAGCTGACAAAGGAACGATCGTAAAATTGGAAATAAAATTTTTAATTAGTTCTGAATTTTTTTGAATTTAATTTTATCAAAATCGGACGACTATATCATATAGCTGCCATAGGGACGATCGGAAAATTGGTGGGAAAATAATATGAAACAAATTATAGCTTCGGTGTTTTTTTTAACATAAAACCTCTTAAGCTTGGATATGACATTTTTATACCCTTGCAGAGGGTATATTGATTTCAGTCAGAAGTTTGCAACGCAGTGAAGGAGACGTTTCCGACCCCATATATGTATGTATATTCTTGATCAGCATCACTAGACGAGTCGATCTAGCCATGTCCGTCTGTCCGTCCGTTTCTACGCAAACTAGTCTCTCAGTTTTAAAGCTATCGGGCTGAAACTTTCCCAAAAGTCTTATATCTTTTGCAGGTAGTATATAAGTCGGAACCAGCCGGATCGGACAACTATATCTTATAGCTCCCATAGGAATAATCGGAAAAAAAAATGTTAAAAAATTATATCTTTGGTGTTTTTTTAGCATATAACCTCCTAAGCTTGGAAATAACATTTTTTAATTAGTTTTGAATTAAATTTTATCGAAATCGGACGACTATATCATATAGCTGCCATAGGAACGATCGGAAAATTGGTGGAAAAATAATATGAAACAAATTATAGCTTCGGTGTTTTTCAACATATAACCTCCAACGCTTGGAAATAACATTTTTTAATTAGTTCTGAATTTCGAATTTAATTTTATCAAAATCGGACGACTATATCATATAGCTGCCATAGGAAGGATCGGAAAATTGGTAGGAAAATAATATGAAACAAATTATAGCTTCGGTGTTTTTTGACATATTATCTTATACTACTGGGAATATCATTTTTTGTGTTTTTAAATTTAATAATTATAGCTGCAAAACTTGCCGAAGCTAACTTTTTTTTCTTGTTTTTTTCTCAGCTTCGGGGCGCTGCTGCGACAGAGGTTCGTCCTCGCAGAGCAACATAAAAATTGTGCAATGCAATATTTGTTCATAGAAAATATTGATAAGGACGCAGAATGTGTAATATGTAATTGCATTTTTCCAATTAGTAAATTATATAATATAAGAAGACTTCATTTTCTTAAACATTCGCACTTTAAGAAATTAATTAGGGGCGTGATGGAAAATTGTTAGAGCTAAAAGCAAAATGTTTTCTAATTACATGTTGCGCATACAATTCCGAGTAAGACAATTTAGCTTTGAAAAAACGTCTTATGTCGTAGCGTTAGCTTTAGCAAAGCAATGACGCCCATTCACCGATGGAACTTTATTTTTAAATTTAAAAACACCTTGTTAAATATTTTTTTTATGGTTTTTGGATTTTTAGGCCCGTTATTATTTTTATATATTATTTTTTTATATTATTTTTATATATTTTTTATAATTATATTATATTTGCGGATTCTATAGTCTTTAATTTTTGTGTTTTCTTTTGTTATTTGGTATTTTATATGTTTTATAATCTTTCCCACGTTTTAAAATTATTGAAAAAAAAATACCCCCATATTTTTGATAGTGCAAAGCAGAGAAACGTCACGCTTTAGCGCGCTCCCTGCAAGTAAAAGGGCGATTTTTATATCGCCTGTCGTCCAGAAGGCACTTTTTAGTAACTTCTGCGCAATAGCAACACGATTCTAAGTCACTTCTGCACGATAGAAAGACAATAGTACACATTTTATAAAAACAAAAAGAGTCAGGATCGCGAACAAGTAACTTCTGAGACACTTCTGCGCGATAGAAAGACTATAGTACACATTTTACAAAATCAAAATCAGTGGGAAAAAACACGCGATAAAAAGAAGTCGCGGTAATTTTCCGGTACCCCTTTTTTTTCGGAAAATTTCTCGGGTCTTCCTTTTGGCCCACTCTATTATTTTTCGCCCGAACGTCATTTCGCTGCGCGATTTGTCTGTGGACAGTGCGGTTTTGTATCAAATTTGTGCGTTTATAAATATAGCTTTGTTTTTTCTAAATGTTTTTAATTGCTTAACATATTTTAATGTCCCTCTCAACAATGGGTGCGAAATTACGTGCTTATCGTGAGCTGTACGATTATTTAAAGCTATTTAAGGACAAGCTAGCTGTGGAGATTACTTGGCTTGGAACTGCGGAGAAACACAGCATCCAACGATTCTCTACATATTTAATTGTAAAAGGTAATGTCTTCTAGTTTATTTTTACTTTGACTGAACAAAAAACAATTTTTGATTCGTAACAGGCAGAAGGAACCGTTTCCGACCCCATAAAGTATATATATTCTTGATCAGGCTCACTAGCCGAGTCGATCTAGCCATGTCCGTCTGTCCGTATGAACCCTGAGATCTCGGAGAGTTACAATACTGGGATTAGGCACGCAGATTCCTGAGATTCCTGCGCAGCGCAAGGTTGTTTCAGTAGAGTGCCACGCCCACTCTAACGCCCACAAACCGCCCAAAACTGTGGCTCCTACAGTTTTGATGCTAGAATAAAAATTTTAACTGAAAGGTAATGTTCTTATCAATACCTATCGATTGACACAAAAAAAGTTTGCCACGCCCACTTTAACGCCCACAAACCGCGAAAACCTGTGACGCCCAAAATTTTTATGCTAGATGAAAAATTTTAACTGAAATGTATTGTTCTCATCAATACCTATCGATTGGACCAAAAAAAAGTTTGCCACGCCCACTATACCGCCCACAAACCGCGAAAACCTGTGACGCCCACAATTTTCATGCTAGATAAACAAATTTAACTGAAATGTATTGGTCTCGTCAATACCATTTATTTCATCCAAACGTACTGTGGCAATGTGACATCTGTGTGGTGGTAAATGAAAGCTCTGGAGCGGTTGTATCCGAGCTTTTCTACCAAATTTTTGGATGCATTCCCACCTTAAAGTGATGTTGTTAATCAAAATTTAAACATAAATTCTAAGCCTCGTCTTAACCGAAAGCTGCCGATGAAACCATAGCGCCCCATACATAGTCGACTGCTGCTGATTCCTCTTCTGCGGTCGCTGACCCTCCTCCTATTGAGAGAGGGAATTTTATCCAATTTCGAAATATGAAGAAAAGGAACAACAACAAAGGTGGCTAAGGCACAAAAGAGAATGAGTGATGCTCTAAATTCTTCACTACACATACCTAGCAGCCTTTATAATACCAAATCCATTAAAGGCCCACCTTTACCATCCCATCTTATACTCTTACTCTTTCAGTGAACGGTCGTGTTTTTGTCTTGCGCTCCGAATTTTTGTTCTTTTTGTCCATAAACCATCGGGGTTTAATTCATATTTTCATACGTCTATATAACTTTTTATGTCCCTAACAACATCCGTTCGCTTCGCGAGTGCATAGTGATTGTTTTGTGTTTAAATTAACAAAATTAGTTTGCACGTCTAATCTCTGTGCAGTGTTTCTTGTTATTGTTTTTTTTAATTGCCTTCTTCTTTTCTTCCAAACAATGTTTGGAGCGGTGGTAGTTACCCGCTCTCCCGCACTCCCGCTTATAACTTTGTTTTTGGAACATCTAAAACTTACGCTCCCCCAGCTTACTTACTCCCGCTCATTCTCTCCCGCTCTCTAACTCTCTCTTTTACTTGCGTAGCCTTATTCTCTTGGCACTGTGGTTCGGAATATCGCGATAATGGCTGTCTGCAATTTAAAGAAATGCAAGTCGTTAATTTCGGCTGGACAACAGAGCATTCCGTGCCATTCGTGTGAGAATATTTTTCATGCAAAATGCCTTGGCTATTCGGGCCTGGTACGCGATGCAATCGACATGAGAAGTGGCTTGCGCTACTATTGTGATGAATGCATTGCTTATGAAACCCAGGCACTCTCTATAAGGCGGCTTACAAAAAGCACTGTTACGGAATTAATCCGGAACAGCCGTAGAAATACGGATCTGCTTGTGGCGCTAGAGTCGCAGCTCACTAGCCGTGTGCTATCTGAGCCCGATTCTCCTAAGCGTAAAAAGATCGCGGTCGATAGACAACCCATGGTAGCCGCTAGTGAAACTCTCTCTGGCGATCCGGGGTCTGCAGCACATCAGTCGATCTCAGCTGCCGCACAAATGATACTGAGATCGAAAGCTAAAAAGAGTCGGTTTCCGAATGCAAAGGACGCGAGATTTTGTTGCATGACACTCCCGAAAAATCTGTTGTACATAATACAACAGTGATTCCAACGCCGCATGTTGACTTAACGTCCGGAGTACCGACTGGAACTGGTAGTGCAGTCGTAAATGCCGTAGTACCAAAACCTGTCACATGCGTGGTACCTCAAACAGTCACCTGTGTACCGCAGCGGAAACAAACTTTTGTTTCTCGGCTGAATCCTGACCTTTCATCCCTGGGCATTACGGCCTACATCCGTAACAAAGTTCAGATTGATGATCTAAAGGTTGAACGATTTAATTTTCCATATGCTAGGGAAGTATCATCATTTAAAACCGGTGTTCCCTGTGCTCATTTTGCAACTATGTGCTCAGCCAATTTTTGGCCTGTTGGCATTTTTGTTAAAGAGTACGAAGCTAAAAAAAAAGAAAATTCGTTCAAAGGAAGTTGGAAATCCCTTTAAAGAGCCATCCACATCTGCATCCTCATCTATCTCAAAAAACTAGATTCTTTTCTTCAGCTTTCTTATCAGAATACAAGAGGTTTACAAAGTAAGTTGACCAAATTGTATACTGATAGTTTTTCCTTGTCTTCCCATGTTATTGTTTTTACTGAAACCTGGTTAAAACCGGAAGTTCTAAGTTCCGAAGTTTTTCCAAGTAAGTACACAACTTACAGGCTTGATCGTCCGTCCCGACGTGGAGGTGGAGTTTTACCTCCGGGTATTTCTATATACATAACATGTTCATATATTCCGCCATCATTGGAATATGCGAATCATCTGTCCGCTATCCAGTTTATTTCAAGTAAACTATCAGATAGGGATCAGTTAATAGTTTTAGGTGACTTTAATATACCTAGGGCGACATGGTCCACCGTCGAGACCTCAAATATATTGTTACCTTCAATGCAGCATGATTTTCTTGACGGTTTGCTTGATATTTCAGTGTCTCAAGTAAATCATGTTTTAAATTTCTTAGGACGATTACTGGATCTATGCTTTGTTTCCAGTCCAGATTGTGTCTGCATAGCTAGAACCTCTGCAATTACTTTACCAGAAGACCCTTATCACCCAACGCTAGAGCTGACTATTGACACGGGTACAAAAGTGTATGAAGTATCTGAAAAAATAGCTAAACGCATTCCCTGCTTTCGTAGAGCGAACTTTGCACTCATTAATAGCCTTATAGCTTGCTCGGATTGGTCCAATCTGTACTTATGTACTAATATAAATAAAGCGGTTAATATATTTTATAATGTATTAAACGAAGTTTTTGATACATGCGTTCCTACGTATTATCCTAAAATTTTAAACCAACCTCCGTGGTTTAACAAAGAGCTGGCACGACTTAAAATGTAAAGTCTAGACTCTACAAAAAGTTTAGAGCTTCCGGTTCACAAGCTTCCTTTTCCCGATACTTAAGTGCTCGGTCTGATTTTACCGTGCTTAACGCCAAGTGTTTTAAAAACTATTTAGCTCGTTGAAAAATGAAAAACGTGCGAGTAAAAATAACGGTATTCAGAGTGATCGTAGCATGTCGGAGTGAAGCAAAACAAGTTTACTGAGCATACATTTTTTGTTTTGACTCTGAAGCGGCGGCTTACGTCAATGACTGAAAAAGCTGAAATCGTTAGGCGCCACATTTACTCGCCAGTCCGATAATGGGTATCTTTCTGCTCTCCCACTCTCTTCTTTGTCAGGTGATCTTGAATACTATGCAGTGGCTCCTAATGATGGGCCGGCTGCCTCGGAGAGCTTTCGCTCTTAAAGATATCAATATTTGTAGTGTCATTTTATTTGTCAAATTATATTTGGACGTAGATAAATGTTTTAAGTATATAAGGTATGTTTTGTTTTTTAATGTAATTTTTATACCCGTTACTCGTAGAGTAAAAGGGTATACTAGATTCGTCGGAAAGTATGTAACAGGCAGAAGGAAGCGTTTCCGACCCCAGTTGAGTCGATCTAGCCATGTCCGTCTGTCCGTCTGTCCGGATGAACGCGGAGATCTCGGAAACTATGAGGGCTAGGCTATTGAGATTTGGCGTAAAGATTCCTGAGCCTCTTACGCAGCGCAAGTTTGTTTCAGTAGACTGCCACGCCCACTCTAACGCCCACAAACCGCCCAAAACTGTAACTCCTACAGTTTTGATGCTAGATAGAAAATTTTAACTGAAATGTATTGTTCTCATCAATACCTATCGATTGACCTAAAAAAAAGTTTGCCACGCCCACTTAAACGCCCACAAACCGCGAAAACCTGTGACGCCCACAATTTGCATGCTAGATAAAAAATTTTAACTGAAATGTATTGGTGTCGTCAATACCTATCGATTGATCCAAAAATACGCTTAAATCTGTCTACCGCCGGTAGGTGGCGCATTTTAATCTCGCTTTGCTGCTTGCATATCTCCATTTCCCTTTGAGTAACGGGTATCTGATAGTCGAGGTACTCGACTTTAGCGTTCTTCCTTGTTTTATACTGAGCTTGCGAACCTAATATGGTAATTTATACTCAATAATCACGGGAAGTTCCACTTTTGCTAGCATTGTTAGAAATTGATATGCTAGCACCGTAGAGCATTAGCATTGAAAAAATCTTAGGATACTGCTACTGCTACCAAAACGAAAAGTTAAGTAGCATAGCAGTAGCACAACGCTTGAACTTTCGTTATATTGCTACTGATAATACAATTCATTTGACTCTCTGTGAAATGCCCAACACCCAAAACTATAGTTTTAACCGAAGCATAGCGTTATATTTTTTTAAATATTGATCCAACATTGCTACAATGTTAACAACATTGACTACAATAACACTGCTTTTTATACCCGTTACTCGTAGAGTAAAAGGGTATACTAGATTCGTCGGAAAGTATGTAACAGGCAGAAGGAACCGTTTCCGACCCCATAAAGTATATATATTCTTGATCAGGATTACTAGCCGAGTCGATCTAGCCATGTCCGTCTGTCCGTCTGTCCGTATGAACGCTGAGATCTCCGAAACTATGAGAGTTGCAATACTGGGATTAGGCACGCAGATTCCTGAGATTCCTGCGCAGCGCAAGTTTGTTTCAGTAGAGTGCCACGCCCACTCTAACGCCCACAAACCGCCCAAAACTGTGGCTCCTACGGTTTTGATGATAGAATAAACATTTTAACTGAAAGGTAATGTTCTCATCAATACCTATCGATTGACACAAAAAAAGTTTGCCACGCCCACTTTAACGCCCACAAACCGCGAAAACCTGTGACGCCCAAAATTTTTATGCTAGATGAAAAATTTTAACTGAAATGTATTGTTCTCATCAATACCTATCGATTGGACCAAAAAAAAGTTTGCCACGCCCACTATACCGCCCACAAACCGCGAAAACCTGTGACGCCCACAATTTTCATGCTAGATAAACAAATTTAACTGAAATGTATTGGTCTCGTCAATACCATTTATTTCATCCAAACGTACTGTGGCAATGTGACATCTGTGTGGTGGTAAATGAAAGCTCTGGAGCGGTTGTATCCGAGCTTTTCTACCAAATTTTTGGATGCATTCCCACCTTAAAGTGATGTTGTTAATCAAAATTTAAACATAAATTCTAAGCCTCGTCTTAACCGAAAGCTGCCGATGAAACCATAGCGCCCCATACATAGTCGACTGCTGCTGATTCCTCTTCTGCGGTCGCTGACCCTCCTCCTATTGAGAGAGGGAATTTTATCCAATTTCGAAATATGAAGAAAAGGAACAACAACAAAGGTGGCTAAGGCACAAAAGAGAATGAGTGATGCTCTAAATTCTTCACTACACATACCTAGCAGCCTTTATAATACCAAATCCATTAAAGGCCCACCTTTACCATCCCATCTTATACTCTTACTCTTTCAGTGAACGGTCGTGTTTTTGTCTTGCGCTCCGAATTTTTGTTCTTTTTGTCCATAAACCATCGGGGTTTAATTCATATTTTCATACGTCTATATAACTTTTTATGTCCCTAACAACATCCGTTCGCTTCGCGAGTGCATAGTGATTGTTTTGTGTTTAAATTAACAAAATTAGTTTGCACGTCTAATCTCTGTGCAGTGTTTCTTGTTATTGTTTTTTTTAATTGCCTTCTTCTTTTCTTCCAAACAATGTTTGGAGCGGTGGTAGTTACCCGCTCTCCCGCACTCCCGCTTATAACTTTGTTTTTGGAACATCTAAAACTTACGCTCCCCCAGCTTACTTACTCCCGCTCATTCTCTCCCGCTCTCTAACTCTCTCTTTTACTTGCGTAGCCTTATTCTCTTGGCACTGTGGTTCGGAATATCGCGATAATGGCTGTCTGCAATTTAAAGAAATGCAAGTCGTTAATTTCGGCTGGACAACAGAGCATTCCGTGCCATTCGTGTGAGAATATTTTTCATGCAAAATGCCTTGGCTATTCGGGCCTGGTACGCGATGCAATCGACATGAGAAGTGGCTTGCGCTACTATTGTGATGAATGCATTGCTTATGAAACCCAGGCACTCTCTATAAGGCGGCTTACAAAAAGCACTGTTACGGAATTAATCCGGAACAGCCGTAGAAATACGGATCTGCTTGTGGCGCTAGAGTCGCAGCTCACTAGCCGTGTGCTATCTGAGCCCGATTCTCCTAAGCGTAAAAAGATCGCGGTCGATAGACAACCCATGGTAGCCGCTAGTGAAACTCTCTCTGGCGATCCGGGGTCTGCAGCACATCAGTCGATCTCAGCTGCCGCACAAATGATACTGAGATCGAAAGCTAAAAAGAGTCGGTTTCCGAATGCAAAGGACGCGAGATTTTGTTGCATGACACTCCCGAAAAATCTGTTGTACATAATACAACAGTGATTCCAACGCCGCATGTTGACTTAACGTCCGGAGTACCGACTGGAACTGGTAGTGCAGTCGTAAATGCCGTAGTACCAAAACCTGTCACATGCGTGGTACCTCAAACAGTCACCTGTGTACCGCAGCGGAAACAAACTTTTGTTTCTCGGCTGAATCCTGACCTTTCATCCCTGGGCATTACGGCCTACATCCGTAACAAAGTTCAGATTGATGATCTAAAGGTTGAACGATTTAATTTTCCATATGCTAGGGAAGTATCATCATTTAAAACCGGTGTTCCCTGTGCTCATTTTGCAACTATGTGCTCAGCCAATTTTTGGCCTGTTGGCATTTTTGTTAAAGAGTACGAAGCTAAAAAAAAAGAAAATTCGTTCAAAGGAAGTTGGAAATCCCTTTAAAGAGCCATCCACATCTGCATCCTCATCTATCTCAAAAAACTAGATTCTTTTCTTCAGCTTTCTTATCAGAATACAAGAGGTTTACAAAGTAAGTTGACCAAATTGTATACTGATAGTTTTTCCTTGTCTTCCCATGTTATTGTTTTTACTGAAACCTGGTTAAAACCGGAAGTTCTAAGTTCCGAAGTTTTTCCAAGTAAGTACACAACTTACAGGCTTGATCGTCCGTCCCGACGTGGAGGTGGAGTTTTACCTCCGGGTATTTCTATATACATAACATGTTCATATATTCCGCCATCATTGGAATATGCGAATCATCTGTCCGCTATCCAGTTTATTTCAAGTAAACTATCAGATAGGGATCAGTTAATAGTTTTAGGTGACTTTAATATACCTAGGGCGACATGGTCCACCGTCGAGACCTCAAATATATTGTTACCTTCAATGCAGCATGATTTTCTTGACGGTTTGCTTGATATTTCAGTGTCTCAAGTAAATCATGTTTTAAATTTCTTAGGACGATTACTGGATCTATGCTTTGTTTCCAGTCCAGATTGTGTCTGCATAGCTAGAACCTCTGCAATTACTTTACCAGAAGACCCTTATCACCCAACGCTAGAGCTGACTATTGACACGGGTACAAAAGTGTATGAAGTATCTGAAAAAATAGCTAAACGCATTCCCTGCTTTCGTAGAGCGAACTTTGCACTCATTAATAGCCTTATAGCTTGCTCGGATTGGTCCAATCTGTACTTATGTACTAATATAAATAAAGCGGTTAATATATTTTATAATGTATTAAACGAAGTTTTTGATACATGCGTTCCTACGTATTATCCTAAAATTTTAAACCAACCTCCGTGGTTTAACAAAGAGCTGGCACGACTTAAAATGTAAAGTCTAGACTCTACAAAAAGTTTAGAGCTTCCGGTTCACAAGCTTCCTTTTCCCGATACTTAAGTGCTCGGTCTGATTTTACCGTGCTTAACGCCAAGTGTTTTAAAAACTATTTAGCTCGTTGAAAAATGAAAAACGTGCGAGTAAAAATAACGGTATTCAGAGTGATCGTAGCATGTCGGAGTGAAGCAAAACAAGTTTACTGAGCATACATTTTTTGTTTTGACTCTGAAGCGGCGGCTTACGTCAATGACTGAAAAAGCTGAAATCGTTAGGCGCCACATTTACTCGCCAGTCCGATAATGGGTATCTTTCTGCTCTCCCACTCTCTTCTTTGTCAGGTGATCTTGAATACTATGCAGTGGCTCCTAATGATGGGCCGGCTGCCTCGGAGAGCTTTCGCTCTTAAAGATATCAATATTTGTAGTGTCATTTTATTTGTCAAATTATATTTGGACGTAGATAAATGTTTTAAGTATATAAGGTATGTTTTGTTTTTTAATGTAATTTTTATACCCGTTACTCGTAGAGTAAAAGGGTATACTAGATTCGTCGGAAAGTATGTAACAGGCAGAAGGAAGCGTTTCCGACCCCAGTTGAGTCGATCTAGCCATGTCCGTCTGTCCGTCTGTCCGGATGAACGCGGAGATCTCGGAAACTATGAGGGCTAGGCTATTGAGATTTGGCGTAAAGATTCCTGAGCCTCTTACGCAGCGCAAGTTTGTTTCAGTAGACTGCCACGCCCACTCTAACGCCCACAAACCGCCCAAAACTGTAACTCCTACAGTTTTGATGCTAGATAGAAAATTTTAACTGAAATGTATTGTTCTCATCAATACCTATCGATTGACCTAAAAAAAAGTTTGCCACGCCCACTTAAACGCCCACAAACCGCGAAAACCTGTGACGCCCACAATTTGCATGCTAGATAAAAAATTTTAACTGAAATGTATTGGTGTCGTCAATACCTATCGATTGATCCAAAAATACGCTTAAATCTGTCTACCGCCGGTAGGTGGCGCATTTTAATCTCGCTTTGCTGCTTGCATATCTCCATTTCCCTTTGAGTAACGGGTATCTGATAGTCGAGGTACTCGACTTTAGCGTTCTTCCTTGTTTTATACTGAGCTTGCGAACCTAATATGGTAATTTATACTCAATAATCACGGGAAGTTCCACTTTTGCTAGCATTGTTAGAAATTGATATGCTAGCACCGTAGAGCATTAGCATTGAAAAAATCTTAGGATACTGCTACTGCTACCAAAACGAAAAGTTAAGTAGCATAGCAGTAGCACAACGCTTGAACTTTCGTTATATTGCTACTGATAATACAATTCATTTGACTCTCTGTGAAATGCCCAACACCCAAAACTATAGTTTTAACCGAAGCATAGCGTTATATTTTTTTAAATATTGATCCAACATTGCTACAATGTTAACAACATTGACTACAATAACACTGCTTTTTATACCCGTTACTCGTAGAGTAAAAGGGTATACTAGATTCGTCGGAAAGTATGTAACAGGCAGAAGGAACCGTTTCCGACCCCATAAAGTATATATATTCTTGATCAGGATTACTAGCCGAGTCGATCTAGCCATGTCCGTCTGTCCGTCTGTCCGTATGAACGCTGAGATCTCCGAAACTATGAGAGTTGCAATACTGGGATTAGGCACGCAGATTCCTGAGATTCCTGCGCAGCGCAAGTTTGTTTCAGTAGAGTGCCACGCCCACTCTAACGCCCACAAACCGCCCAAAACTGTGGCTCCTACGGTTTTGATGATAGAATAAACATTTTAACTGAAAGGTAATGTTCTCATCAATACCTATCGATTGACACAAAAAAAGTTTGCCACGCCCACTTTAACGCCCACAAACCGCGAAAACCCGTGACGCCCAAAATTTTTATGCTAGATAAAAAATTTTAACTGAAATGTATTGTTCTCATCAATACCTATCGATTGGACCAAAAAAAAGTTTGCCACGCCCACTTTAACGCCCACAAACCGCGAAAACCCGTGACGCCCAAAATTTTTATGCTAGATAAAAAATTTTAACTGAAATGTATTGTTCTCATCAATACCTATCGATTGGACCAAAAAAAAGTTTGCCACGCCCACTATACCGCCCACAAACCGCGAAAACCTGTGACGCCCACAATTTTCATGCAAGATAAACAAATTTAACTGAAATGTGTTGGTCTCGTCAATACCTATCGATTGGTTCAAAAAAAAATTTGCCACGCCCACTCTAACGCCCATAACGCTTAAATCTGTATACCGCGCATTTAAATCTCGCTTTGCTACTTGCATATCTCTATTTAGCTGAGTAACGGGTATCTGATAGTCGAGGTACTCGACTATAGCGTTCTTCCTTGTTGTCAATTTGTTTCCTGGGACTATATATTCTTTGCTTTTCCATTAATACAATAATTTACCTGTTCTTTGTTGGGTGGTCGAAAAACCGGTGCATGAATGTATTGTAAAGTGTAAGCTGTGCAAAAAAGTGATGAAAAAAATTGGACAACTAATTTGAAGAACCATGTGTTAAACATACACAAGATTAATAATGAAGTAGAAGAATGACAAGTAGATACCACTTTGGGTGCAGTTCGACAGGAAACAGACCTTTAAGGTGGATATTAATAACAAGAAGCTGATTCGATCATACATTGAACTCTTTTCAAAAAACAACTTACCATTTAATATAATCCATTCCAAAAACATGAGAAACATTATTATTCCCATATGCCAAGGCTACAAAAAGAAATTCGGATCTTCTTTCACATTGAACAGCACCAACTGCAAAAATGCATTACATACAGTCGCTAACAACATAAAAAAATAAATTTCCAAGGAACTTCAAAACAGACTTATATTAATAAAAATTGACAATGCATCACGGCTATCCAGGAACATTTTTGAAACAAGTATTCAATGTGATAACACAGGACACAATACATTTGAGGGATCTTGGCAAATTGAAGGTGTTAGTGGGAGTTCATCACAAAATCTCTCAAACCCAATTTTTGCCACTTGGAAATTATACAATATTCATCCATCTCATGTTATTTCTATTACATGCAGATGTGACGCGTACTCTGCTGAATTCCGCGCCATTTATGTTACGAAAAATGTAAAAATAAAGAAATACTTCCTTTGATGTCGAAACCACACAAAATACTGAAACGACCCTGACTCTTCGAGACAGAAATTTATTTCCTCTATAGATTTTTTTACCTCACTTTTCCCAATAATGATACAGACGGAGAACGCTATGAAGTATGCTTATATTTACCAGGATCGGATAGAGCTAGGGTATAATAGATAATGTTGATGGCTGGGCGCCTCTGCTGCGCAAGGACCGCGCTTTGTCGAGTTGTGGATTGCTTGCTTCATTGTGTCGGCTCTGCGGAAGAGCCGAGTTGTGTACTGCTTGATTCTTTGTGTCAGCGCTGCGGAAGGGCCGAGGGTGTACTGCTAAGTTAGTTGTGTCGGCGCTGCGGAAGGGCCGAGTTGTGGACTGCTTGCTTCGTTGTGACTCGTCGCTCGAGTAGGTCGTAGTGTTTTAGGTCGTTGGAAGGAACGAGCTACTTAGATTTCAAGTAAGATTTGGGAGTGTAGGGCGTCGTTCGTTTCGATCTGCCGGGTATCGTTAGTTTCGAACTGCCGTTTACACCGTGTCGGGTGCCGAAAACGTGACATCTGGGGGAACTCACTGAGATGGGCCTGAATTACAAAACCGGCCCGGCATCAGAGATCACTGATTTGGTGGTCTGCCTTCTCGGGCTGGTGCTTGTATCGCGACTGGTGCTGCCCTAGTCGGCCTCCGTACTCCTGCAGGGCCTGCCACGTCCACAGCCCCGAGTACAATGATCCGACGCCGCTGCTGGTTCAGGCTGGCTCAGGCGCTGTACGTTCTCTCGGTACTTCGCTAGCGAGTTCTTGAATTTGTTGTCCATGCTGTAACGGATGACCTGGAGTTTAGTGTGAAGTCTGATTCGATACGGGGTGGTTAGTTGTTATGATACTTCGATATCTACCACGGGTTTCAGTTCGTTAATGTACGTTCTGTGTGTCTGTCCTGTCGCCATGTGTTTGATCGTTGCCTGTCACTGTAGACTCGAAGCCTGTCACTTTTTATGGATCCATCGTATATTGGTGCTAGCTTGGCTGCGAACCCAATAACTGCTTTGGATAATGGGTGTTGTCGTTCCCATACGAGGTCTCCTATCTTGGGGCTCCAGTCCCTTTTCCGTAGGTTATACGCCCTGGCTTGATCTTGTGCCGCTTCTCCCATGTTCCGATGTGCCAACTTGCTTGTTTCTATAATTCGTTGTAATCGTGCCTCGTTCCATGTAGTCGTATTTCCCGTCCGTATAATATATACGCAGGGCTGTATCCGCTTGATTCCGATCTGCTGCTGTTGATTGCCATTGTTATCTCGGGTAGCCAATCGTCCCACCGCGTGTGCTCTGTTCCAGAGAATTGTGCTATCATTGTTTTGACTGTCCTGTTTGCCCTCTCTGCCGGGTTCTCCTGCGGAGCGTATCTGGCTGTTAGGCGGTGAGCAATTCCCTATTTCTGGAGCTGTACCTTAAACTTGTTGTTTGTGAGTTGTACTCCGTTATTCGAGATGATTTTTCTTCGGTGCCCCATACCGTGTTAGGACTTGCTCTCGTAGTACTTTTATCACGACTTCTGTTGTTGCTTTTCGAGAACTTCTCGAATGCAACCAGTAGCATGTTGCTGCCGTGGCTAGATCTCAGTAGTGGGCCAACGAAGTCTACACAGAGGGTTTCGCAGGGCGCCTCTGCTATTTGTGTTAGCATTTTCCCCGCCGCCTGTTGTTGTGAAGTCTTGTAAAGTTGGCAAGTTTCGCAGCGTCGTACGTATCAGTGTACATCCCTTGCCAGTAGTATGACGCCATTATTCGGTGCTTAGTTTTCCTGATCCCTAGGTGTCCTGCTGGCCACGTTTCTAGATCTCTATCTATCGCCAGTAGTTTCTGTTTTATCCATTCGTCTTCCTCGAATTCGGCTCCGAGTACTTCTTCCTTGAGCATCCGGGATAATGCATCTGCCAAGACGTGAAGTTTTCTTTTGTGATTGCTTACCTTGAATGAGTATGGCGCCATTCCCAAAGCCCATAAGGCAATCAGTTTTGATGGACTCTCGATCGCGTTGAGCACCTTTAGAGCTTGGTGGTATCGACGAAGTGGTATCCCTCCAAGTAAATCATTATTTTCTGGATGCTCCAGTGGATTGCTAGGCACTCCTTTTCGGTGGCCGAGTATTTTTGCTCTGTCTTTGTAAGTTTTCGACTGGCGTATGAGATAACGTGTTCGCCGGGATAATGCATTTGCCAAGACGTTAAGTTTTCTTTTGTGATTGCTTACCTTGAATGAGTATGGCGCCATTCCCAAAGCCCATAGGGCAATCAGTTTTGATGGACTCTCGATCGCGTTGAGCAACTTTAGAGCTTGGTGGTATCGACGAAGTGGTATCCCTCCAAGTAAATCATTATTTTCTGGATGCTCCAGTGGATTGCCAGGCACTCCGTTTCGGTGGCCGAGTATTTTTGCTCTGTCTTTGTAAGTTGTCGACTGGCGTATGAGATAACGTGTTCGCCTTTATCATTAGTTAGGACTGCTCCTGCAGTTAGGACTGCTCCTTATCCGCAGTTACTAGACGTCCGTCTGGAGTACAAAAGTCTTTTAAAAGGCAGTGCAAGTTAGGATTGGTGCTTCTGTTACAGCTTTCTTCAAGTTTTTGGTTGCCTCTTTTGTCTCTTCGTTTCATTAAACTTCGTACCCTTCTTGACCAGGTTGTACAGCGGTTGCGCCAGTTCCGTGAATTTAGGAACGAACCTTCTGTACCATGAGGCTAATCCCAGGAAGCTGTGTACCTGCTTCGACATGTGTGGGTTTGGCATGTTGAGGGTCGCGGCTATCTTTTCCGGATCTGTGTGTAAGCGTCTTGCGCTGACTAAGAGACCAAGATATATTAGCTCTTCTTTGAAGAAGTGGCATATCTCCGTGTTGATCCTCAGGTTTGCCTTGCGAAGTGGTCTCATCACTTCCTGCAGTTTCTCAAGGTGTTCCCATTTCGTATGCGAATGGTTCCATCTTTTGTCCGATGACTGAGTCCAGGGCTCTTTGGAAAGTGGCTTGGCTGTGTGTAATCCGAAAGGCACTGCTTATGTACTTTGCCGCGCGGAGTTGGTTTAGTATGTAATCCATCCCCGGCACCGCGTATGCATCTGGTTCATCTCGTTCAGCTGCTTGTGTCTATGCATAGTCTCCATTCCTTGATCTTCTTCTTTATGACTACTACTGGCGAGCTGTAAGCGGAATGGTAAGATTTTATTTATTTATTTATTATTAATGACTGCATTGCTGGATTTAGAGGAATACCTATGTTGAATTGGGCGGTCGTTCTTCATAAATATTTTGTGGCTGGCAATGTGACTGACCCCTTGATTCGGCACATCACTTCCAACTCCCTTTTCCCTTTTTCTTGGATCTCTGTCTCTGTTAAATCGCCCGTTGCTTGTAATTCTCTTATTCTTTTTATTCTTGCTGAGACGCCTCCGCATTTTAATCTGGCGTTACACTGTTCTATGAAATCTACTCCCGGTAGTTGTGCTTGTTTGGTTCCCGAGCTGTATTGGTACTTCCAGTGCCTCTGTGACTGTTCGGTTTACACTCCATGCTTAGAAATACTTTTTTCTTTAAATACAAATATTATTTTTTTTCCATTCTCTTTAAATCTAAAAAAAAAAATTAAAAATAAAAAAAATTTAAGAAAAAAAAAGATTTAAAAAAAATATAATTATTCCTCTAAGTAAAATATACTAATAAAATAACTTCATAATATTACGTTATTTTTCAAAGGGAGGGAGATGTAGTATGCACATGTATTGAATCTCTGCTGTACCAAGAGTACCTGAAGCAAACACACTGTAACACTTTGTTGCAGTGTTTACATAAACAAAGGCCCGGTCAAAAACATAAGTGACCGAAACATGAGTCGATCGGCGCGTTCACAGAAAGTGCAAGTGTCAGCATTCTGTTGCACATGCCGGCCGCTCAGCCAAACTAAAGTACATACATAAACCCTCGCGTTCCAGCTAAAGAGAGCATAATTAAATACACTTGATATACATAAGATATACATAGCCGTCTCTCTGCCGCCCAACTGTAGGCAGCGCAGCTACGTGACTTAGGCTTACTTAGATCCTAAGGCAAATTGTTAAATCAGAAACAACTTGACGTTGGAAGCGGCAATACTGCTGCTCCCGAATACAAATAAAGAATACCAAATAAAGAATATTAGAACTACCAAAAGATGCGTTCTCACTATACAAATAAAGAATATTAAAACTACCAAAAGATGCGTTCTCACTATACTATAAGATGGCATTATAAGACCTTCAAGATCACCATATAATGCACCAGTCTGGGTAGTTTCGAAAAAATCCGATCAGTCAGAGGAAAAAAAGTACTGATTAGGTTTTTACCAAATACCATTGAAAGACACGGACATAGAAAAAACAGCATTCGCCGTAAACGGCGGAGAATATGAATTTACGAGACTTCCGTTCGGTCTAAAAAATTGCCCGCCCATTTTTCAAAGAGCTTTAGACGACATACTGAGAGAATACATAGGAAAAATTTGCTATGTATACGTATACGTATGTATAGTCTTTAGCAAAAATCAAGTAGACCACGGTCAAAATCTTGAAAAGGTATTTTCAACCCTACAAAACGCAAACATGCGAGTCCAAGTAGAGAAATGGGGTATACAATATCAGAAAATGGAGCTAAAACCAACATAGATAGGTCCCGAAAACATTAAAAGATCTCCGTTTTTTTCTGGGCATGACAGGTTATTATAGGTCATAAAACCATCCTTCTAAGAGGCGAAGAAGGCCGTATATCTAAGGACAAGTCAAGCAGAACTGCTATTAACCTGAGCAATGACGCGATTACAGCACTCGAGAAACTTAAAAACACCCTCGTCTCCAGAGACGTTAACCTTGCATTAAAGAAAAGAATTCCAGCTGACTACCGATGCTTCAAGCTACGCAATAGGCGCGGTATTGGAACAAAGTCATAGGCCAATAACGTTAATTTTGCGCACCCTGTCAAAAACTATGCAACCAATGAAAGAGAGTTGCTTGCTATAGTTTGGGCTCTCCAAAGCCTAAGACATTACCTTTACGGGTATTCGAAGGTGATAATATACACGGATCACCAACCTCTGAATTTTTCAAATAGCGTAAATAATCAAAATGCTAAACTAAAACGCTGAAGACATCTTATTGGCGAGTATAATCACGAGATCAGGTACAAGCCTGGCGTAGCTAATGTAGTAGCGGATGCGTTATCCCGAGCCCGCGCTGAAATTAATTTGATCAGTTCCTCAGGATCAGTCCATAGCGACGAAAGCTCGCCACACAATCTCATATTTTCGGTAGAAGCTCCAATTAATGTATTTAAAAACCAGATATATTTACTGACAGATGACACAACATATCACAGACATATTATTAAAATTTTATGCACAAGAAAAACTTCTAGCAATTTTAACTAACAGACTTGACCCTAAACTTATAAACGAAATCATTACATCCGACGAAATAATGGGAAAAATTCAAAACATTTACCCCACTTATTTTAAACCATCCAAAGTAAGGTTCACCCAAAACGAAATAGACGACGTAACTTCAAAGTCTCAACAAAACGAAATAATTACACTCGAACATAAAAGAGCTCATAGAGATGCAAAAGAAAATAAAATACAAATTTTAAAACATTATTTATTTTCCACAAGCAATAAAGAAAATTCAAACAATAGTTCAAGCCTGTCAATCTTGTAAAGAATGAAAATACGATAGACACCCCCCAAAAGGAGAAATCCAACCGACCCCTATTCCTAATTACCCGGGAGAAATAGTTGACATCGATATTTATATCACAGAAAAACATAGAGTCTTAACGGGAATCGACAAATTTTCAAAATATGCTCAAGTAAAAATTTTAGAGTCAAGAGCATCCGAAGATATTAAAAATCCGTCGAGGGAAATGTTAATTGTTTTTAGTATGCCGAAATGGATAATATTGAACAAAGAACGCTCATTAGGCTCAGCAGCAATCAAGTTTATGTTAGAAGATGAACTCAAAATATCAGTGCACACGACTGCTCCATATGCATCGACAAGTAACGGACAAATAGAGAGGTTTCATTCAACTCTAACCAAAATCATGCGGTGCCTCAAAAAAGACAATGGGAGCATGACATTTGAGGACTTAATCTTCAAAGCAGTTCAGGAATATAATAAATCGATCCATTCTGTGACAAAGGAGAGTCCGATAAACATATTTTTAGAAGCACAATCTCCAGTTCAGCAGAAGATAGAGAAAAAAAAACGAGAAGAAATCAGACAGAAAATTCAGAAAAAACAAACAGCCGACATCGAATATCATAATCAGGGCAAAGTACAACCAAAATTTTTTAAGCCAGGCGATACAGTCCACGTAAAATTAGATAGAAGGCTAGGCAGTAAACTTACACCTAGATACAAACCTGAGAAAGTAGCAGAAAACCAAATGACCACTATTAAAACACAAACCGGAAAAATCATACATAAAAGTAATATAAGAACATAATTTTTCAGACTATTTTTACCAACATGCTTGGGGATAACCACAGTCCTCGACTATTCCAACTCACTAATCATCTCACTCGAAACCGGATTAGCGGCTAAGCAAGACGGAACATTTAAAATCACTACACCGCTACCTTTCCTACGAATTAAAACAGATTCATACTGATTTACGTAAACTTTAACCTCAAACAAGGAAGAACGCTATAGTCAAGTACCTCGACTATCAGATACCCGTTACTCAGCTAAAGGGACCAAAGGGAAATGGTGATATGCAAGCAGCAAAGTGAGATTAAAGTGCGCCACCTACCGGCGGTAGACAGATTTAAGCGTTATGGGCGTTAGAGTGGGCGTGGCAAACTTATTTTGATCAATCGATAGGTATTGACGAGACCAATACATTTCAGTTAACATTTTTTATTTAGCATGAAAATTGTGGGCTTCACAGGTTTGGGCGGTTTGTGGGCGTTAAAGGGGGCATGGCAAACTTTTTTTTGGGTCAATGGATAGGTATTGATGAGAACAATACATTTAAATTAAAATTTTAATTCTAGCTCTAAATCTGTAGGAGCCACAGTTTTGGGCGGTTTGTGGACGTTAGAGTGGGCGTGGCACTCTGCTGAAACAAACTTGCGCTGCGTAAGAAGCTCAGGAATCTTCACGCCAAATCTTAATAGCTCTCTTAGCTCTTAATAGCTCTTATAGTTTCCGAGATCTCAGCGTTCATCCGGACGGACAGACAGACGGACAGACGGAGAGACGGACATGGCTTGATCGACTCGGCTGGTGATCCTAATCAAGAATATATATACTTTATGGGGTCGGAAACGCCTTCTGCCTGTTACATACTTTCCGACGAATCTAGTATACCCTTTTACTCTACGAGTAACGGGTATAAAAAGACAAATGAGGGCAATTGAAGCGATAGGTACCGCATGGAAATGGCTGGCGGGATTACAAGACCACCACGACTACGAGACATTAGAAAATAAGGTGAATGAGCAATTAGAAAACAACAAGAAACAGGTAGTAATTAACAGACTAATTAATAAAAAAATTAGCCAACTTCCTACCCAGAGTTCGGAAGAAATCGTAAATCAAAAAGCAAATATTCTAAAGTATAAAATTCAATTATTAAAAGAAGAATTAACCAACATTATATACGCAATTACATGGGCCAAATCGAACACAATAAATTCTTTTGTATTTACAAGCACAGAAACAACAGTAGTAGAAGATATCTTTAAAACATAAAACAACTTATTTTTTAACATAGAGGAATTATTGGAATTTGCTAAAACTAAATTAGCCAACCATTAAAACGGATAATTGTAGAACTTTAAAAATTAAAGCAATAAAAAAGGCCCAAGTAATCAATGACATAAAATACGAAAATTTGTTAGAATGTAAGACACAATTATTTCCAATTAAAAATCCTTGTGAGTCCCATAATGATAAGACAATTTGTAATTTAGAAAACTTGTTAGATTTAAGCAATGATACTTGCGTAACGCTTTCCTGAACCTTCGAGAACCAGAACGTAAGATGATCAACAATCAACACATACCGGATTTCGAAGAAATACTGCCAGGCACCATACTGCTAAACGACTTGAATCTTGCTAGATGAGAAACTCCTACAACTGCTCGGTTCCTTCATAATACAATACCGTAATTCAACTGTAACTATTGGCGAAACTTCCTACAAGTCAAGGGAAATCAACATGGTCGAACCAGAACCTCCGATATTCCAACTAATGGGAGAAAAGACGAAGCTAGAAGAAGTACTATCATTACAAATGGTCAAGGAACTCAACATCAACAACACGAAAGCGCTGGAAAAACCAACAACTTTAGAATCTTCCCTTAGTTACGGATCCGCCATCATCCTTCTACTAATAATAGGATCGATCACGGAACTTCTACGAAGACAGAAGTCAACGGAAAGTACATCGGCTTCTATTCCAGAAACGCAGGCAAAGCCTCCACATTCCGGACCTGTACTCTACTACGTGGTGACCGAGGACAGTCGCGTTTAAGGAGGGAAGAGTTAACACCCAAAGTGATATGAAGACCCAGACCGAAGAAGAAGTAAGCATTGATTGCACAAACAATGCCCCCAATAAAGTTCACACGAGCTAAGCCACTCGCGCTAGGCTTGCACCTTTTGATTACACCAGTTTACAAAAAAAAAATTGATGAAGTACGTCTTCGAGGAAACCTTTGTTTTCCGGTAAGGTACATATCCCTGATTAAGAAAAGGGCACTTAAAATTTTTTCTATGGTATCATTTTTTTTTTAAGTTTAAAAAACGTTTTTCGCACTTTTTTATTTTCTAACTCGAGTTCTGATAAACCGAATTCAGTTATCAAAGACTCATTTTACAGGTAATATAATGCCCTTGAACTTTATTGTACACATCATTGAGTTCCATTCATTAGTTTAGAAGCTACACTTCGTCAAAGTTGAAAAGGTTGGAAAAAATGCAAAAACGCTGGCATAAATGGCTTCTTTAAAAATACACGCCTAAAAACCGAAATTAGTTTTATGTTGTTTTATTGAAGGCTGAACCTTAACGGAGAATATGCGCCATTGATCAAGACAATCCGTTGGTAAATTTTTTACAGATTTTTACAGATGTTTAGACTGCAAAGTACCTGATGTAACTAAAGATGACAATCTTGATCACCTACCTCAAAATACATATTGAAATTGTGATAATATAAATTGCGGCTGTTATAATGGTACCTGTGATAGTAGTTTTAGTTTCGCGTGTGTAACTGACTCTGATGTCCTTAAATCAATGTTACCAACTTCAATAAAGCTACACTCTTTCAGTGAACGGTCGTGTTTTTGTCTTGCGCTCCGAATTTTTGTTCTTTTTGTCCATAAACCACCGGGGTTTAATTCATATTTTCATACATTTATATAACTTTTTATGTCCCCCACAATATCCTTTCGCTTCGCGAGTGCATAGTGATTGTTTTGTGTTTAAATTAACAAAATTAGTTTGCACGTCTAATCTCTGTGCAGTGTTTGTTGTTATTGTTTTTTTTAATTGCCTTCTTCTTTTCTTCCAAACGATGTTTGGAGCGGTAAGAGTCTAAACGGTAGTTGCCCGCACTCCCGCATATAACTTTGTTTTTGGAACATAAAAAACTTGCGCTCCCCCAGCTTACTTACTCCCGCTCATTCTCTCCCGCTCTCTAACTCTCTCTTTTACTTGCGTAGATTTATTCTCTTGGCACTGTGGTTCGGAATATCGCGATAATGGCTGTCTGCAATTTAAAGAAATGCAAGTCGTTAATTTCGGCTGGACAACAGAGCATTCCGTGCCATTCGTGTGAGAATATTTTTCATGAAAAATATCTTGGCTATTCGGGCCTGGTACGCGATGCAATCGACATGAGAAGTGGCTTGCGCTACTATTGTGATGAATGCATTGCTTATGAAACCCAGGCACTCTCTATAAGGCGGCTTACATAAAGCACTGTTACGGAATAAATCCGGAACAGCCATAGAAATACGGATCTGCTTGTGGCGCTTGAGTCACAGCTCACTAGCCGTATGCTATCTGAGCCCGATTCTCCTAAGCGTAAAAAGATCGCGGTCGATAGACAACCCACGGTAGCCGCTAGTGTAACTCTCTCTGGCGATCCGGGGTCTGCAGCACAGCAGTCGATCTCAGCCGCCGCACAAATGGTTCTGAGATCGAAAGCTAAAAAAGATTCGGTTTCCGAATGCAAAGGACGCGAGATTTTGCCGCATAAGACGCCCGAAAAATCTGCTATAAACAATAAAATAATAATTCCAACGCCGCATGTTGACTTAACGTCCGGAGTACCGACTGAAACTGGTAGTGCAGCCGTAAATGCCGTAGTACCAAAACCTGTCACATGCGTGGTATCTAAATAGTCACCTGTGTACCGCAGCGGAAACAAATTTTTGTTTCTCGGCTAAATCCTGACCTTTTATCCCTGGACATTACGGCCTATATCCGTAACAAAGTTCAGATTGATGATCTAAAGGTTGAACGATTTAATTTTCCATATGCTAGGGAAGTATCATCTTTTAAGATCGGTGTTCCCTGTGCTCATTTTGCAACTATGTGCTCAGCCAATTTTTGGGCTGCTGGCATTTTTGTTAAAGAGTACGAAGCTAAAAAAAAGAAAATTCGTTCAAGGGAAGTTGGAAATCCCTTTAAAGAGCCATCCACATCTGCATCCTCATCTATCTCAAAAAACTAGATTCTTTTCTTCAGCTTTCTTATCAGAATACAAGAGGTTTACAAAGTAAGTTGACCAAATTGTATACTGATAGTTTTTCCTTGTCTTCCCATGTTATTGTTTTTACTGAAACCTGGTTAAAACCGGAAGTTCTAAGTTCCGAAGTTTTTCCAAGTAAGTACACAATTTACAGGCTTGATCGTCCGTCCCGACGTGGAGGTGGAGTTTTAATTGCAGTTGACTCAGAATTAACGTCTGAAGTAATAACGTCCGACGAAATAAATGACATTGAATTTCTGTGTATAAAACTATCCCTTCCGGGTATTTCTATATACATAACATGTTCATATATTCCGCCATCATCGGAATTCCCGACATATGCGAATCATCTGTCCGCTATCCAGTTTATTTCAAGTAAACTATCAGGCGACATGGTCCACCGTCGAGACCTCAAATATATTGTTACCTTCAACGCAGCATGATTTTCTTGACGGTTTGCTTGATATTTCATTGTCTCAAGTAAATCATGTTTTAAATTTCTTAGGACGATTACTGGATCTATGCTTTGTTTCCAGTCCAGATTGTGTTTGCATAGCTAGAACCTCTGCAATTACTTTACCAGAAGACCCTTATCACCCAACGCTAGAGCTGACTATTGACACGGGTACAAAAGTGTATGAAGTATCTGAAAAAATAGCTAAACGCATTCCCTGCTTTCGTAGAGCGAACTTTGCACTCATTAATAGCCTTATAGCTTGCTCGGATTGGTCCAATCTGTACTTAAGTACTAATATAAATGAAGCGGTTAATATATTTTATAACATTAAACGAAGTTTTTGATACATGCGTTCCTACGTATTATCCTAAAATTTCAAACCAACCCCCGTGGTTTAACAAAGAGCTGGCACGACTTAAAAATGTAAAGTCTAGACTCTACAAAAAGTTTAGAGCTTCAGGTTCACAAGCTGCCTTTTCCCGATACTCAAGTGCTCGGTCTGATTTCACCGTGCTTAACGCCCAGTGTTATAAAAACTATTTAGATCGTTGCAAGACCCAGTTTACACTGGATCCAAAACAGTTTTATAATTTTGTTAACACAAAGCGTAAATCTTCTAGTTACCCATCATCACTTAAATTTGAAAATTCGGCTGCTAGCACTGATCAAGCCATAGCTGATCTTTTTGCACAGTTTTTTCAAACCACCTATTCAACATCAAGTCCTCCAGATCAGTCTTACCCATATGTCATTCCTAAATCAAACTTTATTTGTTGTCCTGTTATAAGTAAAAGCTCACTTCTTTTAGATTTGCAGAGGGTCAAGCCAGTCTACTCTCCGGGTCCTGACGGAGTCCCTGGATGTGTGCTTAGGTATTGCGCTGAGACTTTGTGTAGACCATTGCACAAACTGTTTACTTTGTCTTTAGAAACATCCGATTTCCCACACAGATGGAAGGAGTCGTTTGTTATCCCGCTTCATAAAAAAGGGAGTAAATTGAACGCATGTAATTACAGAGGTATTTCAAAGCTATCAGCTACACCGAAGCTCTTTGAGAACATTATTACGCCTCATTTACAACACAGTTGTAGGTCCCTTATTTCCTCTTGTCAACACGGATTTATAAAACGTAGGTCAAAGACAACCAACCTTTTGGAGTTTACTTCATTTGTTATAAGTGGGTTTAGAAAGAATCGTCAGACTGATGTGGTCTACACTGATTTTAGTAAGGCGTTTGATTCTGTAAATCACCCGATTTTAGTCCGAAAATTTGACCTTTTAGGGTTTCCAGGTGTTCTTCTTAGGTGGATCTTCAGTTATTTGAATGATAGGACTCAAAGGGTCATTTTTAAAAACTCTTTGTCATCCCTAATCCGAGTTACGTCCGGTGTACCACAAGGAAGTCATCTTGGTCCGCTCCTGTTTACATTATTTATAAATGACCTCCCATTAGTCTTAACGAAGTCACGGGTTCTTATGTACGCAGATGACGTTAAGTTGTGCCTGCAATATAATGACCCCGCACAAAGTTTAGCTTTACAATCGGATCTAAATGCATTTCAAACATGGTGCATGGGTAATGAATTGAATTTAAATGGTTCTAAGTGTAAGCTAATGACCTTTTTCGTGTCAGCCCCCACTACTCAACGTATACTTTGAGTGGTTGTGCGTTAGATAGGATAACGCATGCTGACGACCTTGGAGTCTATATGGATCCTAGAGGTACATTTTCCGATCACGTTACTACTGTGGTAAATAAAGCCAGGGGCGTGCTTGCATTTATCAAAAGGTGGTCGAAGGAATTCGATGATCCCTATGTCACAAAGACCTTGTTTATTTCATTAGTCCGACCAATTCTTGAGTACTGCGCTCCTGTTTGGAGTCGCTAATATGGGGTGCATATAGACCGGATTGAGTCTGTGCAAAAAAACTTCTTAATATTTGCCTTACGTAGACATAACTGGGATACAAGCCTAATACTACCATCCTACTCTGGTAGACTACTTCTAATTAACTTACCATCGTTAGATAACCGTATAACTATGCTTGGTATTACGTTTATTAAAAATCTTATTCATGGTGATCTAGATAGTCCCGAGTTACTGGGTCGCCTGCATTTTAATGTGCCAAATAGATTCACTAGAAACTATATTCCTTTAGTATTAAATCACTGTATCTCTAATTATGCAATGCATGATCCTTTTAGAGTACTTTGCAATGATTATAATAGACTATATCATCTAATATCTACTACTGACTCACTTCCTATCTTTAAATCAATAATACTATCCTCCCTAGTAACTAATTAGTTTTACTTGATGTATTTTGTCTATTCGTATATTGACCTATATTTTTAATTGTCTATTGTTACATTGTCTTTTTCTTTGTCCGCGATTATATTTACTCGCCCAAAACGGTGATGGGCTCCGCGCGTAACCAGCTTTGCTTGGTGTCGTATGGCCACCTGTTTGTACTGACCATAGTGCATCAACGTCCAGAATGTAGAACCCGAGCTGGAAGCCGTAGCCCGCGACGATGAAGATTGGAGGACCCCAATTAATAACAAGCCGTCCAGAATCTATATCTCTCAATTCTGCAAATAAAGTTCAGAGAAACTCCAATAGTCCTAACTAATGATAACGCCAACTGATTTGATGAACTTTCAGCCATTGACACAAACGATGAACATGTAAGCGTTTATCAAACAGCCAGCCAGATGAGGGATAACCCCGATCAGGCCATTACCAGCGGCGGCATGGTAGCAGCAACAACAACAACAACGTCGAACGCAACAACAGTTACGCCAACAATGTAGGCAACAACAGTATTATAAATAAAAACAACAATTATATCAGCAACACTAGCCAAGACAACATTACCAACAACCCACCCAATCTCAAGCCACCTCCGATTGTGATTAATAACTGCGAGTATCTGAACGGCCTTATCAAATCTACTGATAACATCGTTCATTCGTCTAAATACTCCGTTAAATGTCGTTCAAGCAATTCAGTTTTGATCCTTGCTACAGGTCCATTAATAGGCCAAAAAGCGGTTCCGACAAAACAAAGTTCGTCTACCTAGTGTTTGTTGAACTAGAGCCACCTTCAAATTATAAGGACTGTGTTGTCAACCATCAGGCAGTAGGACGTCGAAAAACTTTTCCATCCCTGGGTATCTCTCTGCTCTAAAGATCCTCTACAAAAAGGACGCCTGTTCGCTCAGATGCCGTGGGAGGTCCGTCTTAGGCAAATGTCACCAATGGTCATTCTCGACACCAAATTCAACAGGTTTAACCATCCCAGTTGCAGCAACTTGCGAACCAGCAAAACAACCAATTCCCTCCCCTCCAAGAAATAGGAGGGCTTACCAGCAACAAAAGCTACAGTTACAACTACAAACAACACAGAAGATAGCCCTAAACCAACAACAACACCCAGAGACTCGCCAATAGCAAATGCACCACCAACAGTCCTTCCAGCAGCATCATCAACGGAGTCTCCAGCAATTCCAAAATAATCAGCAAGGGAATCGACAAGAACAAATGTGTATACAATCTGAAGAAAATCTGTCTGACCTCGTTGCTCGGTGTTTACGCCAAAAGGGCGTTTAATTTCAGGAGGCAGTGTCGAGCGGCAGTTTTATCCAGATGTCTACATCTCGCGCACTCACACTGCCGTCCGCCCTTCCTCTCCATCTCTCCCTTAAGACTCCGCTCTGCTCTGGAGCGCTTAAGTCAAGTTAGGCTTAAGCAGTTCATGTTTCAAAATATACTAATAAACATCTATGCACGTCGCGCAAAAAAACACAAAGTACACACGGGTTTTTGCGTACCACTCGATCTTGGGGCTTCATCTATTTCAACGATCAAGTCACCCCGCCCAACATTTTGGTCCTTTGAGCAGGATTTTAAAATCTTTGGATTTTCATCTCATGGAGTTTCCTTTCATTTTGTCCCAGCAGGCATGAACCGCTCCAGATAAGTTCCACTTTCTATAATTGCCGGTCATGCAGCCAGTTTTTCGAAAGTTATTAAAAAAAGTTATTAATCCGACGCAATGGCATTAAATATATGTATTTCAATTCCGTTACTTGTGCCCGAGAATAATCCTGTTTCCTTTGCCCACAATTGTAAACTTGAAAAAATTCCCTCAATTCCAGTAGATATTTTAGTGCTACTATTCAACTACAATATTTCTCAAATATATTTTCAATTCCAAGTGTGTGTAAAATATAACGCAGCCACAGTAAAAAATTCCCGATCATAAAATTTTTCCTTATTTATTACTGTTTTCCAGCTGCGTGTGTATATTTACATAAATATTCTAATACAGTCCACTCTAACTACTCTTTCTAATACAGCCTAAAATTAAAAACAAAGTTACAATATCCACAAATGTACTCCAGCAATTCGTCTGCAATTTAGTTGTGCAGGTGACAAACACACGCACCGACAACCAAACATAAGCGACGACTTTACAATTCCCGCAACGTTATTCCGCTACTCGCACCCCACATATGTACATATGTACAATGTACATGCATACGTATATCGATATTTTCGCCAGTGCATAGTGGGTCAAGAGCTCACAAAAAATGTTCATTTCAAACAAATAAAATGAAAGTCCGTAATTCTTAACATATGTCCGACCATCCGATACAATAAATATTTATTGAATCTGCCTATCCGACAGTGTAACTGAACGGGTGTTTCTGTCGATTAGGAGACAGCTGTTTTCTGGCGACTCTGAGAAGCAGTGGACAACAGCAGTTTTAACAGCGAACGTTAGATTTCTGCTGCTAATGTTAGCAGCGCTTCACTATAAAGAAGCCATAAGGAGATGTTGGTCGCGTTTTTATAACCGAGCTTTTATATTCCCTAATTTGTAAATCAAAAAGTTAGATTGAATGTGTACAAATGAATGCAACTTGTGAAGTTCACCATATTTCTGAGTTTTTATTACAAAGTGTGTGAAAGACCCCCAGAGTAGACTTCTGCTCAACTTTGACGATCGGGTGCGAATCGTCACAATATTTTGGTGGCCCATGAGGGGAACATACACTCATAACTTCATCAGCTTCCAATATTTGTAAACTTACTTCAATCGTTGAGCTTACTTGTTTGCACATCTACTATTAGTTTAAACCAGCAAAGTTACGCAACCTTTGCCACGTACATCGCCATAACGGAGCCTCGAATAACGGAGAAATCAAGATGTCGAGGAGAATAGCGGATTCAACCAATGCCTATTGCCAGCTCATGCGACACACTAGTCTCGTGAAGTTTGCCATACCCTTCCTTCAAAGTTTGATCCCAATACGAGCGGAACGACTGAAACAGGTGAGTGTGGTTGTGAGAGTATTTGTGCGTGGTATTTCAAAGCAGAGTGCAATAGGAAAATATTAAAATGGGTAAAAATGAAAGTAATGGTAGTTATTTGGCACAACAGAGTTCGGCACCATTGGCTGTGGTCCAGCCTTTTGGTGATTTGTACGCAATGCAGATAGACTTATCTTCCAGGTTGAGCCAACTAATTAAAAATGCTAAAAAGGACGGTCAAATAAAGAAAACTAAATCCTACTATGAGTTTCGCCTTAACAAGCTCAACGAGCTTTCAAAACAATTTTACACAAATCATCAAGCGCTCATTTTACAGCAATGTCCAAGATCGCATCCATATTTTGCGGATGCTGTTGAGGACAATTAAACCAACCAAACATCGTTCAAGCGCTTAGACTCAAACGGCATCCTGTTCGAGCTGAGATCACGGGAATTGGTAATATGTCGCATAATCAGTGCAGGCACAGCACCGACTTCACCATAATCTCATGTTCAGGATCTGATTTTAATGCCTACGTATCCTCAGCCTTCATCCTTCGGTCACTAACAGGTCATTTACCTAAACAAAATGTAAACATTAAGTTCTGTAAACATCTCCAGGGGTTATCCTTTGCAGATCCTAATTTATTTATTTATTTATTTATTTATGTATTTCGCCAACAGTTGGTACCTTAACTGGCTACTTGTCTATTACTAAACTAAATACTAAGGGACGAAAAGTAAATGTAAAGGGTTTTCTTAATTAATTCCATGGGGGAGCATGGGTCCAGCCACATGTGAGATGGAAGTTTGTTCCAGTAGAACAAGGCTCTACACCGAGGCTCATTAAAAGCATAGTTAGCTCTATAGGCCGGAATAAAAAAAGGTTCAAATGACCTTAAAGACCTACCAGGTACGGAAAAGCCTATGCTACTCAGCAATGCAGGGCAGTCTATTTTGGAGGACAACAGGTCACAAATAAAAACTAGTGCGCTAGTTGTTCTACGATCTTGTAGGGAAGAAAGGTGCACAAGACGACATTTCGCAGAGTAAGAGGGAACCGGGTCATTCAAGTTTAGAGCAAGAAGGGCAAAAGATATGAATTTTTTTTGAACACGCTCAATACGATCGATGTGTGTAGTACCAGTCGGACTCCAAACAAACGAGGCATATTCCAATCTGGACCTAATGAACGAAGAAAAAAAGCCTTAGTTTCGTGTACGGATCTTTAAATTGCGTGGAATTTCGTTTTACAAAACCATACATAGCGTATGCCTTTGGAATTATGTAATTTATGTGATCAATGAAAGTAAATTTGATATCAAATATAACTCCTAGGTCCAGTGATTCATGTCTTAAGGAAAGAACATGGGAACTAATGGAATACGAGCTAAGGACGTTAATTAATCGTTTCCTGTACCCTCATTTTGAAGAAGTTCACTATCGGAGATTGAATTCACAGACCTAAATATTTTAAGATCGTCCGCAAACAACAGGAATTCAGAATTTGTTATGCAATAGCTTAAATCATTAATGAAGATGATGAATAGAAACGGACCCAATGCACTTCCCTGAGGAAGGCCAGAAGTAGCCACATGCGGGTTTGAGAAAACACCATTGCACTCCGCCCATCTAAATAAGATTTAAACCAATTTAATATTGATGAATGAAATCCCAATTTCTGCAATTTTGCCAATAGAGCATTATGGAAGACTTTGTCAAATGCTTTGGCGAAGTCGGTGTAGACTACATCAACTTGATGATGACTGATGAACGATTGGATGCAAACGTAGCTAAGTTAGTGGTAGTTGACCTTCCAGGCATAAAACCATGTTGGTTAGGACTGATGATCCACCAGCAAGAAAAGTTAGCTGATTAGTTACAATTCGTTCAAACATTTTTGAGACATTACTTAGCTGTGCAATTGGCCTATAATTGAAACAATATTTTTGTAACCAGACTTGAATATAGGAGAAACTGTGGCAAGTTTCCATCTATGTGCAAATACGCCAGTGGAAAGAGACTTGTTGAATATCATTTTTAGGGACTCACAAAGAACATTTATACAGTTTTTCAAAATAAATGGAGAAAGGCCATCGCAGTCTAATTTTCCTGAGTCGTTAAAACTCTCAGCAGCCATATGACAGTCCAAATCAGTAACATCTAAGCACCCAATATTTAGCATCGTGGCGACTGAGTGAATCATCGTCATTCCACAGCGAGCTCGGTTCAAAGTTAGATGCATAGTAATTAGCAAATAGATTAGCAACCCCAATATCTGAAGAAGCTAAAATACTTTCATATGACATAAGGGAAGGAAAGTAGGAGGTTGTTCGTTTAGAATTGACAAAGTGCCAGAATGCTTTAGGATTGGTAGTTAGTTTACACTCTATATCAGCAATATATTGGCTGTACTTATACAACAATTTATTGAGGAACTCAAACACACGCTTATGTTGTTTGTACCGATCAAAGTCAGCAGCATCACCGCTTTCTATGTAGCGCTTATAGAATTTATTTCGGAGATTTTGGTATTTTTTTAGTCCTTTTGTGTACCATGGTAGTCTATAAGAACTTTGAACTCTAGTTTTAGCGTATCTGCCTATAATAGTAGAGAGAAAAGATATAAAAACTTCATAGGTCGTATTCACATCCGCATGCGAGAGGACTTCCGCCCATCTGATACTAGAAATATCACTACGGATAGAATCTGAACTGCTAGAATTAATTTAGGTCAGAGGCAGGCGAGAATTATTTGGTGAGAAAATATAACGAGTAATTAAGATTAATAGGGGCTTGTGATGAGCATCACACGCAGCTAGAGGATTATCGCTGCAACATAAAGTAAGTAATTTAAGTTATTAAATACATGGTTAATCTGGACTAATCCCATACTAAGAAGCTCATCGATGACTAAGATTTCGTGGGGAAGATGCAAGATACTGGGAACCATTGCTGAAGACTCAAGATCATGAACTCACACGAGCGAAGGTAGGTTGAAGTCGCCCAAGTCTTCCAGCTCCTGGTATAGGTGCTTCGGGGTATGATACTGTCAGGAAAATTGTTTCCGTAGGACCAGCGAGAGATACACAGAGTTGGTCGAGCAGAGAATCCTCGTTCTGGAGATAAATAGCAATGCAGCGCAGCTCACGCCGCACAGCAATTAAAACTCCGCCACCTCTGAGGCATCGTTTTTTAATGGAATCTCGATCCTTACGGAACACATGATAAAGATTTGTATCAAAGAATTCATTATCGAAGAAATCCATACTGAGCCAGGTTTCAACAAAAATGATGACGTCATGATCACCATGAGACGTTGCCTGGAAAAGGGATTATGCTTTCGTACGCATACCACCGATATTTTGAAAATAAATATTGAAATTTGTATCATGCTATCAATAACTGGTCCAGCATCATGGCCCGAATCCGTAAGAGGCCTCGCTGAGATTTTATCATAATTTATAAAATTATTTGTAAGAACCTTCAGTAAAGTAGTGGTACGGATACGAATAAACTGGTGATCGGCGCTCGAAATATTAGGTGGGCAGTCAATATTAGCATTCAAAATATAACTGCACGGAGGTGAAGAGAGAGAACGTACTACAGCAGCCGCAGTCCATTGTTGTTGTTGATGGCGAAAGCATCTCCAGAGAGCACCTTCAGAGAGAGCACTCTGAGAGGCTCGCCATTCAGCCAAATGTGTCGATAAAAGTGGTTGTAGAAAGTCGAACGTCAGAAAGGTAGAGACGGAGAGCGCATAACTTTTAGGCGATGAAGAGTAAGAATCCATCCGACTATCTAGGTACTTCGGGAGAGAGGCGCAAGATGATGAGAGCGCAACTCCGAGGAGCGCGCCGATATTAGAGCCAGGCGGACGGCGAAAGTCGCGCACAGCGGACAACAAAAGCTCCAGCTGATGTTGTTGATAAGGCATCAGGAGAGCAACGGAAAATGATGTGAGCGCAACTCCGAGGAGGGCGCCGAAATCCGAGCCAGGCGGACGGCGAATGTCGCACAAAGTGGACAACAAAAGCTCCAGCTGATGTTGTCGATGGTGCGTTAGGAGAGAGTCAGAAGATGAAGAGAGCGCAGTGAGAAAGGCAAGCAGCTGCCGATGTTGTTGCGAAAACGACTCCGACAAATGAGGAAAGGCTTTCAGACGATGTCCCGCAAAAGTATCGACGCCAGTGGCGTCGAACACTAGGGATTTTTTGATGTCTGAATTGATGATGAAGTTTTTCCAGGCTCCGGCAAATTAGATAAGATTCCATCCCCTACCCTTTTTACCTTAACTGAGTTCGGCCAGAAATCGTTTTTGAAGGCTTTATCGTAAAGCTGATCTGGGATACCAAGCTTGAAATTTACAAACTTTAAAGTTGTAACGTCAACATCTTTGCTTACAAGTTTTACACAAGTTAGAGAACTAGCATCCACCTTAAGCTTGGTGGACACATATTTTAAAACAGTGTTCGGCTCTGTATCAGTTGCAAACTTTCCGACATGCAAAAATTTCTTGGTCGGCAAAACATGAAGATCTTCGGCATTAGGAGCCATTCCAACAACATGTTTATTGGCCTTGTTGTTTTTCCTTCTTCTCTTATTTCAAACTTGTATGAAATTTCCTCTCTCAATATCCAGAGCATGATTAGAAGGGTCAACGACCGCGGAAGCCGTAGCAGCAGCAGCCGCATATGACTGGGGAGCTGCAGCTACGTTGGTAGGTCCCGGTAGACGAGGCTTGGGGTTTACATTCTGATTAAATGCATCATCTTTAGGGGGGAACCCCTCAAAGAATTTATTATGAAGGCCCTGGTATAAGCGCTCCAGGGCTTTCAATTTATCATCGAATTCATCGATTTTAGAATGCGAATCATTCGCAACCACACAGCTATCACATTGCCACAGTATATTTGGATTTAATAAGAGTTTGAGCACATCGTCCGGTAGGGCTACGCAAGAAGTAAGATAGGCGCGACGGCACAAAGAAGAGCAGCGAACAGCATCCGAAGCGCGAAGCTGGGCCAATGTAACATCAATTTTGCACTCGGGACAGCGGGGAAGTAACATAGCGAAAATTTTAAGCACGTCTAAACGCAATGAAAGCTAGATGACGACATCAAGTCGGTTCGCATTGACCTACTTATCGGCGTCGACACTATCCCGCAATTAATGCTTCCGGACATACGCAAAGGGACGGTTGCAGAACCAATTGCACAAAACACACAGCTGGGCTGGATAGTTTTTGGACCAGCTGAAGCAGCCCAGACGACTTCAATCTCCACTCGTTGTAATTTGGCAAACCTAAACAATATGGTACAGAGGTTTTTCGAATTGGATCAGGTCTCCACAACAAGACAACTCAACGCAGAGGAAAGATGGTGTGAAGACCATTTTCAACAAACTCATATCCGTCAGCCGAATGGGAAATATCTGGTTCGTCTGCCTTTAAAAACGTTGTTTGACCCCACACAGGTGAACGGCCGGTCAAGGCAAATCGCATTAAACTGTTTCCACGCCCTGGAAAGGAAACTTAATCATCGGCCAGATTTCAGTCAACAGTATGTCAGCACTATTCAAGAGTACTTTGATCTCAAGCAGATAAAAGAGGTAAAAGGTAGTGAGGAAGAACACACTAGGATCAACGCTCAAAGGCAACTCTCAATCTCTGCGTGCACCGTTCCACATCATGCTGTGATCAAAGACGATAGTTTAACTACAAAGATGCGCGTCGTATACGACGCTTCGTGCAAAACGTCTAACGGGAGGTCTTTGAATGATATTTTATGCACGGGTCCCGCCCTACAAAACGATCTTGGAGGAGTTATACTCAACTGGCGTCTCCATCGGTATGTCTTCGTGGCCGATATAACGAAAATGTATCGCTGCATAGATATGCATGAAGAAGATGCCCAGTATCAGCGAATTTTCTGGCGCGATGAAAAGGGACTCATCAAGGAATATTTTTTGACTACAGTAACGTTTGGCACTGCCTCGGCACCGTTCACGGCGATTCGAGTCATACATCAGATTGCGTCCGACGAGCGCGAACGCTATCCTCTGGCCGAGCATGTCCTTAAAAAAGAAATCTATGTGGACGATGTTCAAACAGGACACGAGACCGTCGACGGAGCTCTAAGAATTCGCAATGATGTCATCGCAGATCTGCAATCCGCAGGCATGGAGCTCAAGAAGTGGGCAACCAACCATCCAGATATCTTAGAAGGCATCCCAACTACAGATCTCTCTAGCAGTAGCATTTTTTAGATAGACAATAAGGACTCCATTAAAACTTTAGGGTTGTATTGGCACCCAAACAAAGATGGTTTTGGTTTTAATCTTAAGTTTTCTCTCAATCCTATATTCACCAAACGTTCTATACTATCCACAGTAGCACGCTTATTCGATCCGTTGGGATACCTGGCACCAGTGATCATCGCTGCGAAAATCCTGTTAAAGGAAGTTTGGAGTTTTCGTATCGAGCGCAAATATGAGCAAATATGAGCCCCCGCAATATTTGATTGGGACGACCCATTGCCAGATCAACTCGCCGAGCGGTGGCGACAGATCATTCAAGAGCTCCCCGACATTCAAGAGGTACACATCCCTCGTTGGTTAGGCTTCGATTTAAGGCATGTCTCGACGTTGCAACTACACATCTTTTGTGACGGATCATCCATGGCGTATGCAGCTTGCGCTTACTTTCGAGCTAGTTGTACGGATGGTTCCGTGCAGGTTAACTTATTATCCGCCCGCAGTCGAGTCACACCTGTTAAGCCGCTAACAATACCGAGAGTTGAGTTATCCGGAGTCCTGCTGTGTACACAATTAGCCGATTTGATTATCAATCAACTTCAAGCATCACATCACACCATATCCGTACTCTACTGGTCGGATGCAATGATAGTGCTGTATTGGATCAGCGGAGACCCCAGGCGTTGGAAGACATTTGTGTCGAATAGAATTGGAGCAATCCTGGAGGCAAGCTCGCCATCGCAGTGGAGACATGTTCTTACGCAAGAAAACCCAGCAAACAAACTCACCCCTTCCCAGCTGAAACATCACACGCTTTGGTGGAACGGACCACATTGGCTGCATCTTTCAGAGGAGCATTGGCCAGTCAATCCAGTTCAGTCCCCAAAATCAGAACTTATTTCAGGAGAGCAATCCTTAAAGCATATCGGAGCCCACATTTGTATAGAAGTGTAACCGTCTATCGAATCATATTCCTCCTATAATAAACTCTTATTCGTTACAGCCTACGTGAAACGGTTCATTTTTAACACTCGTCACAAAAAAGCGGATAGACTCACCGGCCCTATTCAGGTATCTGAATTCCAAAAGGCTTTGCTCGCACTGGTGCGGATGGTTCAACAAGAAGTCTATTCGGAAGAATTATCAAGACTACGATCCAAGAAATTTCTATCCAAACACAACAAACTCAGCCAGCTATCACCGTTTCTCGACGATGACGGGCTCATGAGAGTTAAAGGCAGACTTAAGAATGCTTTGCAGCTCTCCATGTCTCAACGCACACCAATAATCCTTCCAAAGGCCCACCACCTGACGATTTTGGTTATAAGGAACGCCCATCACAACACCTTACATGGCGGTGTGCAACTAACTTTATCTACAATTCATCAAGTTTTCTGGATCGTCAACGGTAAACAGGCAGTAAAAAGGATTCTGCGACAGTGCGTAACCTGTTTCAAACACCGGCCGTCACCATCAAGCCAACTGATGGGAGATTTACCAGCGCACCGTGTCAATCCGCCCAAACGGGCGTTCGAAGCAACTGGAGTTGATTACACTGGTGCGATTGAGATAAAGTCATCCAGGTTCACAGGACACACTTGCTAAAAAGCATACATTGCAGTTTTCGTTTGCTTAGCGAGCAAAGCGATTCATTTGGAAGCGGTCACGGGAATGTCAGCACAGCATTTTCTGTGGGCGCTGCAGCGCTTTATCGGCCGTAGGGGTTTTTGTCAACATCTATACAGCGACTGTGGAACCAACTTTATCTCATCCGACAAGTCTCTAAAGCTGTGGACCAATGAATTCTATAAAGGCATTGAAGAGACAGTAGCTCCTGAACTTACACGTCGAAACATTCAGTGGCATTTCAATCCTCCACGTAGTCCAAACTTTGGAAGACTGTGGGAATCCAACGTTAAAGCTGTTAAAACCCATCTTCATCGATCGTTTAATGGTATTCGAATGACGTACGAGCAGTTGTCTACTATTCTTGTCCAGATAGAAGCGTGCTTGAACTCTCGGCCATTATGCCCCTTAATGGACATTTTTTTAATCGGTCATTCGATGATGTCACTCGCTGAGCCTAGCCTTAAGGATTCTTCATTAAACACAGAGTTCCTGAATGGTCAAAGGATGTTTCGCCTTTTTTGGAGAAAATGGAGTGCAGATTGGCTATCTCATCTGCAGGCGCGCCCCAAGTGGCGCCACTAAACTGACAATCTTCAGCGTAACGACATGATCATCATCAAGGATGATCGAACTGGTCCTTCTGACTGGAAATTAGGGCGAATCATCGACTTACATCCTGGGGCCGATGGGCTCGTTCGAGTAGCTACAATTAAGACCTCAACGGATATTTACAAAGATTTGCCGTTTACCCTTGCCAAGATTTACTGAAGAGTCTAGCCCAAGTACACAACCCATGCACTTTTGAATATATCCGCATTCACACCATAACACACTTCAACCTTTTCAGAGTTAAGCATGGTCTAAGGCTTTGAATACTGTGTCCAGTATTGGTGGCGGCATTAACGGGTGTTTCTGTCGATTAGGAGAAGCTGGACAGCTGTTTTCTGGCGACTCTGAGAAGCAGTGGACAACAGCAGTTTTAGCAGCGAATGTTAGATTTCTGCTGCTAATGTAAGCAGGGCATCACTACGAAGAAGCCATAAGGAGAAGCTGGTCGCGTTTTTATAGCCGAGCTTTTATAATAACTAATTTGTAAATCGAAAAGGTAGCAATAAGTCAAAGATTGAATGTATACAAATTAATACAACTGGTGAAGTTCAACATATTTCTGAGTTTTTATTACAAAGTGTGTGAAAGACCTCCAGAGTAGACTTCTGCTCAACTTTGACGATCGTCACAACAGTAACCGTATATATTTACAATCTTGATTGGTTCCTAAATTCCATTTTAAGACCGTTTCCTTACTGAATTAAAATTCTAAATTATTTTAGGTCATGACAACATCAGTAATATCCGCTTTAACCCGATTTATGGCCACAGCTGCCTGTCTGATCCACTTTGAGGCCACTGTGAACGCTCCAGGTGCTCCTACCCAAACGTTATCCGCCTGTAAAATTCGACGCGATCACTTCAACTCCTTGTGGCAAACGGTAAAGGCAGCATACGACATATGCTCCGACTGCATTGTGGGTGCAGGCGAGAGCGCAGCAGACAAGAAATCCATACTTAAGTCCAAGTATTACCAAACGTACTCCACTTATTAAATATTTGCCGCGCAGCTGATGAAACAAATCCAAAAAGGCTCCTCCCAAATACCTCAAGCTCCAGTACTTCCGTCCCAAAATTGCACGTCTTATGGCTGTCGGCTCCCTCCTATCGACACAGAGGTTTTCTCTGGCGATTATCTTCGCTGGCCGACTTTCCGGGACCTTTTCACGGCAATATACATAGACAATCCGATTCTAACGCCCGTTGAAAAATTATTCCACTGAAATTCAAGCTCATTCCATAGTTTCAAGATCCCCACTCACCAATGATGGCTTTCGCTCAGCCTGGAATAACCTAACTGAGCGTTTCGAAAATAAGCGATTGCAGGTGAACAGTCACCTGAAAACACTTTTCAATGTGCAATCCATAGCACAGGAGTCGGGAGCAGCCTTAAAAGAGCTTCAACGCACTTTTCAAGGTTGCTTAACTTTCTTAAAATTTTCCGGTTTTACTATTGAGAATCCTGGTTTATATGTGCTCGACAAAACTACCAAAGCTCACTTTCTCATTATAGGAGCAATCCATCCAAAATAAAGCCGAAATTCCTACGTGGCTTGAGCTTAATTCCTATTTGACAGAGCGCCATCGAACTCTTGAGGCCGTCGATAGCTTCCGATCTGCCAATTTCCACCACGTCCAGAATTTCCAAAAATAAATTCTTTCAACACAAGGCTAGTTCCGATACCCAAAGGGTGCGATCTGTGTTCGAAGAAGAACCACCCCGTCCGTATATGTCCACGCTTCCTACAAATGACGGTAGACGAGTCTGCCAAAAGATCCATCCTCTACGGAAGTGCCACCACTTTCTACGGCAAAGCCCCCAGAATCGGCTCCAGGAAGTACATATCCAGAAGTACTGCTCCAATTGCTTGGCTCACAATCATACCAAGGACTCCTGCCGCAGTGGTCATCACTGCCACAAGTGTGGAAAGGGCCACCACACTCTCCTATATACGGACGACCGATCTACACTTGCAACATACTCCTGAGCCTACTATCCTGAAGTTCTTGCTACGGGTGACCTCGCAAGGGGTGGGAGAATGTTTACGTCAAAAGGGCGTTTAATTTCAGGAGGCAGTGTCGAGCGGCAGTTTTATCCAGATGTCTACATCTCGCGCGCTCGCACTGCCGTCCGCCCTCCCTCTCCCTTAAGTCTCCGCTCTGCTCTGGAGCACTTAAGTTAAGTTAGGCTATGCACTTCGCGCAAAAAACCACAAAGTACCCCCGTGTTTTTGCGTACCATTCGATCTTGGGGCTTCATCAAGCCACCCCGCCCCAACACTCGGTTTGAAAAAATGCTCCAGATGATAATGTCAATGATGTCCCTTATATCCAACCTCCTACCCCAAATAGCGCCAGGATCACTACAACTGTCGCTAGTCTCCACTCTAATTTTACAGCCCAAAAAATTGGACTAAAATCGGTGTGTGGAACGCCGACAGGGGCAGAACTCTAGCGGATATTATACTCACTTTTCATATGCAGATTCTTGCTACAGTAGGGACTACACGTTACCCATACAGCCAACGCATGCCATCAGCCATAGACTTCGCCATCTACATAGGAATTCGTTCTGATTTTCTAGCCATCTCTGAAATTCTTAAGTTCGGAGCACAACCCATTCATGAACCAGCACAGAGTCTCCGCTTGTAAACTTTCCCGCATGACGTGCATCCTGCCTCAGAATGCAAATATACCGCAGTTTCAGGAAGCGATTAACGGTTTTATTAGCCTAAACATCAAACTAAACACTCCTGATAACATTTAGGATGCTACTGAAATGTTTGTGCGAAATGACCACATCGCTGCTGAATCATCAACCCGCGGTCAAAGACCAAACAGCCCATCTGATCCACCTCATGCACCTTTAAAACCTGAGGTCCTGGATTTGGTGAGGTTGAAAAGGGCATTGCGTCGCAGATTTATGCGTTTTCGAGATCCTGCTGACAAAAGAGAATATCGTCGCGCTGAAGGCGAAACTGTTGCATAAAACGAAGAGTGAATATTTTGCTGACCCCACAAAGTCGTATGGGTTTAACCTCTGGAGAGCAACACGAAATATAAAACGACAGCCCCCTCGTGCTGACAACACGCGGTGCAGATCAGACGGCGAAATTTCTATGGCCTTTGCAGAGGAATTGGGAGGGCGCTTTCAGCCATTGAATCTAGCTAGGTCTAAAGACCCATGAAACCCTAACCTTCCTAAATGCACCCTCCTCAGCAATCGAACATATTCCTCATGTGAGTCCAGCAGAACTCTTCCTTCAAGTACGCTAACTGCAACGCTGTAAGGCTCCAGGCTTCGACGGCATCGACAGCAGAACTGCGAAGGCGTTACCTAGGAAAGGTATACTATTGGGTTGTTCTTTTAAAAACCGAACACCTTTTTAAAGTTAACATTTTTGATTTGCCTGAATCTTTTTTTACGTATACTATTCGGAAAATAAGAAAACACGTGTATCAGGATTTGGCCGAAAAAAATAATATTTTTAGTTCGAATTTTTTAAAATTTGAAAAAAACCAAAAATTTCCAAAAGTACCCTCTGTTTGTGAATCTATATCTCCAGCTGTAGTTATCCGATTGACTTCATGTCTTTTGTATAAAATCCTCTAAAACCTCTTCTTTTTAAAAATATAAATTTTTTAATTTCTTCAAAATGAAAACAAATTTTAATTAATTTCAACTATTTACAAATTTTCCCCCGTTTGTCACCTACTATCGGTTTTTTTATAGGTTTTGTTTTTAAGATATCGAATTTGATGTAATAGGCACTCTTGTATTTTCAACGTAAGCACTTTGCAGCAAGTTGTCCCTCTCGCTCGCTCTCATAAGATCAATAATGAATAATGTGTCAAAAGTAGGTTAACTGGTTTAGACAATGGACACATGTTAACAGAACTAAATTACAAATAATGATATCCCCTGTCGATGAATATTTGGAAAAATTCAAAATCATGATACAATAGCTGTACATGTTTTTCAACGACTCTTAGTAGACTTTTCAAAAGAAAATTTGACGAAAGTTAAAAAAAAAACTTATTTTTCGGGTAGAGCTGGCGCACAACCCAAAAAAAAACCAAAAAAAAATTATCGCATCACCAGAAAGATTTTGGTTTAGGTGCTGTGGCAATTTTTTCCCACTTCTCACGGCAATGGTGAAAAAGGTTGGCCGCCAGAGCTAGTCTGCAAAGAGTAACTAACCCAATACAGACGGCTTGGGAATTATTTGAATGGGCTTCTAGTCTCTACCAATTATAACAGTAAAATGTTCAACCAACGCGTATATGGAGCAGCTGGACTTCCCCCAACCGACGCCATGTTGCAAGGACGCAGGCTGGTTCGAGGGCAGCGTCAAGGTGGTGTCTTGCGACAGTCAGAGATCAGCTGACCTCTACAAGAAGGCGACGGAGAAGCTCGGAGAGGTGTATCCTGGGGCGAAAATCGTTGCACTAGATTGGTGCGACGTCCCCAGCAGACCACGAGCGAGGATATGGCTGCCGTCGTCCATCAAAGCACCGGAGGACATCCTCTTTATGTTGCAAAGATGCAACCCCAATTTGCCCACGCACGACTGGAAAGTCGTAAAGGTGGAACCTCACGAGGGGCCGATGAGCCAGGCAATCGTGGTACTGAATAAGGAGTCAGTATCCCCAATAGAGGCCGCTCACGGGGAGCTGAACTTCGGATTCAGTGCCATCCGCATCAAAGTCTATAAGGGAGACTCTAACTCGAAGGAGGACCCGACCGGCAACCCAGCCGAGCAGGTCTTTCCCGAGGAGATAGAGGCTCCCGGAGATGATGAACCGGAAGATGGCTACTCAACCGACGCGTCGCTAAGCAGAGGGATGCAGGCGATGAATCCGGCGGACGAAGACGACGGCGACCTCAGCGGCAGCGAGGAAGCGGACGTCACAGTGGTGGAGGGGAACTCGGCAGATGTCGCTAAGACTACTGCAAGTGAACCTCCATCACAGTAAAGCAGCGTCGGCTGACCTCCTGCTCCGCCTGGCTGACGGCGGGGCAGACCTAGTACTCATACAGGAGCCTTGGGTGGTAGGAGGCAAGGTTGCTGGACTGGGTACCAAAGATTTCAAGCTGCTGCTTGATCCAAAAGAAGGTAAAATTCGAACCTGCATTTTAGCCAAAAGGCACCTTAGCATATTTCTGATTCATAATTACAGCAACGGAGACAACACCGTAGCAAGTCTGGAACTTCCAGCGGCTACAATCAGGGTGGCTTCAGCTTACATGGTCTTCGAGAAGGAAGACCCCCAAGACGAGCTTGTCCGGACACTGGTCAAAGATAGCGATGCCCTCAAAATAGGACTGGTAATCGGCTGTGACGCAAACGCTCACCACACTCAGTGAGGAAGCCCAACAAGCAACAACAGGGGTGAGTCTCTTTTTAACTTCATCCTTGGCTCAAATCTATTTCTATGCAACAGGGGTAATACCCCCACCTTTATCACAAAAAATAGCCAAACAGTCATTGACCTTACCATGGTGTCAGGTAATCTGTTAGAAGCAGTCAGAAATTGGGAAGTCTCAAACGAACACTCTTTCTCTGACCATAGATTTATATAAACCACTTTATCACTAGACCCTCCTACTCCAGCTGAATTCGTCAACCTTAGACGTACCAACTGGCGCGCTTATAGGGAAGCCCTACTAAACATTCTTCCAATAGAACCCCCAAATGACAACAGTGATATACTCAGTCTTGATAACATAGTAGGGATGTTCACGAATGCCTGCAACTCGGCTTTCGAGGCAGTCCACCCTAAAAGTCTCCTTGGTGGACACAGAAACTTTCAGAACTCAGATCCAGTTGCAGAACCCTTTTTAACAGGGCAAAAGCAGGAAATGAGGATCTAAAATGGCAACAGTACAAGTTAGAACTAGCCTCCTACAAGAAGGCCATAGGGAAAGAAAAAAGATCAGCTTGGCAGACCTTCTGCTCAAACATAGAGGAAACATCCGATGCAGCTCGGCTTAGGAAGATCCTCTCCAAAATAACCCCCTCCTTGGGGTACCTTCAAAAACCAGGTGGCTCGTGGACAGACTCTAGTGAGGAGTCCCTAAGCCTACTACTAGACACCCACTTTCCGGGTAGTCTCCCGGTAGAACGTCTCCCAGAAAATCATGCAGGGCTGAGCATTGACTTGGAAACGCTTCTTTCCGAACGCAACATAAGTTGGGCCATAAACAGCTTCAAAACCTTCAAATCACCAGGTCACCCGATCATCTCTCACCTGCGCACATCCAACACGCAGGTCAACTTGCCATCAACTGGCTAAAGACAATTTTCCGTACCATTTTTAGGATAGGAACGTTGCCATCAACATGGAGGGAAACAAAGGTAGTCTTTATACCCAAAGCGGGCAAAGCCTCGCTCACGATGACGAACGATTTTAGGCCCATAAGTCTGGCATCCTTTCTCCTTAAGAGCTTTGAGCGACTGATTGGGCTGCACATCAGGTCAGCCATAAACAGCTTCAAACCCTTCAAATCACCAGGACCCGATCATCTCTCACCTGCGCACATCCAACACGCAGGTCAACTTGCCATCAACTGGCTAAAGACAATTTTCCGTACCATTCTTAGGATAGGAACGTTGCCATCAACATGGAGGGAAACAAAGGTAGTCTTTATACCCAAAGCGGGCAAAGCCTCGCACACGATGACGAAAGATTTTAGGCCCATAAGTCTGACATCCTTTCTCCTTAAGAGCTTTGAGCGACTGATTGGACTGCACATCAGGTCAGTCATGGACTCGAAACAGTTATCAGCAGCGCAGCATGCATATTTAAAAGGCAAGTCCACCGAATCAGCTCTTCACGCGGTAGTCAGCCAAATCGAAAAGTCACTCAATCACAAGGAATACGCACTTGCTGCATTCCTGGACATAGAGGGCGCTTTCAACAATGTTCTCCCTACAGCCATAACCGAATCCCTCACCGACCTGGGTGTTGAGATCCAAATCGTAGAGTTAATCCATAAATTGCTGATGAGCAGAATGGTAACCTCCACGCTAGGAATCTCAACACAAACAAGGTTCGTGAACAGGGGAACCCCTCAGGGTGGTGTACTCTCCCCCCTGCTATGGAACATCGCAGTAAATAAGCTGTTGTGCTACATGGAAGGGGGTGGATGCAAGGTTGTGGCATATGCGGACGATGTAGCCATTATTTTCTCAGGAAAATTTCCTCAGACACTATGCGATCTAATGACCGCCAAACTTAAAATACTCTCTGACTGGACAACAGAAAGAGGTCTAGGGGTAAACCCCTCGAAAACGGAACTGGTGCTGTTTACAAACAGATACAAGATTCCTCAACTAAACCCACCAATATTAAATAACTGCTCTCTCTCCTTCAGTGACTACGCCAGGTATTTAGGGTTAGTATTAGATAAGCGTCTGAAATGGAGACTAAACAGCCAAGAGAGAACGAGGAAGGCAACAATTGCCCTCTACTCCTGCAAAAAGGCCATCGGAACGAAATGGGGCATGTCCCCAAAAATCGTGAACTGGATACACACAGCGATAGTTAGGCCTATTCTGCTCTACGGAGTGTCAATATGGTGGCCCGCGCTAATGAAGCAGACAACCACAACAAACCTAAACAAGGTACAACGAATGGCATCCTTATGCATAAGCGGAGCCCTTCGCACCACCCCCAACGAGGCGCTAAATGCTATTCTGAACTTTCCAAGTCTGGACTTAGCCGGCATGGAACGAGCTAAGATAGCTGCGGTTCGGATGAGGGACTTAGGGCAGTGGAAACCCCAAATATACGGTCATGCCAATGATCCCACCCAGCACAGATCTATGCAAACCTATTGAATACATCCACACCCCCTTTGAAGCATTGCTCCCAACCAGAGAAGACTGGGAACAAGGCCAGCCGGGCCCTACAAAGGCAGTCAATTTCTACACTGACGGCTCAAAATTAAATAATCAAGTCGGAGGAGGTATTTACTCCGAACAACTTAATATCAGGAAATCCTTCAGACTTCCGGACCACTGTAGCGTCTTCCAGGCGGAAGTATTTGCCATAATTGAAGCTTTGATGCTTCTGAACGATGCAAACTGTCAGAATAAACTGATTATCATCTATAGTGATAGTCAGGCGGCTCCCACACCATATCGAACTGCCGCAAATCTCTGCACGAGATGGCTCTGCAGTTTAAAATTCACCTGATATGGGTCCCGGGTCACCGGAACATTACAGGCAACTGTATTGCAGATGTGCTGGCCAAGCTGGGACAAGGAGAACATTGGTATGCCGATGGCCACCTGCAAGCTTAACATTAAAAACCAATATAAGAAACTTGCGAGCCTAGCATGGACACATGTTAAGCACTGTCGCATCTCTCGCCAGACATGACCAATCATCGACGCGAAGAGAACTTCGGAACTATTAAGACTAAACCGTACCGAGTGCGGAATGGTAATACGAGTGTTAACAGGCCACTGGTTGGTTGGCACACACGCAAGCAGATTGGGCGCGCCCCGAAACGATTTCTGCAGAAGCTGCAGGGACGAGGAGGAAGAGGAAACGGTGGAACACCTGTTCTGTTCCTGCCAGGCCCTGAGCAGATCTAGACTGTACCACTTAGGGAATCCCTTCATGAGCAGTCTATCTGAACTGGCGAACATAAGCCTAAAACGAATAATAAAATTCATTAAAGCAACCGGATGGGAATTATGCTAAGCCAGGTGCAATAAAGGCAGCAGATTTTTAAGAAAGGGGATACAGATCCACGCGGTACCACAATGGACCTTTTAAGGACTAAGTGTGTCAATGATTTGGCAGCCGCTCTAACCTAACCTAACCTAACCTAGAATTGGTTTAATATATATTGTTCTTATATGATGGACGTTGATGCACTACGAGCAGTACAAACAAGTGGCCCAACGACACCAAGCACGTGCTTGTTACGCGCGGGGCCCTTTTATCAATTTGGGCAAAAAATACGAGTTCGCGAGGAAGATACAAAAAACAAATAGAGACGGGACACAAATGAAAATAAAAGAAGCATCTAAGAATGAAGCAAATGAGTTAAAATATTAGTTTTTAATACCGGGATAGAAGTTGAAGTGCAAATTAAATGATAAAGGTTGTTATAATTATTACATATAACGCGAAAGGGCTCGTGCAGACAAAAATTAGATGTACATCGTGGCTAATTTAGGGGATAATAATTTCGTGTTAGTCTAACAGGAACATTGAAAGTTAGGCGGTTTACAAGTTCTACAGAATGAATATCACCTCTTATAAGATTTTGCATAAAAATAGTACCAAGCATTGTTCTACGATTTGCAAGGGTAGGTAAATTAAGCAATAGTAATCTACTCTGATAGGAAGGTAGCCTTATGTTTTGATCCCAGTTCAAACTACGAAGGGCAAAAAGAAGAAATTTTTTTTTGTACCGACTCAATACGGTCAATATGCACTTGATATTGTGGACTCCAAAACGAAGAACAATATTCCAAAATAGGACGGACAAGGGAGGTAAATAATAATTTGGTTGTATAAGGGTCATCAAATTCTTTTGACCAACGCTTTACAAACCCAAGAACACTCATGGCCTTGCTGACAGTGGACATTATGTGGCAGTCAAATTTAAGTTTTGGGTCCAGAAGAACGCCTAAGTCATTAACTGAATATATACGGTCGAGTGGCGTATTTTGAAGAGAGTAACTAACAAAAGTAGGAGTACCCCTATGAAAAGTCATAACGTTGCATTTAAGGCAGTTCAAATTTAAAAGGTTATACTCACACCATCCCTGAAAACAATCAATATCTGACTGTAAGTTGAAACCCGACGCTATATCATTATGTGATAAACAAAGCTTAACATCATCAGCATACATTAGTACACGAGAGTGTGTTATGATAGAGGGAAGATCGTTAATAAACAAAGTAAACAGCAAAGGGCCCAAATGACTACCCTGAGGCACTCCAGATGTCACATAGATCAGTTTTGAGGCAGCGTTCTTGAATATAACCCTCTGAGTCCTACCATTCAAATAACTTGAAATCCAAGTTAATAGATTACATGGAAATAAATATGTTTCCTTTTTATTATTTACAAATTATCAACAGACTGTTAAGCAACTCAGAAGTAAGGTTCTAATAAGAGCGAGAAAGAGGGAAAACTTACTGCAAAGTGTTTCGTTGAAAATACCACAAGTCTTATTACGTTAAGCTCGATATCTTAAAAACAAACAAAAAATAAAAAAAACCGATTGTAGGTGACAAGCGAACGCATATTTTTAATTAAAGAAAATCAATTTTTTTGTGGTGGCAATAGTTAATTTTTTTTTAATAAAAATTGTTTTTTTTTTAGAAATTAAAAAATTTGTTTAAAAAGATGAGGTTTTAGAGGATTTTAAACAGAAGACATGAAGTACTTTTGGAAATCTTGCGTTTTTATACAAACTTTAAAAAATACAAACGAAAAAAAATTGAAAATTATAATAACAAGCTTACATCAACATGTGCTAAGCTTCGAAAGCTAAATTGGATTCTTAAAGGAACAAGTAAATGTAGCCTCATCAACAAGATGTTGCTGTACAACTCGATTGTGGAGCTTTTGATGACATATTGCATTCAAATATCGGGTACCGCTTCAGACTCAAATGTTCTGAAAATGAGCTTCGAACAAAGAGCCAACAGTAAATTTTATTTTCAAATTGATTCACGATAATGCACCGTCTCATTGGTCGACGCTTGTGACCGATTATTTGAGCAAAAATCACCATACCGCCCAATGAGCTAAAACACTCGTTGACCGTGCAAAAGCTGTATTAAAGCAGAAGTAGACGATTTTGAATAAAATAAAATGATTTTGCCGAAAAAACTATTTATTCTGTTTTTGTTTAAAAGTCCTATTTACTTTAGAACGCACCTTGTACGAGTATACGAAAATATATTTAACATATTCTAGTATTTCGGAAAAAAATAAAATTAACCACGGTTCATTCAGCCTTAAAAGTGACAGGTTTGGTTTGCAGGTCTCAAGATTAGAATCGGACTTCACATTTGAAAATAGAAGGCACAGAAGCAATAAGTTTAGTTTGATTAGCCACTGGTCTTCGGATCAGCTGTTATTTTATGGTAGATGGTGAGCTGTGCAGATCGGAAGTTTTACATTTGTGTAAGGTTCCAGCCGTTTCAAACGGATGGACTCTATGGAAAGAGGGTATAAGTATCTCATAAAAATGTCCGTCAAAGTCCAACAAAGTTTATCTGGGAAATTTTCGGAACGGTAAGGCCTTATGGTTTCCACCCTTTGAAACGAACTGTTTTTTTTAGATTTTCTCGCTGCGGAATTCGGCCGGCTAGCTCAGTAGAGTTGTGTGTTCGTCCCGCCAAAATTAGTAGTAAACGTGACTGCTCAGCTAATAGTAACCACAATTTAGAATTCACGTTATAAGTCGTTTATTCACGGCTTTTAGCTACAAAGCTATATTTTCTTGTGCTGGTCCTCCTTGCGGTGATGCTTCTCGCAGTCCTCCGCTTCGGTGGCCCACGCTGTTTCGGATACTTCTGCCGCCACTCGTAAGAGATGACGACGAGCTGTTCGGGGCTCAGGGGAATGTCACCTTTTCCAGACTAGTGTAAACAGGCGCTGAGCTTTCCAGACAATCGCCCTGCCAGCCGTACCCTTCTATCCCTTGCTCTGCTTCGGCCAGTCCCGCCAGACGCTCACTCAGTTACCTTTGACGCTCCGAGTAACCGTGCGGTTTACGCCAGCAGACCCTGTAGTGAACGCCCAGTGAAAAACGAACGTTCCACCCTAGTCTTCCCTCAAGACTGTTGCGGTCGTACCTGATGCGTGCGAGTTATCCAGCTCATGATCCCAGCTTCCTTACCCAATTTATAAACAAAGTCTTCATATACAATTCTGAGAACGCTTTCCAGCTCGAGCGCCCAGCCGCCTTACCCAAGTCGTAAACAATTTCTTATAAACAATTCTTAGCTGGGATCCCCTTACTCAGCGTTCCCACAGAATCCCAATTAGCTTCCCCACTTCAATCAAAGTTCATTATTAAGATTCAATTTCGCCGCAGTCCTCCTAACATAAACTAAGCTGGGTCCTGCTAATGTAAACACAAGCATCCGGCAAAGCATTGAGCAAAGAATTTGATCATCCGATTTCCCGACTCTCTTGAGTCCAACCCTTGTCCAACTCTTAATGAGTTCCCCAATTCTCTTAAACCGAGGTTTGTTTATCAAATAATCGGCCCTTGGCCAGGCAGTCCGTTTTCGCATCCGAGAAGATCGGTTCAATAGAAGAAATATTGTGAACAATAGAATAAAAGTCGGTATTAAGGAAAAGTTGTAAAGTTGTAACCTAGTGAATAAAAAATAAAAATAAATTTTTTTAAATTATTCGCAAGTGAAATAATTAATTGGCGCCCAACATGGGGCCACGCTTAAATTATTCTAATTAAAAGCTTTAAAATAAATAACTAACAGTTTTAAAGTAAAAAGGAACTTGCGTGGTGAAATAAAAACTTAACCAACCAACGAAAAGTTCGTGTTAGAAACAAAGGAGGAAATTAATAAATGAAATAATCCCCTTTCCATACAACAATCCGCTAATTAATAATCGGCATAATAAAAATTCTGTTCAACAAAAAAACTAAACGGTCTCAAAAAAAAAATTATTCACAAAATTAAACTAAAATTGTAAAACTGTGAAAGTGAAAGTTGATACAAAAACAAGGGAGAACGCTATAGTCGAGTACCTCGACTATCAGATACCCGTTACTCAGCTAAATGGAGATATGCAAGCAGCAAAGCGATATTAAAATGCGCCACCTACCGGCGGTATACAGATTTAAGCGTTATGGGCGTTAGAGTGGGCGTGGCAAATTTTTTTTGGATCAATCGATAGGTATTGACGAGACCAATACATTTCAGTTAAAATTTTTTATCTAGCATGAAAATTGTGGGCGTCACAGGGTTTTGCGGTTTGTGGGCGTTAAAGTGGGCGTGGCAAACTTTTTTTTAGGTCAATCGATAGGTATTGATGAGAACATTTCATTTCAGTTAAAATTTTCTATCTAGCATCAAAACTGTAGGAGCCACAGTTTTGGGCGGTTTGTGGGCGTTAGAGTGGGCGTGGCAGTCTACTGAAACAAACTTGCGCTGCGTAGGAAGCTCAGGAATCTGCACGCCAAATCTCAATAGCCTAGCTCCCATAGTTTCCGAGATCTCAGCGTTCATCCGGACAGACGGACAGACGGACAGACGGACAGACGGACAGACGGACAGACGGACATGGCTAGATCGACTCGGCTAGTGATCCTGATCAAGAATATATATACTTTATGGGGTCGGAAACGCTTCCTTCTGCCTGTTACATACTTTCCGACGAATCTAGTATACCCTTTTACTCTACGAGTAACGGGTATAAATATCAACTGAGAAACAAAAGCCAAATTCAATTACAAATCTAAAAAACACAAATTCAACAAGAGGGAAGAGCTGAGGGCAATCCGTCGCTAAACAGTGACGATCAGAAAACAAACCGAAGGAAGAGCTGAGGGCAATCCCTCGCTAAAAATTAAGAACCAACAAAAATAAGTTGAAGAAAGAGCTGAGAGCTAAAAACAACCAAGAAGGACGACCCCAGCAGGATCATTAAGGAAAACAGAAGACCTCATATTAAACCCAGGAAGAAAAGAAGACAATTAGTGAGCGTATACTGTTTATTTTTTTATATTTACTTAAGTACTATAAGCAATAAATTTTAAATAAAATCAAACAAGGTGGAAGACCTAATTAACGATTTTGAAAGAATTCTCACAATGCCTCTACCCCAACCCGCAATGGCTTCTAGCAGTCAAGCTAATTACCTTGAATCCCTTAAGGAATGAGATCGTGAGTTTAAAAGCACAACTAAATCAAAATATAAGATTGAAGATTTTCAAGTAAAGCCATTGACCCAAATGTTAAATGTGAAACTTGCTTTGAAATTATCAAATCAGTCAGGGAATTCAAAGGAGAAGAAGACAAATATGTGAGTTGGAGGGAATCAGCAGAAATAGCCATGTGGCAATATGCTAGAGGTAGCGAAAGATTCTTTTCTGCATTGTCAATCTTGAGAAAAAAAATAACAAAAATAACAGCAAACGATGCCCTAACACACAATAGGACAGTATTAAATTTTGACGCCATAATGGCAAGGTTGGACTTTGTTTTTAGCGACAAACGTCCAATTCATATAATTGAACAAGACCTAGGAGTACTAAGTCAAGGGAAACTGTCCATAATGGAATATTATGGGTTAGTTAATAAAAAACTAACTCTTCTAATAAATATAGCCATTAACTGCTGAAATGAACGAAAAACACAAAAAGACAGCACTAAGAGTATTCATAACTGGCCTATATTTTCTATGAATCCGCCAGACTTACCGAACGCTATGGTAATAGTACAAGAACTAGAAAGCAATAATTTGAGGGCCCAATTCGCTAACAATTTCACATCATCACAGCGCAGGAGTTATGAGTCAAATTTATTCGGGTACCAAAACTCAAATAATAGACCCAAGCAAAGTAACCATAATAACCATAATAGTAATCAAAGGAATACTAACAACCTGAGGTTTAATCAACCCGATAGCCAGAATATAAACAATTATAATCAAAATAAAAATCTTAATTGGAATCAGGGCAGACAGTATAATCCACAATATAATTCCCATAGTCAATGGAATTCCAATAAAGCTCAGCAAAGCAAGTCAGAACCGATGGACGTAGATGAATCCTTACAGATTCAGAATAGGCCAAATAACAATAAGGGTTATAACAATTATAGTAACAACAACTATAATCAGAACATATGGAATCAAAATAAAAAGCCAGAGACACAAACAACTCAGCAAAATAATCCTCAAAACAAAAGAGAACCAACAGGTACGGTTAACCAACCGGCAAACAAAACTATGCGATTAAATAATATCGAAGAGGACCATTTTTTAGGCCAGAATACGGAGTAGGATTACCCTACCTAATCCGATATGATAGCAAAATAAATAAAAAGCTTAAAATCTTATTTGACACAGGAGCAACCTCCTGCTATATCAAAACAGGAATTTATAAAAACAATAACGACCTTCCTATATATAAAAGAGTATCTACGGTTAATGGATATTCTACAATTAAATATTATCACATGGTAACGATCTTTGACACGCGTTACACATTTTATGAAATAGACGGGTTAAATAATTTTCTAATAGGTTACAACCTATTAAAAAAAATTGCAGCTGTAATAGACACAGAAAAAGGAGTAGTAAAATATGGGGGCAAAGAAGGAAAAATAGATTTTTGATAATGACAGCTCTTTTAACCAACTTTCCTTATCTGAAGAAAAAACCATCATTAAAGGAATTTATTATACGAAAATACTTTGATGAAAAGGCCAACATCAGAACTCAGTCTGAAGAGGCAAATCAAAGCAAAACAAGTTTGGGATTAAAATATCCTGAACACGCCGTCGTTGAAGTATCCGACAAAAATTCTAGTTTGGCATTCAAAAGTCCTGAACAAGTCGTCGTTCATTTATCCGACAACAATGAAATAAACAATATGAGTGAATCAACTCCATACCAAAGAATGGATTTGGAAAATTAGATAATAAATATTATCAATAAAGAGCACTCGAAGATAAACATGCAAGTCCCTTATAGGACTGATATTCGCGGTGAAATAAACACCGAAAACGATAGAGTTATTTATAGCAAACAGTATCCCTATGCTCTATCGGCTTCAGATTTCGTAAACTCTGAAGTTAATCGCATGTTAAGAGAAGGAATTATAAAACCAAGCAAGAGCCCTTATAACTCTCCAGTTTTAGTGGTACCAAAAAAGGGATTTAATGAAGATGGTACTGCAAAACTAAGATTAGTTATAGACTATAAGAAACTATATTAAAGCACCATTCCCGACAGATATCCAATGCAAGATCCTTCAGTGATTTTGCCAAATCTTGGAAAGGCTAAACACTTTTCCACGATCGACTTGGAGTCTGGGTTTCACAAGATTCTAATGAAAGAAATAGACATTAAAAAACCTTATTTTCTATAAACAACGGAAAATATGAACTCTGCCAGAATATTTCAACGTGCAATGGATGTTATTTTGAGAGAACAAGAAGGTAAAACATGTCACGTATATATGGATGACATTATTATATTTTCTAAAACAATAGAACAACACTACAAGGACTTAATTGTCATAATTAATATATTTCAATTGAAAAATCAAAGTTCTTCAAATTAGAAACCACATTTCTTGGCTACCCCGAAAAAATATCTACAATATTAAAGTATCCAATTCCAAAAAACATTCGAGAGCTTAGAAGCTTATGTAATCCAAGAGGAGCCATTTTTATAAATGGTTATAATACTGTTAATGATACTAATTTAAATGGGTCATTTTTAATTACTTTAAATAGTACTACTACAATAAATAATATACCCTACTCTAATCTGGACCATAAGATAATAGAATATATCACTGCTAAACAGTATAATGATTTTTTAGTATCCGAATATCTTATGTCAAATGATTCGGAACTTTCATTCGATAACATTAACATATTAAACCCATTTATATAAATTAAACAACTCAAATCCCAATAACATTTATACTGATCATATCAATTTTAATATATGTAATTATCACGCTTGTATTTAAATTCAAAAAATACCTAATATTCAAACCACGGCAAATTCATATTGAAATAGCCCCGAAAATAATATGTCCGAAAATGAAAATACCACTGAGGATGAAATTATAGTCGAATTGACAAATCATCTAAATTCATTTTATCCGACACTTCCGAAGAATCGGGACGATTCAATTTAGAAGGGAAAGAGTTATCCAGCTCATGATTCCAGCCTCCTTACCCAATTTAAAAACCAACTCTTCTTATACAATTCTTAGCTGAGAACGCTTTCCAGCTCGAGCGCCCAGCCGCCTTACCCAAGTCGTAAACAATTTCTTATAAACAATTCTTAGCTGGGATCCCCTTACTCAGCGTTCCCACAGAATCCCAATTAGCTTCCCCACTTCAATCAAAGTTCATTATTAAGATTCAATTTCGCCGCAGTCCTCCTAACATAAACTAAGCTGGGTCTAGCTAATGTAAACACAAGCATCCGGTCAACACCCGGCGAGCCCCAAAACTGCAGCGTAATCCGTTTGGCAATTGAGCAGAGAATTTGATCATCCGATTTCCCCGACTCTCTTGAGTCCAACCCTTGTCCAACACTTAATGAGTTCCCCAATTCTCATAAACCGAGGTTTGTTTATCAGATAATCGGCCCTTGGCCAGGCAGTCCGTTTTTGCATCCGAGAAGATCGGTTCAATAAGAAAATAATTGTGAACAGTTGATTAAAAGTCGATACTAAGGAAATGTTGTGCAGTTGTAACTTAGTGATTAAAAAATAAAAATAATTTTTTTTAAATAACTCACGAGTGAAATTATTAATTGGCGCCCAACGTGGGGCCACTCTTAATTTGTTCTAAATAAAGCCTTAAAATAAATAACCAACGGTTTTAAAGTGAAAAGGAACTTGCGTGGTCAAATAAAAACTTAACCGACAAAAAAGTTTGTGTTAAAAATAAAAGAAGGAAATTAATAAATGAAATAATCCCCTTTTACTTACAACAATCTGCTTATTAGTAATCGTTATAATAAACCTTCTGTTTAACAAAAAAAACTAAACGGTCTCAAAAAATAAAACCAAACAATTTACAAAGTTAAGCAAAAATTTAAAATCTGTAAAAGTGAAAGCTGATACAATAAAAACAATTGAGAAACAAAATTCAAATACAATTACAAATTCAAATACCAAATCCAACAAGAAGGAAGAGCTGAGGGCAATCCCTCGCTAAACAGTGACAACCAGAAAACAAAAAGAAGGAAGAACTGAGGGCAATCCCTCGCTAAAAATTAACGACCACAAAAATAAATTGAAGGAAGAGCTGAGGGCCATCCCTCTCTAAAAACAACCAAAAAGGACGACCCCAGCAGGATCATCAAAGGAAAACAGACGATATCACATTAAACCCAGAAGAAATGAAAACAATTAAGTACTATAAGCATAAAAATTTAAATAAAATCAAATAAGGTGGAAGACCTCATTAACGATTTTGAAAGAATTCTCACCATGCCCCTACCCCAACCTGCAATGGCTTCTAGCAGCCAAGCCAATAACCAAGTGAGCGATTTAATTGCACATATTGTAAATAACGAATTGAATCCCTTAAGGAATGAGATCGTGAGTTTAAAAGCACAACTAAATTAAAATATAAAAAAGGTTGAAGAATTTCAAGTAAAGCCATTGACCCAAATATTAAATGTGAAACTTCCTTTGAAATTATTAAATCAGTCAGGGAATTTAAAGGAGAAGAAGACAAATATGTGAGTTGGAGGGAATCAGCAGAAATAGCCATGGGGCAATATGCTAGAGGTAGCGAAAGATTTTTTCTGCATTGTCAATCTTGAGAAACAAAATAACAAAAATAACAGCAAACGATGCCCTAACACACAACAGGACAGTATTAAATTTTGACGCCATAATGGCAAGGTTGGACTCTGTTTTTAGCGACAAACGTCCAATTCATATAATTGAACAAGACCTAGGAGTACTAAGTTAAGGGAAACTGTCCATAATGGAATATTATGGGTTAGTTAACAAAAACTAACTCTTCTAATAAATAAAACCATTATGATTTACGGCAGAAACAAACCATTAGCTGCTAAATTGAACGAAAAACACAAAAAGACAGTACTAAGGGTATTCATAACTGGCCTCAACGGCCATATCTTAGACGTTATATTTTCTATGAATCCACCAGACTTACCGAACGGTATGGTAATAGTACAAGAACTAGAAAGCCATAATTTGAGGGCCCAATTCGCAAACAATTTTACATTATCACAGCGCAAAAATTAGTAGTAAAATTTATTCGGGTACCAAAACTCAAATAAAAATCCCAGGCAAGGTAACCATAATAACTATAATAGCAATCAGAGGAATACTAACAACTTGAGGTTTAACCAACCCGATAGCCAAAATAGATACAATTATAATCAGAATAAAAATCATAATTGGAATCAGGGCAGTTTAATCCTCAATATAATTCCCATAATCAATGTAATTCCAATAAAGCTCAACAAAACAAGCCAGAACAAAAATTCTAGCTTGGGATCAAAAAATCCTGAACTCGCCGTCGTTGAAGTATCCGACAAAACTAAAAGTTTGGGATTGAAAAATCCTGAGCGCGCCGTCGTTGAAGTATTTGAAAAAATTTCAAGTTTGGCATTCAAAAGTCCTGAACAAGCCGTCATTGATTTATCCGACAACAATGAAATAAACAATATGAGTGAATCAACTCCATACAAAAGAATGGATTTGGAAAATGAGATAATAAATATTATCAATAAAGAGCACTCGAAGATAAACATGCAAGTCCCTTTCAGGACTGATATTCGTGGTGAAATAAACACCGAAAACGATAGAGCTATTTATAGCAAACAGTATCCCTATGCTCTATCGGCTTCAGTTTTCGTAAACTCTGAAGTTAATCGCATGTTGAAAGAAGGAATTATAAGACCAAGCAAGAGCCCTTATAATTCTCCAGTTTTAGTGGTACCAAAAAAGGGTTTTAATAAAAATGGTACTGCAAAGCTCAGATTAGTTATAGACTATAATAGACTAAATGAAAACACCATTCCGGACAGATATCCAATGCAAGATCCTTCGGTGATTTTGTCAAACCTTGGAAGAGCAAAATACTTTTCCACGATCGACTTGGAGTCTGGGTTTCACCAGATTCTCATGAAAGAGACAGACATTGAAAAAACTTCGTTTTCTATAAATAACGGAAAATATGAATTCTTGAGAATGTCATTTTGGTTAACGAACGCTCCCAGAATTTTCCAACGTACAATGGATGACATTTTAAGAGAACAAGTAGGTAAAACGTGTCATGTTTATACATATGTGTTGGGGCGGGTTGGCTTAATCGTTGGAAATAGTTGAAGCCCCAAGATTGAATGGTACCCAAAACACACGGGAGTACTTTGGGGTTTTTACGCGACGTGCGTAGATGTTAATTATATCACTTTGAAATAAGAACTGCTTAAGCCTAACTTAACTTAAGCGCTCCAGAGCAGAGCGGAGACTTAGGGGAGAGATGGAGAGGGAGAGCGGACGGCAGGGCGAGCACGCAAGATGTAGAAATCTGGATAAAACTGCCGCTCGACACTGCCTCCTGAAATTAAACGCCCTTTTGACGTGAACAATATGGATGACATTATTATATTTTCTAAAATAATAGAACAACACAACAAGGACTTAATCGTCATAATTAATATTTTGCTGAACGCAAATATGAAAATTTCAATCGAAAAATCAAAGTTCATCAAATTAGAAACCACATTTCTTGGCTACGTTGTTTCTCACAATGTAATCAAAACAGACCCCGAAAAAGTATCTACAATTTTAAAATATCCAATACCAAAAAACATTCGAGAGCTTAGAAGCTTCCTAGGCTTTACCGGCTATTACAGAAAATTTGTGTCAGCTGTAAGAGCTTTTAACGAGCTCAAAGATAATTTAATTGCACAAATCGAATTGGTACAACCTGACTATAATAAAAAGTTCACTTTAACGACCGATGCGTCCGATCTAGCTATTGGTGCTGTTCTTTCTCAGGAAGGAAAACCAATAACCTTTATTTCAAAAACTCTAAACTATGCAATCAATAAGAAAGAACTTTAAGCAATAGTTTGGGCATTTAAAAATTTGCGAAACTATTTATACAGCGTAAAAAACATAGAAATCTATACAGATCAGAACCACTGTTTTTCTCGATCTCTCAAAAAAATCCAAACATCGAGATGAAAAGACGGTACTCATTCATTGAATGTTACTCTCCCAAAATAATTTATGAGCCAAGATCTACCAATGTAGTCGCTGACTCCTTATCAAGAATTCAAATTACAACCTAACGGACAGGAACGAGACGGTCTCAGATCAAAACACTCAGCATTCAGCAGAGAGTAGTTTTGAGAATGTTGTACAAGAAAACCGATAACCCTTAAACCAGTTTAAGCAACTAATAGCAACGGGGAGGTATATATACATGAGATGGTCAATATATTCGGAAATACCAGACATATAATAGAATTTGATACCCCAGAAAATTTGGTATCAATCTTAAGGGAATATATTCCTCCCGACATAACAATAGGTGTTACCTGTTCTTTAGAAGACTTATACAAAATTTAAAATCCACTTAAAGAAAATTTCACAAATATATTCCTATATACAAAAATATTCGTCCAAGATGTAGAAAACCCTGAAGACACAGCATTAATAATCGAAGAAACTCATTGTAGAGCAAACAGGGGACTGGACGAAAATTACAAACAAATTAACAGACTATACTATTGGCCAAATTTGAACAAAAAACTCCAGGAGTACATAAAAAATTGTACCACTTGTAATAGCAACAAATATAATAGACACCCTGTACTAATTCCTATTGGTCAAGCACCCATCCCAAATAAAGAAGGGGAAAATCTGCATATCGACATTTTTTACGCTCAGAATTTAATGTTCATTACTTGTATTGATTCATATTCAAAATACTTAGTTGTAAAGGAGATCCAAAATAAACTCAACATAGAAACCAAAATTGTAGAAATATTGCAACAATTTCCACTTGCCAAAACTTTAATGGTAATAACGAGCCTTGTTTTTCTTCAACACAATTTAAATCCTTCGCACAAAGATGCGGTATTAATTTATATTTCGCGGATCCTCGCCATAGTACTTCCAATGCACACTGGGCCAGCCGATCCGACTTTTGGCCAAAAATACGTTTTTTTTTTAAAGAAAATTACCAGTCCGAGTATGGAGTCCTTTTTATAATACATTAATCTATTTTATGCCAGTTTCAAGAAATTTGGAAAAGTAGTTTTCTTTTACCGTATTTTTAAGAAAGGTAATAGATTATTTAGGGTACAGTGCCAGCAATAAAGGGATTTTGCCTAATGATTCGCATATAGAAGTTATAAAAAGTTATCCTGTTCCGAATAATACAAAACAACTTCACTCTTGTTTAGGTATGTTCTCTTATTTTCGTAGATTTGTTCCGTCTTATGCAAGTATGGCCCGACCATTAGTTGAACTATTAAAGAAAGTCTTGTATTATTCATTAAAAGCTTCGGCAGCCGAATCAAGGTACCACAGTTTCGAGCTCGAGACACTTGCGATTATTTATGCTCTTTTTAGAGTATATTTAGAACACATGCCCTTTAAAATTGTGACGAATTGTCATTCTTAACTAAAAACATTAATCAAAAAGTCTATCAATCCCCGTATTGCTCGTTGGTCGTTGGAATTATAAAACTACAATTATAAAATTAAGCACCGTCCTGGCGAAAGTATGCCGCATGTTGATGCTTTAAGTAGGCAAACGGAATTGTTAAGCAATAAAATAGAAAGGGTAATGGAAGAGTCAGAGTCGTCAGAATTATTAGAATCGTCAGAAAAGTCAGAATTAATAGAATCGTCAGAAAAGTCAGAATTAGTAGAATCGCCAGAATTAATAGAATCATCAGAGTCGTCAGAATTAGTAGAATCGTAAGAGTCGTCAGAATTAATAGAATCGTCAGAGTCGTCAGAATTATTAGAATCGTCAGAAAAGTCGGAATTAATAGAATCGTCAGAAAAGTCAGAATTAATAGAATCATCAGAGTCGTCAGAATTAGTAGAATCGTCAGAGTCGTCAGAATTAATAGAATCGTCAGAGTCGTCAGAAAAGTCGGAATTAGTAGAATCGTCAGAATTGTCAGAAAAGTCAGAATTAGTACGATCGTCAGGGTCATCAGAAGTAGCAGAGTTAAAGGCTTTAGAAAATTCAAGGCTTGTGGAATTTGCAAAATTTATCGGAATTACAAAAAGAAGTGGAATTGGTTAATTTAGTTGGGACGTTGGGAGCTATGCCAGATGATATTGACTTTCTATTGCAAACGGATCAAATGAGGGATGAAGTTATAAGTAAAATACGAGACGAGTTAGCAGAAGGACCAGTGAAAAGTTTTGTTTTGATAGATGGTGTTGTGTATCACGAAGATACGAACCAGAATAGGACTTTGTATGTTCCATCAGGTATTCGAGATGATTTAATTAAGTTGTCCCATGTAAAACTAGGTCATTTAGCTGCAAATAAGTGCTACAAAAATATGAAGTCTAAGTTTTGTTTTCCTTTAATGAGAACAAAAAAAAATTAGTTGATTATAAATTGATTGAAGTGCATTTCACATTCTGTCCCAAAGTCAGTTAACAATAGAATTTTACACAATATACCCAAAGTGCCGATTCCATTTGATACGATTCACATAGATCATTTAGGGCCCTTGCCGTGTATAAATTCAAAAAGGAAACATTTATTAGTAGTAATTTACTCATTTACAAAGTTTGTGAAGTTATTCCCTGTAAATTCTACAAGTACACGTGAAGTAACTGCGAGTTTAAGTAAATATTTCAAATTTTATAGTAGGCCACGCAGAATTATTTCTAATAGAGGTAGTTGCTTTACTTCATCAGAGTTTAATGAATTTTTAGCGGAACGTAATATTGGTCATATAAAGCTGGCGACATGTGCCCCCCAAGCAAACGGACAGGTTGAGATAGTAACGACAACGATGTTAGGAAAATTTAATAATCCAATTATTCAAGCTGATTGGTATAAACTTATAAACAAGGTTGAACACGCGATCAACAATTCATTCAAAAATATAGATTTAAAAGATATAAGGGATATAGCAAATTTAAAGACTGTAGAGCCTCAGAAAAGAAATGAAGTTATTAAAGCAGCTAAACAGAAAGCGCCATCGGAATATAGCGTTGGAGATTTTCTGGCAATAAGAAATATAGACGTAACACCTGGCACTTGTACAAAACTTGCGCCTAAATATAGAGGTCTATATAAAATAAATAGAGTTTTTGACAACGATAGGTATGAAGTAACAGATATAGATAACTGTCAATTAACTCAGTTACCTTATAAAGGAATTTTAGAAGCTGCGAGGTTAAAACCATTGCTAAATATTAAAGAAAACTGCAGCATTATGTACATAATTTTGATCGAGGTCGATCAATATTATGTCAGGTTGACCGAGTTGTAAGCATATGTGAGTATATACTAAATAGTATTAAGTGTGAACATAATGTTATGCATTGTATTTTAGTGTGCACTTTTTGTTGTAAACATATGTGATAATAGCCTAGTTCTCAGATCGGCTAAGAGTTTCACTAGTCGAACAATCTTATTCTTTGGAGTATGACCGAAGTTTTCTAAGTTCACCCGCAATGCATGTGGCAGGGTCTTACTGTCATGCAGCTGGGCTTGTTCCCAAACAGAAATCAAATCAAATCTAGCAATTTAAAAAAGAAGAGTCTGCTGATGCACAAAGAAATAAAAATAAAAATACATGAAACGAATGCTTTTATTTATGGAAATTATAAGTTTAAGGGTTCTTTCTCGTCCCACGGATGCTTCGCCATCTTTCCCGCGTCATCTGTAGTCCAGCTCCGAATCCCAATAGGCATATTGAATCTTTAGGATGTGGGAGCCGGTTTTGGAATGGGGTTGTTCCGCCTGATGCTGCATGAAGTCGCCCAGCATCCTAGTAATGGCTGGTGATGGCTCCTCCAGCCGCCCCTTAGCGGACGACCATATTTCCTCCACCCTATAGAAGCCGGCGCGTCGTTCATCTCCGCTTTAGCTGCCAAATAGCTGGTGGAGGTGGAGTCCGGTGGTTCCTCAATGGAGAGCTCGTCGGAGATCGAGCGATGTCCCATGTTCCTTCCCACTGGGATTATCTATTGGATCTCCTCCAGCACTTTAACTATTGTGCGGATTTTCCCCGCTGTGGTATTGCTCCTTGGCGGCCAAGTCCCACAATAACGGGCAACAGCTTGGATTAGGTGTCCTTTTTCATCTGCACTGACCTCCTCCATATACTAACGCAAACATATGTGAATATATACTAAATAGTATTAAGTGTGAACATAATGTTATATTTTACATTGTATTTTAGTGTGTACTTTCTATAATGTAACTTTATATTAAAGCCTAGTACTCAGATCGGCTAAGAGTTTCACTAGTCGAAAAATCTTATTCTTTGTAGTGTGACCGATGTTTTCGAAGTTTACCCGCAATGCCTGTGGCATGGTCCTACTGTCATGTAGCTGGGCTTGTTGCCAAACCGAAAACAAATCAATTGGAGCAATTTAAAAAAGAAGAGTCTGGTGGTGCACAAAATTAAAATAAATGAAATGTTCAACGAATGTTTTTATTTATGTAAATTAGAAGTTTAAGGCTTCCTTCTCGTCCCACTGATGCCTTGCCAATTTTCTCGCGCCATCTGTAGTCCAGCTCCGAGTCCCAATAGGCTGGCCAATAATGGGTGGTAATGGCTCCTCCAGCTGTCCCTAAGCGGGCGACCTTATTTTCTCCTTCCTATAGAAGCCGGCGTGTCCTCCATATCCGCTTTAGCTGTCAAGTCCCGTGTTCCTTCCCACTGGGATTCTCTAGTGGATCTTCTCCAGCGCTTCAACTATTCTGCGGATTCGCCTCGTTGTGGTATTGCTTCCTGTCGGTCAAGTCCCACATTAATGGGCAACAGCTTTGATTAGGCGTCCTTTTTCATCTGCACTGACCTCCTTTAGTCGTTTTTGGTGTTTCCTTCCATTTTTCATTTTTAAATTCCCTACCGCTTCTGCACGAATACCGCCAAAGATGAAATTTCTTATTCTTTGGGCCGCGGCTAACGGCGTTCATCGAAAATTCACTCGCGAAATCTGGTATTTTTTCTGGTATTTCCTTAGCTCATCTGAGTACCGCGCTGAAAAACAGACCCGACGAAAAGTTTTAGCCGCCTGTTTGCCTCTCGCTCACTCCTATGGTTAGCTCGCGGTTTTCGTCGATGTGAGTACTAGGCTTAAGCATCGATTAGATAACAGTTTATAATACAGATATTAGTTTATCTAGGGTATGGGATAGCCAGGAATTGGGGGAAATAGGTCAGTAAGATTCAATTAAAGTTTTGTCAATACCTGATTTGTGTATTAAAATTATGGTGCTAGTTTTGTAGGTTTGGGGAATGTTAGATTTTAAGATGTTGAAAAAATTTAGAATTCTCATTTTGACCGGGCTTGCGACGAATTGGATCATTGGAGAATTTATCTTGTCCTGTCTTTCTTTGACTTTTTAGGCTGTTCAGGGCTGATCAAAATTGTAAAAGGTCTACATCTTGTCTATGAACGAGGCTGTTCAGTGTGTGGGGTTTAGGTAACAAAATGTGATTAATTTTTTTTCTTTATTGAAGCTTGTGAAAATTGGGTGTCCTCTGACAGAAGAGACCAGTATGTAGCGAAAGTGTGGGAAATTTCTTCCGGGCAATTAAGCAAATTGTTACTATTGTTGTCTTTAATAGCATGAATATTTTTGGCTTTGTGGAGCCCACACAGCTTTCTTATTTTGTTCCAAAATGTTTCCGGCTTTGATTGTAGGGTGATTTTGGATGTAAGCTCAAAGATGCTGTCTGTATTGGGGTTTTAATTTGTTGTCGTCAATTAGATATTTCGTTGACATATATCTATTAAAGGTCATCCAGGGTTGATTTTACCTTTTTTAGGTTTTTGTTTTTTTTTTTCAGCGGGGACATTGTGGTGATATCTTGGGGCTTGGTATGTGGAATACTATTAGATGCACTTTGAAGAATAATTTTGTTTATATTACTTGCTCCCTGGTTGATATTTATGGACGTTAGATATGCAGCAAAGCGATTATTCACAATTGCACATATATAGTAACACAGGTTGGTTACTGTTATTTGATTAAAAAAGTTTCACAAAAACACAATATTACAGTAGAAGATTGGCGGTGGCATAGAGAGTGTAAGTGTGAGAGTTCTTAGTCTGGACCGCCACAGTTCTCCCTAGAGCTGCAAAAACATCGATAGTAGGACCATCGATAGTTTTGATATTTTGAGGAGTAAACATCTTTATTATCGCGATAATAACGCTTATATCTAAATATTAGGGGTATTCATGTAAGAACCAATATAACAGGGGAATCCAAGAAGAAAGTTTTGTAATGAAAATATTGCAATTATGAAATATACAAAGTTTCAGTCATTAAAATTAAAAACGACATTGGCCTAATTAGTGGAAGTTTCAGTGAGATCTTTTTTATAAACAATCGCAGGACACATTTAGTCACATTTCCTTAACCCGTTTTTGTTTATAAATAATAATTTATTTACAGTCGTTTTCTTTGGCGATGCTCTTCGCTCGGAGACTGTATGGCCAGCCTTGGAAAACATTCTTTCCGATTCAGAGAAGGTCGCAGAAATGCAGGAATGCTTGGCGGTTATAGCCAGTTGACCTATGCCTCATTTCAATTTTTTTTAACGAAGCTTAATAGGGACGGTTTTTGAAGCTTTGGGGGTTCCGGAGTAGGAGTTGGTTCCTTGTTGTTGTTGGCTTGAGGGTGAAGTGAAATCGTGTTTTCAAGGAAAGTAACGGCTTGCTCCGAATTAAAAGGGTGACCTGAAACCCTCCTTTCAAGGCCGATGGTCAAAAATTGTCGTTTTTTCGACTTCTCAATTAAGAGTTTTTCGAATAAATTTAGAACTTTTTATACGCGATGGTACTGCGCTTAAAAAAGGTGACGATTCGCTTACACCGTGTCAGTACGATTTATGTAAATGCGGATTCTGGGACAATTAGCATATTAATTAAAAATTAATTAATATCCGATCATGTTGGGGAAAGGTGTGATCACGTACCACTTTGCCTCATTATCACAGGTGTTGCTGTGCACTTTAGAGGAACATGTCGGATCATGTTGGGGAACAATTAGGGTATTCAATTGCGTTGCGATCGTTTGAAAAGTGTAAAAGTGTAAGCAGTTCCAACAACAATTTCCATACAAAATAGTTTTCAAGGCCTACAACACCCTAGCGTATGTATACAAATCTGTTGTACTTGTGTAGAAATAGGGGGTTAATAATGGGTAGGAATTTTATCTAAAACACTAAAAATATACTGAAAAGTTGGGTTTTAATGACAGAAAATATCATAGCCTTCTTTTCACAAAAATTTAAAAGTTGGCGTTATTTTGTACGTCAATTTCCTGCAACGATATTTTAAAATAGAGGGCGTTCACAATTCTCGTCTGGCAAACTTAAAAAGTTTACACTTTTGCAACGCAATTGAATACCCTAATTGTTTCCTATGATTGAAAAACTAATTTAGAAATCAAAAGCACCCCAATAAAATAAATCTCACAAGTTAATGACTCTCAGGTGTGGAATATTTTCAAACACATATTTTTGTTTCCGCCCCAGAACGCTTGACTAGTAAATTGTCTAAGATTAAGGTCATAACATGTCATAAACATGTCATAAAAGGGATTCAAGCAAGAGCTACCCGAACATGCGCACCTGTCCATTACCTGACCGGAATAAAAGGGACACATTCACAAGCCATGAAGGCGCTCGCTCATTGGCAAGATCATGGGCCTCACGCCCCCGACCTCACGGCTGACAAGTAGCCGACATATCTCAGTAAAGGAAATATTTTCCATTCTTCGTACGTGTATTTTTAACTCGAAATCAAAAAGCAGAAGTTTATTTTGTAGCATAATAATACATTTATTCATTTATTTTGGTCTTGCGAACATGCCTTATTATATAATGAACTTAATTTTCTGGCTTCGTTTCAGTGAATTGCATAGAAGAGGCAGGCGCAAGTTTCCGATGTCAATTTAGGATTACAAAATGTAAAGTGTTCATCATAATTCGTAGTTTTGAGATCATATCCAGCTCGATTCAAGAACATAGTTTTTGTGTTTAGAAGGTTTTGAAAATGCTGACAATTATCTGTCCATTAAATTGTTCAATAAATTGGTAAACTTGTAGGTCTTTACACATATAATCTCAACCTTAAAATTTTGTATAAGAATTATTTCATTGTTTTGGAGTAAAATAATGTTTGTATTGTTAAGAGCACAAACGCCGCCCTTAAGATGTGATTCACAATATGGAACCCGGTTTCCTTTAAACCTGTTTAATGACGGACAGCCCATTTCCTCAATATAAATGAGCTGACGGCTCCCAAAAAACGTCTGTAGAAATCGTTTCTTTTCCACACCTTTATAAATAATTTGTTTTCCGCTTGTAATTGTCCGTAGATACTTTCTAGTTTGCGGAAAACTGTTCTCTCCATCGTTCCAAAAAATTTTGTGATGTGTATTGGTTAAACAAATTGCAGTCTTTCGAGATGTTGTATTTAGCAAAGTAAAATCATCTGGTGGTTCTATTTAAAAACTATTATTCAAGTTTGGATCTTTTTCGAATACAATTCTAACTTCCTTTAGAATAAAATTATTATTATTATCAAAGAAACCTTGAACATCAATCGGAACAGTATCTTTCAACATTTTTCTAATGTTAAACAACTCGTTGTACTAGTCCGTTTTATGGGCTAAATACAACTAAATGGTCATGTATGAGGAGACAATAAGCTTGGGTATTTTCGTGACTTGGTGTTTTTAGTTCTATTGAAACTCTCACATCAACAGGACCAGTTTTCACTGATTCGTTTTGATATGAAAGATTAATCATAAAAATAGGGGCCTCCAATTTAAACTCTTTTGGGTTCGTACTCCAATTCGAGTAACATATGAATCCCAACTCCGGAATCCTATTGGTAGGTTTACACCACTTTTAATAAAATCGCACGTCTTCATTTTTGCAAAATCGCTCGGAGTTACATGGGGAATTTCGTCTCCAATGCTCCATCCAGAACATTATCCAGAAATATATACCTTTTTGGGGTAGTATTAATACCGACATGGACTTGACACGTTGGACACATTGTATTTAGTTGTTACCTAGCAGAATTTTGATGGTTACTATCTATTTAGTCTTGGTTTTGGATGGTTACTATATGTCTAATACCTTTAAGGTACTTGGTTCTAGATGGTTACTATCTGTATTGTAATTGTTAACAAGTGCTATGAGTTGTTATAGTCTCTATTAAGAATGATCAAAGCACACAAAAGTTAATGTTTCCCAGATGTGTTAGCCATTCCGTCCAAGAATCATTAACTATAAAAATGAAAAAGATTCTCTATTTTCCGCAAATGATCCACAAACATGTTACCAATAATAGGGACGCACACTAGACCTACCCCGATCATAAACCTCGCCTACGAAAAACCGACTTGCCGTGAACTATCATTACCTGACTTTCACAAAAGTCACATGCCCAAGACCCAAGGCGCAGGACGAGTAATGACCAATTGTATCTGTTTGTGCCTAAGCAAAGTAGACACTCGCAAGACGACCGCGTCGCGGCAATGGTAATGATGACTACTGCGATGGCGGACCACAGGCGATGCGGGCACTGCGCTGTGGTTGAGCTAGAGTAGTTTAGCTGCTAGTTGAGATAGTGTAGTACGAGCCCTGTTCCCGGAGGTGGAAAGTAGAAGCGCGGAGCTATGAGTTGCGTTGATAACTGATTTATTCTTCATTTAATATATGCTTATATATCACTTGGAACACGGATGATTAGTGAAATAAGCTATATTCTAAAGTAGGTCGGTAAGGGAGGTTTGATTATGGTAGCAGTTTGTGTAGTTGGCTCGGCTGACACTGCAAAATGTGCTGACTGGGTCCGTGGACCGTTGAGTCGGTGAGACGGTAAGTTAGTGAGACACATAATATGCTGATCAGCAATTCTCATCTGCAGTGGGGGCTACTAAGCGCCTGCTACTGTTCCCAACTTGGCTACTGCTTGATTTGTTGGTCATGTTGAGCACCCTTGGGTACGAACAGTATCCTTTGTCCAAAAATGTCTGTGACTTTCACTTACAAATTTGTCACCCATAATTTAAATCCCATTAAGCAAACCACCCATTGCTAACCGTGCCATAATCCCAGAGTCAATTTGGTTACCTACAATACAAATCGTGGAGATGTAAAGAATTGCTAAAATGCCTCGACGCTGGCGCAAAGTTCATGGTAATGGAAAAAATTCATGGAATATTATCCCTTCACTTATGAAAAAAAAAGGATTGCTAAAATGTCTCGACGCAGGCCCAAAAGTCAAGGTAATGACAAAAAATTCATGGAATATTATCCCTTGATAAAAAAATTTGTTCTATTTAGATAATAAAATATATGAACATATTTATTATAAATATAATACTTAGATTTTCCATCAAATTGCTTAATACAACTAATTGTTTCATAGTCCCTCTAATTCCCCGCCGGTGAAATATATGTTGCTCATACTTAATAATGATGGTTTGCCAACCCCGACCCTCCTCCGCAACATAGATGGGTACTTGTAATTCATGTTTAAGATATTTCCATCCTTCTCTAACTAATATCCTTTTATCTATCACGTATGCAGGCTTAGAATTGTATTGTATGCTCCAACCCCTAGCCACACCCACCACTGTAACAGATTTGACTTTTCAAATGGTTGCCCCAGCTACCTACAATGTACATTCCTTATGATTTTCCCTTTTATTTATTTATTTACTTTATTTTCGTTATATTTCTGATCTTTTCCTAACAGTATGCTATTAAACTTTTATCATTTTATGGGATTATTGAGTACCCCAAATCGCAGATATTAACTCATAACATGTATCTAGAAGAATATAGTCAACGATATCATAAAAGACAAGATTTATCTACAGTTTAATTTACCATCTTCAATTCCAGGAGAACCGTTTAGTTTTTGCACTTAAATTGTCTAATTTATTGATTTCCAGCCGGTTAATATAAATTTTTAACAACCCTTTACAACCTCATAGAACTGACATTCAAGGTATCTGTAATGCACTATATATTTCCGTCTCTTTTCTTCTAATCAATTTCAAAAACTAGTTTTGGCGTTAATTTTATTCTTATAAATAAATTACGAAAAATTCTTTAGCCAACAGAGATAACAATGTTTTGTGATAATATCCCGTGAATAATACATAATTATTATTTGCACAACTTCAAAATTATTTATTTCAGAAAATTGTTTATTAATTGCATTTAAATAATTTTCATAATATATCTTACAAATTTTCAGACGTACCAATGGAGTTTCCCAATTATTTATATTAAAGTATATTGCGTCATATCTATTTTTAAGATTAAATATTAAGCATAAAAAATCTGTAGCACTTCTCATGATCATTATAAAATCATCATGAACTGGAGGGTGGCGGCTCTCCTGGGTTCCTCAAGCTTGTGGTGCGGAATTTCCTCGAAGAAATATGCTTCAGGGCACAGAAAACTACTTGAGCTTCGTTGCACTTGCAACTTCACTTTTATTAGCCGCAGCGTGGCTTCTTTCGATGGTAACTTAGCACTAACAGCTTGAACTTAACTCTAATGTTAGGAGAGCGGGGATGAGGACTGTTAACAGCCCGAGAGCGAGACGAGAGACCATCTGGACGTAACTGCTCTCGTCTGTTAACTACTAACATTAACAGTAGCGCCTCCTTGGCGCGGACATTCTCACGGACATTCTTAAGACTGACGACATGATCCCGAGACAATCCAGCCGAACACAGTGCTTTGTGCAACCGGCAACCCCTCATCCAGATTCAGGAACCCGGGTTGGATGACGTCACGATACACGTCAGAGCCCAACACCAGTGATAAAGTCGCCGGACGATGAAATTGTTCGTCAGCGAGGCGGATATCGTTGAACTTAACGCGAACATCGTCGGCTAGGGCACGGATTGGAGTGCGAGAGCCGAAGTTGGGTCTAACCTTCAACACCACGTCGATTTTGAAGGTGCCCGTTCGTGACCTTATGGTCGCCTCCGACGCTCGTAGTGGGAAGACCGAACGCCGCGGCCAGCGACCGGCCGGCCGATGGTGCTTACTGGGGTGCACGGGTCGATCAGGGCCCCCGTCTCATACTTATTGGTTCCCGTGTCGAGAACCACGATGGCCGTCGGGATGATTTGCACACTCCGATGCTGCACCAGAGACGCCACAGATGGAGCTGCAGTTGGCGCTTCGGACTGGTCGGAACACCGGGAATGGTTCCGCGAGCTTGGTGTTGGATTTGGCGAGCGTAAACCGGAAGCTGAAGGTCTCGGTGACGTCGCCGAGGGTCGCAACGGAGAAACTGATCGGTGTCGCGAACTGGAAGATTCGTGCAAATGGAGCAGCGTGTGGTGGTCCTGCCCACACTTTTTGCACGTGTCTCCGCTGCGACATACTCCTTCGGAATGCTGGTGGGCCAAGCAATTCGCACAATATTTGTTGATGATAACGGCACGAAGCCGCTTCTCAGTGCTGAGCCTCAGGAAACGGTTGCACTTCCGTATAGGATGGATTCCCCGACAGACTCGGCAGCGGTAGGATCGAGTACCTCGTGAACGTCTGTCGTCCAAAATTTGGGCGCTGCGAGGACGTGGAGCCATGGTTTTAATGCTTTAATAAAAAAGATAAGCACATTTAGTATCAATTGTGAACGGATTTTAAAGCATGAGGACAGAAGGCACTATTGTGAAAGAGCGGTGGTTGCCTTGGCCTCCATAGGAAGAAGTACTAGCTTGTGGATGGGACGCGTTATAGTCCCTCGAGCGGTAAGGATTTCGACTACGCGAACTCTACTATCGGCCCCTGGAAAGACAGACACAACTCTGCCGAGCCGCCAGTCGTTTGATGGCATATTGTCTTCTTTGACGACCACCATATCATCGACTTGGATATCTCTGGAAGGATTCTGCCACTTATTGCGCTTGTGAAGTTCCTTTAAGTACTCCTCTTTCCATCGCGCACTGAACTGCTGATGCAGGGCCTTTAAGTGTTGCCAACGATTTATAATCGACTTTGCTTTGCCCTTAATTTCGGGTTCAGCTGTGGAACGCAACGGACCCCCAATCAGAAAGTGGCCTGGCGTCAATGCCAACAACTCAGAAGTATTTTCGGACATGGGCATGCTTCAACTTTGGCTAGAAGAGTTGAGAACTCTTCAAACGTACACTTCCGACTTGACGTCCACTTGTAGAAAAGTGCTTTGAAGCTTTTCACTCCAGCCTCCCACAATCCTCCCATATGTGGAGCTCCTGGAGGAATGAACCGCCACAAAATTCCCTGATGGCTATAGGTATCAGTCACAGACTCCTTGATCGTCTGCATGAAATCCCGAGAAAGTAGAGTCGCTGCCCCCACAAAGGTTTTGCCATTTTCCGAATGGACCCGCTGAGGACAACCTCTTCTCGCTACGAATCGGACAAATGCCGCGAGGAACTTCTCGGTTGTCAGGTCGGACGTAGGCTCTAAATGGATAGCCTTTGTGGAGAAACACACAAACACGCAAACATATCCCTTGGTAATAAGGCATGCTCTGCCTGTATAGTTTTTTATCTCAAACGGGCCTGCATAATCAATGCCAGTATATGTAAATGGCCTGGAAAAGGAAACTCGATCGGTAGGAAGATCGCCCATCAATTGCGTCTGTACTCTCTTCTTGTAAATAGTGCACACCTTACAAGAGTTTAACACAGCTTTTACCACATTCTTGATTTTAGGAACCCAATATTTTGATCGGATGAGGCGTACCACGAGTTGGTTGCCGCCATGCAGGGAAATCTGGTGTGAAAAAAGGACTAGCAGACGCGCTAGTCGACAGTTGTATGGCAGTATAATAGGATGCCGCTCGTCATACTGAAGGGCCGTTGAGGCTGTAATGCGACCACATGCCCTTAACAGGCCTCGCTGGTCTAGGAATGGAAACAGGTTGGCTATCGGGCTGGACTGGAATTGGACGCTAATCGTTTAGGAATTTAAGCTCTTGGGTATATTCCTCCCGCTGAGCATATAGAATAAGGGCTCTTTCAGCTTCTCGGACCTCTTCCTTGGTAGGCCGATCAGCTGGGCCCCTCGGCATCTTGTGGCAGCGTTGAATGAATCGTAACACGTACGCAAGGACCCGCAGGGCCTTGTCCAACTTGGAGAACCGTTCCAGAAAAACTTCGGATGGGGCCTTCGCGAAATTGACCTTCACAGCCCGCTGCTCTAAGGCTGTGACTGGAGGTGTAAGCCCCAGTGTTGGCCACTTGTCTTTTGGCTGTTGTAGCCAATCCGGTCCTTCCCACCAGAGTTGGCTATGAACCAGCTCCCGCAGCGACACGCCTCGACTGGGTAGGTCCGCGGAATTGTGCTCAGATCGCACATGCGCCCAATGATTAGCGCTTGTCACCTGAGTAATCTTGGTCACTCGGTTGGCTTCAAACTGGGTCCAGTGGCATGCCGGTTTATTCAACCATGCGAGGACGATGGTGGAATCAGTCCAGCAGAAAATGTCGGAATTGGTAATTTGCATATTCGGAAGGATAGCTGCGATCATTTCTGACAACAAAAATGCCCCGCACAGCTCGAGCCGTGGAAGGGACACCGTTTTAACAGGGGCGACTCGGGTTTTGGCGGTAAGCAGACGTGTCATAATGTTATGGCCTACTTCAACCCGCAAGTATATTGCGGCCCCATATGCCTTCTGCGACGCATCACAAAAACCATGATGCTCTACCTCCACCTCTGCTGGAAACCAACCCACCTAGGAATACGGATCTGTTCAAGCTCGGAAGAGCTGCGCAAAAATTCTTGCCATCTTTGATTAATTTTTGTGGGGATATTTTCATCCCAGCCCAACACTTGCAACCAAATCTCTTGCATAAAGATTTTTGAGCGGACAATAAACGGGGACAGCCATCCGGCTGGGTCAAAAAGTTTCGCAATTTGGGAAAGAACCTCTTTCTTCGTATAAGTAGATTCAATCGAAACTGGCGGTGGGACAAAATAGAACTCATCCGAGGTCGCATTCCACCGAACACCAAGTCTTTTGGCTAAACTTTCGGAATTAAGGTCACGAAAGTCGTTGTGGAGTAGATTCTCGTTTGGGATATCTTCGAGTATGCTCTCTTGATTAGCTGTCAACTTTCTCACTGGGAACCCAGCGCGGTTAAAGGCGTGGTGAAGCTCGCTGATCGCAAGTTGAGCCTCTTGAATGGAATTCGCCCCTGCTAGAACGTCGTCTACGTACATAAAATGCCGAACCATATTGCTTGCTTTTGGGAAGTCCTTTTCTACGTCATCTGCCAATTGTTGGAGTACGCGGAGTGCCAGAAAAGGTGCACAGTTGACACTAAAGGTGACGGTTTTTAGTTCGAAATCGATAACTTCTCCTTCTTTATTCCGGAATTTAATTCTTTGGAACGGCGTATGCTTGGGATCGACCCAGATCTGACGGTACATCTTTGTAATTTCTGCACTGAAACACGTATTCAAAATAACACCACTTCAAGATCTGAATGGTTAAATCAGATTGTAGGACTGGACCAGCATGAAGAACATCGTTGAAGCTTGTCCCATTTGCTGAAGGGCTAGAAGCATTGAATACCACGCGAAGTTTGGTGGTGCTCTCAGGTTTGACCACCGCGAGGTGTGGAAGAGAATAGCTTGGAAAATCGTAAGACGGTGGGACTTCTCTCATGTGACCCAGATCCAAATACTCTTGAAGGACTGAGTCATATTGCTCTTTTAATGGAAAGTCTCTTTTCAAACGGTTTTCGTTTCTAAGAAACTGAGCTAGGGCAATGGATCGCGAGTGCCCCGATTTGGATCCGAAATTTTCGGGTTCACGAAACGGTAAAGTTACCACGTTTCTACCGCTTGCGTCTCTAGTGGTGGTTTGGAGAAAATTGCTCTCGCAATAGGAATCTGATTCTTTTAACCTCTTAGTTGGTATGTTCTCCACCTCCCAAAACTTAGTGAGAAGTTTTTCCAAGCCCCTGTCACTCGTTTCGGTTATCTGGGTCGTGAAAACTGATACCCGATTTTGGCTAGATGTACTAGCAACTGGGCCGGTAAGCACCCATCCGAAAATAGTTTTCTGACCTAGGAGAGAACCACAAATGCTTGTGCGCATGCCGCTCAGCAACTCGGACGGTAAAATGTAGGCTCCGATCAGAACATCTATCTGGGAACTCTCTAAAAATGTTGGATCTGCCAGGGGAATGGCAGGTAAATCAATCAACGCATCTCGTGGAATTGGGTAAGACGGTAGCTTTCCGGCCAATTCAGGCAAAACGTAAGCTGCGGTTTCTAGCTGAAGGCCTGGCTAATTAGGGGCTCGAATAGAAAAATGCCAGAGCCTTGTCGTCTGAGCGGAAACGGTCTGATTTAAGCCCGAAACTTGGGCTTGGATATGGCGGAATGGCAGCTCAATCAGATTGAACAGGCGTTCCGTAATAAACGTAGCCTCAGAACCCGAGTCTATCAGAGCGCGAGCCCTGTAGTTCGTTCCCAAGTGACATATGTCAATAATGGCCGTGCCTAGCAAAACCGCTTTAGCACCGGTTGCTAAATAGTTCTGCACACGGTGGCGGCCCCCTGTACCGCTGGATTTTGTGGGCCTGCTGAAGAACTAATTGCGGAAGTTGATCCACGGGAATTGGGGTTGCCTTTATGAAACGGTGTATGATGCCGCGCTCGACATGTGAAACAGCTGTGAGTGCTAGTACATTCACGTAGCTGGTGGCCTCTCGCGAAACAATTTAGGCAAAGCTGCTTTTTTTTATGTAGTTCGCGCATCCACAGACATCTGAAGAAAACGCTGGCATAAGCGCACTGGATGACTCTCTTTTGAGCACAGATCGCAATTCTTTGGTTTTGTGACCACCTTAGCTTCGAAGGAGTTGAGCTTCCTGGAAACGGATTGTCTCTTAGTATTAGAGTGATTGCTGGTGCTGGGTTTCATATCCTCAATCGCCTCCAGCGTTCGGTACCGGCCGCTAAGAAACGTGTTCATTTCATCCCAGGTCGGAATGTCGGACTTGGATGAAAGGGACTGCTCCCATTAGGAGACGGTAAATTTTGGTAATCTGCTGGCGCACAGGAATACCAGGAGACAGTCCCAGTTCTCTGTGGAAATGTCGGAATGAGCCAGCGCTATCAAACACCCTTGGATTGTGCTCTGTAGGTCTTTCAGAGCCTGGCCAGATTCAGAACTTACGGAACTCAAATTAAAAAAAAGTTTGAGTTGGCTGTTTACTAGCAGTCTCTTATTTTCGAAAAAGTCTCGAAGCGCTGCCCATGCTGAATCGAAACCCTCATTTGTGAGAGGGGACTTGGCTACGATTGCCTTAGCCTCGCCCCTAGTTTTAGCGTTGATATGAAAATGTTTTTCGACCGATGTCAACCTAGAATTGTTGACATAAACTGCTGTAAAAAGATCCCTAAATGTTGGCCATTTCAGATAGTCCCCTTCGAATACTTCAGTATTCGGTGCAGAGTCGCCAGAATCTCTTCCGCACCTTCAGTCGTAATGCTGGAAATCGTGTCTAGATACGCTTCAAATTCTTTCTCGGCTTTGTCCCAGAGTGAGCGGACTTGTTCCTTACGGACTTTGCAGGTGTGGACGGACGGAGATGACGACCCTGGAGTTTCAATCGTCGCTCTGAAATGGCTCATACGGTCGGACACCGTGATGAACCGCGCGAGGTCTGCAAATGCAATTTCGTTACTCATTTTTTCCTGAGAACGAGTTGCTAGCGACTTTACGGACTTGGTCTTGATTTGTGGCCTAACCTTTGGCGTGAGCGGACTCAGAGACGATCGTTTCTGATTGCTCGTAGGAACAGACAGCTTCTTGTCGTCTTCTTGTGTGGCTAAGGATTTTTCGCTCTTTGCCTTTGTGATCGACTTTGGGGCTACTGGGCTTGGACCTGGCATTCCAGAACTCAGATTATGTGGGCCGCCCTTGTTTGCTTTGTAAAAATTAGTCCCACCCGGAAAAGTCTGTCCTGTAGTGTGGTCACACTGTTGCGGAGCACCGGATTGGATTCCAAGAGAAAAAAGAACGACGAAAAATCTTATGGAATTAATTTAATTTGATTTAAAAAAAAAAACCAAAACAAAATAAATTAATATTTCGCAGTGGCTGCTCCGTTTTCCCGTTATGGCAATTGCAAGCGGTCCGCTTGTGTTCGCTATTAGCGTTGCAGCTCCGGTCTACTTTTGGAATATGTGGAGACGGAACTGTCGCAACTACTTGATGTGTGAAGAAATAACGAGAATTCGGAACAAATGCTCTGCAAGATATTTGCAGTTGTTTGCTGTGCTGCGGAAATGAGCGCTAGGAATAGGAAAATAAATATATATTTCGCACCGTCACGGCTTGGAAAAAAAAGTATTTATTTATTTTTATTTAATGGATGTGAGCCGCCGGTGTGTGCGAATTAGCGCTGCTGAAATAAATATCATGCGAATTCTGGAAAGGCGTATCGTGTGGTGTTCGGTGGAATCAGGTTATTTTGACTTTTGATAATATTCTTATACATCTACATATAATAAATATAATTTTTGAAATTTTTGTAGAGTGTACCGTATGAACTTATGTGCGTTTCTCCTTATGTGCATATGTTGCAGGGGACAGGCATATGTACGTACATTAATAAGCATGCATCAGTGTTATATGTGTGTATGTATGGGCGTATGATTTGTGTGTTTCTTTTTATGTACATATGTTGCAGTGGACAGGCATATGTACGCACATTAATAGGCATGCATCAGGGTTATATGTGTGTATGTATGGGCGTATGATTTGTATGTTTGTGGGAACTCGGAAATATATGTGTGTAAATTGCAATTTTAAATTTGTAATTTGCAAAAATTTTGGAAATTGGAAATAATGTGGACTGTATCATAAATGTCGCTGTAGAAATGTTGCAGGGTGCAACGCGAATGGAAGTATGTGTAAATGAATACGAATATTTATGGAAATGGCAAATACGAAAAAGAAGCCGGAATATGGCGATCGTATGCACAATGAAAATGGCCGATCAGACAGATATTAGAAAATTGTGTTCTTGGGAAATATCTGGATTTTATCTTGGATTTTTTGAAGAACTCGGAAAAACTTCGCCGCTGAACGCTGGAACTCGTAACTGCTCGAAATATCCGGTCGATGGATCATGAACTGGAGGGTAGCGGCTCTCCTAGGTTCCTCAAGCTTGTGGTGGGGAATTTCCTGGAAGAAATATGCTTCAGGGCACAGAAAACTACTTGGGCTTCGTTGCACTTGGAACTTCACTTTTATTAGCCGCAGCGTGGGCTTTCTTTCGATGGTAACTTAGCACTAACAGCTTGAACTTAACTCTAATGTTAGGAGAGCGGGGGTGAAGACTGTTAACAGTCCGAGAGCGAAATGAGAGACCATCTGGTCGTAACTGCTCTCGTCTGTTAACCACTAACATTAACAGTAGCGCCTCCTTGGCGCGGACACATCGTTATCAACAACTATCATATTAAATACAATTAAATTTATGCATACTCATTAACAGCAGTCCCTACTATCGATTTGTATTGGCCAACAATCTTTTGCCTTTGACTTCCTTCTCACTTTGAGACAGTGTGGAATGGTTTTACTTAAAGCAATCACAGGGGAGGAAGTAGGGGGGTTTGATCCATGGAGATAAAGTACCTGCTCGGTTCTACGTTTTGTCTTTTCCTGGTTGATGAGATTACAAAACCTAAAACAGCACAACATTTGAATCGAAAGTCTAAAGATGTCTAAAGTCCACAGAAAAATCAACCACTGTGACTTTTAAGTAAAGGAAGATTTGTTGACTGAGATACGAATCTTTAATGAAATTTTAAAGGTACCCATGAAGTCGCGACAGGATTTCGGTAGTATCTATTACGATAAGGGCCTTCAATTTAATTTCCTTTGGGGTCAAAAATGGTTGTGATTTACGATTTTAGTATCTAGATTTAAATCTTGTATATATTTCATATAGGTGCGCATACTGATTCTTACTAAAATCAACATTCAGGTGTTCATATGGATGTGACTCAGAATTCAAGTAAACTTTCAAGTTTGATAAATTATTTGCGATAAGTTTTCCATTCAGTGTAAATTCAATTATTGCCAATCTTGATTTTTCGCGGTTAGCCGACATTTTCACATTCCAGCTGTGTTGACTGTCTTACCCCTATTTGGGAGTTCCTAGGTTATATTCGTCATTTCCAGCTTTGTTCATTTCAGGTTTGTTCAAACACATTGCAAAGATCCTTAGTTAGCATCAAATCTAGTTCGTGTTTACATTTCAACAAAACTTTCTTATAATCCTAAGCAAATCCCAACGAGTTTTTTAATGGTACAGAAAAGTTGAAGTGGGGGCCCCTTAGAAATGTCGTATCCACTGCTTCATGCAGAATTTAATAGATTTTGACTTTGAAGATTATACAGAGATGTAACACTTTTAAGGGTTGTAGTCATACCGAAATGGACTTGACTTTGATGGTTACCATCTATTAAGTCTTGGTTTTGGAAGCTTACTATCTGCATAGTACCTGTAAAGTACTTGGTTTTGAATGGTTACTATCTGTATATTATCTGTAAAGTACTTGGGTTTAGATGGTAACTAACTGTTAAGAAGTGTTATGAAATAGAAGCAGCAGCAGATGGCCGGCCGCTTACCAGATACGCGGCGAATTCGCGTAGTAACGGCGCAGCGAGGAGAGTTTAGAGACTTGGATGGAGAACGAGAGAGTTTGGAGACCAAGATTCAGCGGGCCGTGCACAAAAGGGAAATAACGGTTCCCGGAGGTCTTATATAAGGCCGCAGAGCGCTGGCAGCTGGATCAGTCCATCACGAGGAACCAAACCTTCAAGATCAGTTAAAGTACCAAGTGAACACTCAGTCAAGCAAGTAATCTACGAGGGAGCCACAACCAAGCGAGTCGTCGGAAGCAGCGCCGTGGGAAGCACACAAGGAGCAAGATCGCCACGTCGAGACGTTCGGGATTGGGAAATCAGGAATCTCCGAATTGAAACACAAGTGGCTGTGTTCCGGAAGGCATTACGCGGCTAAGTCAAGGCGTTTGTTTTCCAACTTTGTCACGACCACACCCTGGCGAGTCGCCCGGCGGGTCTGTCATAGGCAAGCAAAAGAGTCATACGACGAAGAACCGTCAACTTGGGGAGGAAAGTTGTCTGCGACCCAGCGTAGCTTGCCCGACCAAGCAGGACCTGGCGTGACGGACGAGCGGTAGATCGATTTGCGGTTTCAAGAGGCGGCCGCCTGGAGAGCCCTGCGATTACCGGCGAAGTTGCTGAACAGCAACCGCCCAACTCCCCGTGTGCCAGAACGACAAGCCACTGGTCAGGAGACAGCGCAGAGGACATCGACAGCGACGCCAGCAGACATTTCCGGCAGCCACGTTACCATCGCCGCGCGGAGCACATTGGGGAGCGCAGGGGCGTCGCGGACGTCACGCATTAGGGTGAAGCCGGGTGGAACGTTCTTCTGCGCTAGGCGTAAAGCAAAGTGAACTGCTAGGCAGCTTCCTGGCGGCAGCCTTGACTGTCAGCGCGATCTGAGCAAGAACATAGCGGGACCGTCCGGGACGGACCAAGGGCAGGTATTGCCTCAAAAGGCGTCGGCCTGGTGAGCAAGGCTTGTTCACCCTAGTACGAGTGTCCCGAAACCCAGGAGCCAGCGGAAGCCGAGTCAACGCGTCGAGGAGCCAAAAAGAGGAGCGCCAGAGCCAGAGCCAGGAGATACCGAAGCCAGCCCAGCCACACACCCACTGTACTAATACCACGAGAATAAATCCCACTGTTAGCATTTGAACTGTTTGTTTTCTCACTGATCTACGGGGCGGTCACGTCATATAAATTTTGTGGGACGAACACACAATCTTCTGAGCTAGCTGCCCGAATCTCGTAGCAAGCAGACACAAAATCAGTTCGTTACAGTTGTTATAGTCTCTTATTAAGAATGATTAAAGCACTCAACTTAATGTTTCTCAGATGTGTTAGCCATTCCGTCCAAGAATCCTTAACTATAAAAATGAGAAAGATCCTCTTTTTCCGCAAGTGATCCATAAACATGTTACCAATAATAGGGAGCGGAGTTATGAGTTGTGTTGATAACTGATTTATTCTTCATTTAATATATGCTTGTATATCACTTGGAACACGGATGATTAGTGAAATAAGCTATATTCTAAAGTAGGTAGGTAGGTAGGTCAGGGAGGTTTGATTATGGTAGCAGTTTGCGTAGTTGGCTCGGCTGACACTGCAAAATGTGCTGACTGGATCCGTGAACCGTTGAGTCGGTGAGACGGTGAGTTAGTGAGACACATATATGCTGATCAGCAATTCTCATCTGCAGTGGGGGCTACTGAGCGCCTGCTACTGTTCCCAACAAGGCTACTGCTTGATTTGTTGAGTGCTGGTCCTACCAATAACTATGTTACCCTGAACTATCATTACCTGACCGTCTTAAGAGTCACATGCCTAAGACCCATGGCGCAGGACGACTGATAAGATCATACATCTCAAGACCATTGATAATGATTTTAGCATCAGCAGCAACAGATGGCCGGCCGCTTACCAGATACGCGGCGAATTCGCGTAGTAACGGCGCGGCGAGGAGCGGGTGGAGAATGAGAGAGTTTGGAGACCAAGGAGAGGAGAATGGCGGGCAATGCCGTGTGCAAAAGGGGATAACGGACTTTGGACTCTGCCGTGAACTTTGGACCGGGAGAAAAAGTGCCACATCTCGGCAGCGGAGCGGCACATGACATGCATCACGGGAACCAGCTGGATGATAGCATTGGGCAGAACCTCGGTTGGAAGCTCTGCGTAAAGGACAAGTGGGTCAAACAGGAGTCACGGACTTTGGACCCGGACTGGAGAGATTCAGCGGGCCGTGCGCAAAAGGGAAATAACGGTTCCTGGAGGTTCATAAGGCCGCTGAGCGCTGGCAGCTGGATCAGTCGATCACGAGGAATCAAACCATCAAGATCAGTCAAGATACCAAAGTGAACAGTCAGTCAACCAAGTAAATTACAAGGGAGGGAAGTCGTGGGAAGCCTACAAGGAGCAAGATCGCTACGTCGAGACGTTTGCTATTGGGACATCAGAAATCTCCGAATTGAGACACAGGTGGCTGAGGTCCGGAAGGCATCACAAAGCGTTTGATTTCCAACTTTGTCACGACCACACTCTGACGAATCGTGCGGCTGGTTTGTCAGAGTCAAGCGAAAGAGACCTGCGACGAGGAACCGTGAGCTTGGGGGGAAAGTTGTCTAAGACCCTGCGTACCTTGCCCAACCAAGCAGGACCTGGCTCGAAGGACGAACGGTTGATCGATATGTGGTTTCAAGAGGCGTTGTCCTGGAGAGCCCTGCGATTAACGGCGATGTCCCCGAACAGCAACTGCCCAGAACCCCGAGTGCCAAAATGCCAAACTACCAGTCAGGAAGGGCGAGCGATCCGACCCCATAAAGTATACATATTCTTGATCAGCATGACTAGACGAGTCGATCTAGCCATGTCCGCCTGTCCGTCCGTTTCTACGCAAACTAGTCTCTCAGTTTTAAAACTATTGGGCTGATACTTTCCCAAAAGTCTTTTTTTATTGCAGGTAGTACATTAGTCGGACCAGCCGGATCGGACGACTATATCTTATAACTCCCATAGGAATAATCGAAAAAAAAAAAATTTAAAAATTATATCTTTGGTGTTTTTTTAACATATAACCTCCTACGCTTGAAAATAACATTTTTTAATTAGATCTGAATTTGGAATTAAATTTTATCAAAATCGGACGACTACATCATAAGCTGCCATAGGAACGACCGAAAAATTGGTGGGAAAATAATGTGAAACAAATCCTAGCTTCGCTGTTTTTTAACAAATAAAGTCCTTCGCTTGGAAATATTTTGTAATTAGTTCTCAGTTTAGAATTTAATTTTAACAAATTCTGACGACTATATCATATAGTTGCCATAGGAACGATCGGAAAATTGTTGGATAAAATAATATGAAACAAAAAAAATTTATCTTCGGTGTTTTCCAACATGTAACCTTCTTTGCTTGAAAATAACATTTTTTGTATTAGTTCAAAATTTCGAATTTAATTTTATCAAAATCAGACCACTATATCATATAGCTGCCATAGGAAGGATTGGAAAATTGGTGGGAAAATAATATGAAACATATTATAGCTTCGGGAATATCATTTTTTGTATTTTAAATTTATTAATTATAGCTGCAAGGGCAGCTTGCCGAAGCTAACTTCCTTTCTTGTTAAATATATATTTTGTATATATGTATATAATTTATTTTCTGACTTCAGCCTCTAAGAAATATATCGGCTATTAACCTTCGTTCCAATCAGCCAAAGAGCTAGTGGGATGGCTTGGAGGGCGCCGAGTTGAAGGCTATCGAACGGGTCGCAGTTTGCGGATAGCGAGCGCCCTGGTTTTCCAGTGTAGCTACGAACAAGCGTGAAAGTTGGACACGGCCTGACTACCGCTAAGCCCTCAACATTAAGCGTAAGTAAGTAACCCCGGACAGTCAGCGGGTATCTGCGCCATAGCAATACCCACCCTCCGACAAGTAGCTTACACTCACCCCCTTCCCACACGAAAAAACCTATCACTTTCCTTCCCACACAACCCTCATCTCAGCCCGGGCTGGACTAAGGTGTCGCCCGTACCGTGCCGAGAGTCAATCTGGCTGGGAGCCCGAGTCAACAAATAACTCAGTCTCAAACGGTGAGCTCTGGCAAGTGGCGACCGCCTGTTCTAGGTCAGACGTACCCGGGAACAGCGGATTTCTGCCCGGGTGGTCCTGTCCCTTCTCCGCAGCTCGTGGGATATAAATATGGAGAACTTAAATAATAATAATAACAACAACAGCAAACAAGAGCCCAACACTCTTAAAAAGTCGGAAGTCGCAACCATTGACGATAAGAAGAGCAAGAGTTATGCTCCGAATGCTCAACCCCTGCCAAGGTCAGCGAACAACGCAGCCGGGTAAGCCCGAAGCACCACAAAGACCAGACCAAACCTCCCACCAGCGTAGGAACAGCTAGCCAGCTAGTCCAACCTGAGGGGATTGCCAAAGCTGATCTTGTGGTAAGCACCAGGGCTAATAGTTCAAGAGGACACCACCTAGCCAGGCAGGACCTCTGGAACGTAAGAACTAATTCCGAATCCTCAAACGGCAGGCCAGCCCCATACGTGAGAATCAAACGTCTAAAGTGGATTATCAGAAAATCCAAGAAGATGTAGCCTGGGAAAAGGCGGTAATCCCACACTTTGACATCGCTATGACCACCAGCAATAGCAACAAGCGAAAGAGGTCGATGGAAATTGCACAACCAGCGAGCAAGAAGGTCAAGACAACCAACCGCGGCACATGGTCGAGGACCTTTGCGGAAGTGGTAGAGGATCGGAAGATTATTGGCATCATTGACCAGAGCGATGAAGGCGGTAGGATGCCTAGAATCCAGTGGGGTCTGGTTAAACGGGCCCTTTCGACAGTGGCCTTGAAAGTGCTGGACGAAAACCCAGGTCCGTCACCCGATTGTACAGATGCAGGGTGGTACCAGGACAATGTGTTGGTCGCCTGTCAGGACGAAAGATCGGCAGCGCTTTACAAGGCTGCCATAAACAAGGTCGGCGATGTCTACCCCGGGGCCAAGCTGGCAGTTTGCGAGGCTGAAGACATCCCATCTCGACCGATAGCGAGGGTGTTGCTGCCGTCTGAGCCCTCGGAGTCAGGGGCTATCCTCAGCCTGCTGACTAGATTCAACCCGAAGCTTCCGACAGATGGTTGGAAAGTGGCTCCCTGCGCATCGTACGAACCCCCGAGTGACGGCAAAATGGAACATGAGGAGGGTACCCATACAGGGTACGTGTCGACTGACTCAGAGCTCACCGAAAGCCTAAGGCAGGTGTGCTCTCAGAACACGACCCGACCGGTGCGCACTGTTTTCCAGGACATAGCGGAGGAAGCGGAGGGTACACAGCCACGGTTAAGGTCCTAAAGATGGTGCAGTTTCTACAGATTAATCTGCACCACAGCAAGGCAGCATCCGCTGTCCTCCTCATTCGCCTGGCAACAGGCAAAATAGACGTAGTCCTTATTCAAGAGCCTTGGATTGTTGGTAACAACATCTGTGGCTTGTCAACCCCCCTATACACGCTATTTTACACCAAGGGTAAGGGTAAAATCATAACCTGAATTCTTACCAAGACACACATTAACGCTTATCCCAATCCACAGTTTAGCGAAGGCGACCTCACCACGGTCAGACAAGAGCTATATGAACACACTCATCAAACCATAGAATCATTCTATCTGGCTCACGACTATGATGGGCCCCTACCAAACACCACAACACAACAACTCATACATGCACACTCATTTAAGGAGCTCATCCTGGGTGGGGACGCTAACTCACAGCACACGCAATGGGGAAGTACAAACATAAACGAATCAAACTGAACTGGGCATTGAGCGGCCCATAGTGGGACTCATACACACAATGCTTACCAGCAGAGTTGTGTACTCCACTATGGGATCTGCACACTCGGCCAGGAATGTCAGCAGAGGAAACCCGCAAGGGGGTGTACTCTCACCTCTTCTATGGGTTATAGTGGTCAACAAACTACTATCTATTCTAGAGGAAGCAGGCACTAAAGTGGTATCCTACGCGGATGATGTGGTTATCATACTGCAGGGTAAATTTCCGCAATCTGATGGAGACAGCCCTATCCACCCTCTCAAGGTGGACAGCGGATTGCGGACTGGGCGTTAGCCCAGAAAAGACCGAAATAGTTATATTCACAAGGAAGTATAAGATACCATTCCGAACTCTCCCAAAACTACACCAAGCGCCTTATCACTCTTAGCAACCAAGCAAAGTACTTAGGTGTCGTCCTTGACAAAAAGCTCCACTGGACAGACAACATCTTAGATCTAACACGCAAAGCGGTCATAGCACTCTTCGCTTGTAAAACAGCTATAGGGGGAAGTGGGGTATCTCCCCCGTAATAGCTCACTGGCTATACACTGCAACTGTCAGGCCCATTCTTCCCTACGGAAGAAAAAAATTGTAACCTTAGGGTCTATCACAAGATCCAAAGGAGCGCAGAGCTCTGCATCAGTGGGGCACCACCGCCACTGAAGCACGGAACGCAATCCTCGACCTTCAACCCCAGGACCTACTTCCCCAAAGGTGGGCATCTGCAACAGCGCTGAGACTCCGCAAAGCAGCGGCATTGACAACAGGCTCAACGGGTCACTTCAGTATCCTAACAAATCAGATATCCATACCACATACTACAGACTACGTTCCACCCATAGTAAACTTCGAAACAAGATACAAAATCTTCATACCTACCCGTACATACTGGGACAACCTCACACACCAATTCGAAAACGAATATATACACAGACGGCTCCAAGCTTAACACCCAAACAGGTGGGGGAGTTTTCTCTCCCGAACTGGACATTCTGAGTACTAGACCACTGTAGTGTTTGGCAATCCAGGAAGCCATGTCCCACCTGGATACATCAGAGCATCACGACACATTACGTGCTATCACAAGGCGCCTAGTGTGGCCTAAGTGGGGGGGTTCTTTATCTTATCTCCAACCTCTCCTAACGCAACATTTGTTCCAAACGCAGATTTTCGCTTGGTGCCCATAGATAAAAGTAAAATAGTTCTCACAATTTAATGATTCTCAGATGTTTTGATTATTTTTAAAGCACTACACACTAACATTATAACTTGTTTCAAAGGCATCATTGCGTCTTTTAAATTAATTTCTGATTCAAGTTTATGATGGAGGTGTTGGGACCTAGTAATATCTGTTTCCGGTTGCCAACTATTATTCTAGTTCTAGTTTTCTAGCTCTATTCTATTTGTACACTATTTTCATTAGTTAGGCATCATTTTCTAAGATTTTAAATAAGATGAATAAACTCTTTAACTTTTTATATAAGTTAGACATCATTCTCTAAGATTTTAGATACGTTTATTAAACTCTTTAATTACAATACTCATCTGGTTTTCGTGTTTCATGATGGGGGTTGAGCTGCTTAGACTTTGATTACTATCTGTTATTCACTGTTATGATGGTTACTATCTGTTTAGTTGATGTCTACTGGCTGTTTTCTAGATATTATTAGCTTCTAGATATCCTAGCTGTTAAGTATCTGTTTACTTGTTGTTTACTAGTTGATATTAGCTGGTTACGAGCTTTTATTAACTTCTACGAGCTGTTATAGTCTCTTGTTAAGAATGTTATTAAATTCTTGACCTCTAGATAACTTTCGGTGTGAAGTAAAAACTTACACTCTAATTTTCAATGTGTTTGCTGGGTACGTAGGAAAGATCGCACAACCAAAATATCTTAGAAGAACATGTCCGATTATGTTGGGGAAACTAAAACTAAAGTAAAACTAATTAAAAAATTAAATGAACCTCATTAGTTGTTCACAAGCTGTCTAAAAGCTGTTTATAAGCTGTTTTGATAAACAATTTCGATTCATATTACTACCCTGCAAGCATTTTCTATCGCGGAAGGCACTATTAAGTGACTTCGAGAAGATGAAAACGATCGTCCGCGATATCGCATTCGTATCGCGGAAGTGACTCCCGTCGGGAAGAAATGTGCCACTTCGGCGACACTTCTCGAAGTCACTTCTGCGTTACTTCTGGAAGTGTCGCCGAAGTGTCGCCGAAGTGACTCCGAGAAGTGCCGCCGAAGTGGCACATTTCTTCCCGACGGGAGTCACTTCCGCGATCCGAATGCGATATCGCCGAAGTAACTTCTGGAAGTGTCGCCGAATTCACTCATAGAAGTGCCGCCGAAGTGGCACATTTCTTCCCGACGGAAGTCACTTCCGCGATCCGATTGCGATATCGCCGACGTAACTTCTAAAAGTGTCACCGTAGTCACTTCTGGAAGTTACTGCGAGGTGACTTTACATTTGCTTGTAGAAGACATCTAGAAGAGTCTTTCCCAATTGGAAAAACTTGAATAAAAACATATTTTTTTATACTTTCAATATTTTGCATTTATTATTTGTATAAGGGCTTTGTCCGCTTGTATACACGGAACAATGTTATTTAGATCCAGCTCCGTCGACATAAGAAATTTATTAATAACCATTTCTAAAGGAAACAGAAACAAAAATCTTTTTTTTGTTCAGTCAGAGTAGAAATAAACTAGAAGACATTACCTTTTACAATGAAATATGTTGAGAATCGTTGGATCCGCAGTTACACGCCAAGTAATGTCCATAGCTAGCTTGTCCGTAAACAGCTTTAAATAATCGTACAGCTCACGATAAGCACTTAATTTTGCACCCTTTGTTAAGGGGGATATTTAAATATGTTAAGCAATTAATAACATTTAGAAAAAAACAAAGCAATATTTTTAAAACGCACAAAATTGATACAAAACCGCACTGTACACAGACAAATCGCGCAACGAAATGTCGCTCGGGCGAAAAATAATAGCGTGGGTCAAAGGGAAGACCAAAAAATTTTCAGAAAAAAAGGGGTAACGGAAAATTACCGCGACCTCTTTTTATGGCTTGTTTTTTTCCATTAATTTTGTTTTTGTAAAATGTGTACTATCGTCTTTCTGTCGCGCAAAAGTGTCTCCGAAGTTACTTCTTTGCGATTCCGACCCATTTTGTTTTTGTAAAATGTGTACTATCGCCTTTCTATCGTCCAGAAGTGACTTAGAAGTGACTTCTACGCGTTATATGTATATTTTGTTTTTGTAAAATGTGTTCTATCGCCGTTTTATCGCGCAGAAGTGTCTCAGAAGTTACTTCTTCGCGATCGCGACCCTTTTTGTTTTTGTAAAATGTGTACTATCGTCTTTCTATCGTCCAGAAGTGACTTAGAAGTTACTTCTACGCGACACATGTATATTTTGTTTTTGTAAAATGTGTACTATCGTCTTTCTATCGCGCAGAAGTTACTAAGAAGTGACTCCTGGACGACAGGCGATTGAAATATCGCCCTTTTGCTTGCAGGGAGCGCGCTAAAGCGTGACGTTTCTTGGATGGTTACTTTTTGTATAGTACCTGTACAGTACTTGATTTTGGATGGTTACTATCTGTATAGTATCTGTAAAGTACTTGGTTTTAGATGGTAACTAAATGTTAACAAGTATTTTGAGTCGCTATAGTCTCTTATTAAGAACTATCAAAGTACACAAGTTAAAGTTTCTAAGATGTGTTAGCCAAACACACTTGCAGTGAACTATCATTACCTGACCGTCATCAAAGTCACATGCCCAAGACCCAAGGACGTTGAATAAAATACTTCCCCTTCATTTGTACCTGGAGTTTTAATTACAGTCAGATACAAAATTTGTATTTATATCATTCAATATTTCTTTATATATTTTATTATTGTAAACATATTTCATTAAATTCATAATTAATTATATTTTATGTATATTTGTATATAATTAATTTTCTTACTCCATCCCTCTGTAAGAAACATGTCGCTTATTAATCTTCATTCCAAGCGCAGATTTTCGCTTGGTTCCCATAGATAGATGTAAAATAGTTTTCACAATAAAATCTTTCTCAGATGTTGAATTATTTTAAAGCATTCATTTGTTCCATCCCATAATAATATTGTAACATATTTCGAAAGCATCATTAGCTAGCATAGGAGCGCCTATCAATTTAATTTCTGATTCAAGTTTATGATAGAGGTGTTGGGACCTGGTAACATCGGTTTTTGTTGTCAACTATTTTTCTAGTTCTAGTTTTCTAATTCTATTCTATTTGTATACTATTGGTATGAGTAAGGCATCATTGTCTAAGATTCTGAATAAGTTTAATAAACTCTTTAATTACAATACTGATTAGCTGGTTACTATCTATTTAGTAGATGTATACAAGTTGTTTAGTATCTGGTTTCTATATGTTTAATAGATGTATACAAGTTGTTTACTAGATGTATACAAGTTGTTTACTAGCTGTTTAGTATCTGGTTACTATATATTTAGTAGATGTATACAAGTTGCTTAGTATCTGGTTTCTATATGTTTAGTAGATGTATACAAGTTGTTTACTAGATGTATACAAGTTGTTTACTAGCTGTTTAGTATCTGGTTTCTATATGTTTTGTAGATGTATACAAGTTGTATAGAGATGTTTACAAGTTGTTTACTAGCTGTTTCGTATCTGTTTTATATATGTTTAATATCTGTTTACTTGATGTTTACTAATTATTATTAGCTTGTTACTAGTTGTTATTAACGTCTACGAGCTTTTACAGTCTTTTGTTAAGAATGATCAAAAATTCTTGATCACTAGACAACTTTCGATGTGATGTAAGAACTAACACTCTGATTTTCAACGTGTTTGCTATGTACGTAAGAAAGAATGCAAAGCCAAAATAGCTCAAGATTGATATATAAATCTTAGAGGAACATGTCCGATTATGTTAACTAATTAAGAAATAAATTGTTCACAAGTTGTCTAAAAGCTGTGTAGAAGCTGTTTTGATAAACAATTTTGATTCATATTGACAGATATTAAGAACATATAATAATATAATCCACTTTAACTAGTATATTGTAAAAATAAAACATTTCCTTCTTTCTTATTCTTTCATATTATGTAGGTATCGATTGTTTCTAGGGTCCTATAATATATTTATCCCATTTATCCCATTTTCTATCACCATAACAAATGTGTGTACCCACACCTAAATGACCAATTGTATCCTTTGTCCAAAAATGTCTGTGACTTTCACTTATAAATTTGTCACCGATAATTTAAATCCCATTAAGCAAACTGTCCATAGCTAACCGTGCCAGAATCCCAGATTCGAGTTGGTTACCTACAATACAAATCGTGGAGGTGTATGGATTGCCTAAATGCCTCGACGCTGGCGCAAAGGTCAAGGTAATGGAAAAAATGCAAGGAATATTATCCCTTCATAAAACAATCATAAAAAATATAATTAGGAAAGTATTTTTTTTATTTGCGAACCATTTATAACTGTTACCTATAATACAACTAGTGATGTTACAAAGGATTGCTAATACGTCACGACGCAGGCGCAAGGGTCAAGGTAATGGAATATTATCCCTTGATAAAAAAATTCTTCTAATTAGATAATAGAAATTATATATATATATATTTTTTTTATATATATAATAATTCATTTTCCATTAAAGTGCTTGATAAAACTAATTGTTTGATAGTCTCTAACTAACTCTAACAGTATTGGCCTTCTCTCATAAAGTAAATGTATAAAAATTTATCTTTTGGATCCCTCTAATTTCCCGCCGGTGAACAACAACAACGTCGCAACATAGATGGGTACTTGTAATTCATATTTAAGATCCTTCTCTTACTAATATCCTTTTATCAATCATGTAAACAGGTTTAGAATTGTATTGCAGGCTTCAACCCCTAGCCACACCCACCACTGTAACAGATTTGACTTTTCAAATGGCTGCCCCAACGACCTACAATGTACATTCTTTAGGACATTCCCTTTTCCTTTCTAAGCAATGTACAGAATTTTTAAATTGGTTCTGACCTCTTTCTTTAATGCCATCCACTAATTTATTTTCGTTATATTTCTAATCTTTTCCTAACAGTAGGTTATTAATCTTTTATCATTTTATGGGATTATTGAGCACCCCAAATCCCAGATGTTAACTCATAACATGTAGCTAGCAGAATATAGTCAAAGATATCAGATCCTAAAGAGACAAGATTTACCCGCCGGTGAATACCAATTTATAAAAACATGGCTGCCAGCTCCATCCCATTCAGACACTTGTTTACTTTATTATTTTATTTATTAATTATAAATTATTTATTTCAGAAAATTATTCATTAATCGAAATTAGTCTTAAATTTAATGGTGAGGCAGACCAATGTGAGTTGGTCGGGCCAAAAGATCAATTTAAATGCATTTACTTTATGAGAGAAGAATAATATTATTATTATTAAATTAAATAGGCACGTGAAAGCTCATTACTCAATTAGTAAAAGACTATCAAACAATTAGTTTTATCAAGCGTTTTGATGGAAAATCGAAGTATTGAATTAATATATATTTTTTTATTATCCAAATAGAAGAAATTTTCGTTTTTGGTCAAGGGATAATATTCCATGAATTTTTCCATTACCTTGACCTTTGCGCCTGCATCAAGGTATTTTAGCAATTCTTTGTAACATTTATTTGTGTTGTTGGTAACGTTTATAAATTGTTCGCAAATAAAAATACTTTCCTAATTATATATTTTATGACATCTTTTATGAAGGGATAATATTCCATGAATTTTTTTTCCAGTACCTTGACCCTTACGCTTGCGTCGAGGCATTTAAGCAAATCCTTTGTAACATAACTATTTGTGTTGTTGGTAACAGTTATAAATGGTTCGCAAGTAAAAAAATACTTTCCTAATTATATTTTTATGATCATTTTTTATTACATTTGCGCCTGCGTCGAGGCATTTTAGCAATCCTTTACACCACCACCTATGTTTATTGTAGGTAACCAACTTGACTCTGGGGTTATGGTACGGTTAGCAATGGGTGGTTTGCTTAATGGGATTTAAATTATCGGTGACAAATTTATAAGAGAAAGTCACAGACATTTTTGGACACAGGATACAATTGGTCATTTAGGTGTGGGTATACACATTTGTTATGGTGATAGAAAATGGGATAATCACAGTTATAGTTAGTTTTAAATCGTTTTTTGACATTCATATATTTTGTTCTTTCTAGACATTTTATTGTAGCTAATAACTATAGTTATAGGATGTAAGGCTAGCTATCGTAGTTAAGATTACATTTATTATACCTACATAAGATGAAAGAACATGAAAAATGGAAATGTTTTATTTTAACAATATACTAGTTAAAGTGGATGATATTATTATATATTCTTAATATCTGTAATTATAAATCAAAATTGTTTATCAAAGCAGCTTCTACACAGCTTTTAGACAGCTTGTGAACAATTTATTTCTTAATTAGTTTTACAATCACAGGATACATCTTCCCCCAACATAATCGGACATGTTCCTCTAAGATTTAAATATCAATCTTGAGCTATTTTGGCTTTGTATTCTTTCTTACGTACAAAGCAAACACATTGAAAATCAGAGTGTAAGTTTTTACTTCACATCGAAAGTCGTCTAGTGATCAGGAATTTTTGATCATTCTTAACAAAAGACTATAAAAGCTCGTAGACGTTAATAACAACTAGTTACCAGCTAATAATAGTTAGTAAACATCAAGTAAACAGATACTAAACATATATAAACCAGATACTAAACAGCTAGTAAACAACTTGTATACATCTACTAAACAACTTGTATACATTTACTAAACATATAGAAACCAGATACTAAACAGCTAGTAAACAACTTGTATACATCTAGTAGACAACTTGTATACATCTACTAAACATATAGAAACCAGATACTAAACAACTTGTATACATCTACTAAACATATAGTAACCAGCTAATCAGTAATGTAATTAAAGAGTTTATTAAACTTATTCAGAATCTAAGACAATGATGCCTTACTCATACAATAAGTATACAAATAGAATAGAATTAGAAAACTAGAACTAGAAAAATAAATTTATTTATTTATTTATTATTAAAGGTAGAGAGGTTTACAAGACTAGAATAACTTAGTTGGTAAAGCGCTGGCAACAAGGCCTTCGGCTATTTAATAAATATAAACATTTTTTATTATCTAAATAGAAGAAATTTTTTTATCAAGGGATAATATTCCATGAATTTGTTCCATTACCTTGACCCTTGCTTCTGCTTCGAGACATTTTAGCAATTCAACACTATTTCTATTGTTGGTAACATTTATAAATGGTTCACAAATAAAGAAATACTTTCCCAATTATATTTTTTATGTTTTTTTTTATGAAGGGATAACATTTCATGAATTTGTTCCATTACCTTGACCCTTGCTTCTGCGTCGAGACATTTTAGCAATTCAACACTATTTCTATTGTTGGTAACATTTATAAATGGTTCACAAATAAAGAAATACTTTCCCAATTATATTTTTTATGTTTTTTTTATGAAGGGATAACATTTCATGAATTTTTTCCATTACCTTAACTTTTGCGCCAGCGTCGAGGCATTTTAGCAATCCAATCGGTAAAAAATTTATAAGTGAAAGTCACAGACAATATTGGACAATGGATACAATTGGTTATTTGGTGTGGGTGCACACACTTGTTATGGTGATAGAAAATGGGATAATCATAGTGTTTTTGTTTTTTACTGTATTACGCCGGACCGATTTCAATTCCTTTCGTAACTATTGGGTTGGCAAGAAAGTCATGTCGTTTTTTTTCAATATTTTCAAAGATGATTTATTTATATCAGGACTTATAATTAATCAATTATGTATTGGCCGTTTTGTTCGACCACTAATGACCATCTCTCGGGCAGCTGCATAATTCCGCGCTCGAAGAACTTTTGGTCTTTTCCAGCAAAGAATCGAGACAAGTGGTTTTCGACAGCCTCATCTGAATCAAAGTTTTTACCATTCAAAGAGTTTTGAAGAGAGCGAAACAAATGGTAATCTGAAGGTGCTAAGTCCGGACTATAAGGTGGATGTGGTAGCACTTCCCAATTCAGCTCCGTTAATTTTTGCCGAGTGACCAAAGATGTGTGGGGCCTAGCGTTGTCATGGTGAAAGACTATACCCTTGCGATTAGCTAGTGCCGGCTCCTTTTCTTTAATTTTTTCCGCCAAATTGGATAGCTGGCGACAGTACACATCTGAATTGATGGTTTCATTCCGTCCCAGCAGCTCAAAGTGCACTACACCCTTCCAATTCCACCAAACAGACAGCATAACTTTCCTCTGATGGATATCGGCCTTTGATGTGGCTTGGGCTGGCTCATCTTTCTTGCTCCATGATCTTTTTCGTTGGACATTATTGTAAACAACCCACTTTTCGTCGCCAGTAATGATCCGCTTCAAAAAAGGATCGTTTTTAATCCGTTGCAGCAGAGAATAGCAGATGTTGATACGCTTAGTTAGGTGAATTTCCTTTAAGTTATGCGGAACCCAAACATCGAGCTTGCTTACGTAGCCAAGTTTCTTCAAATGGTTTTCAACCGTTGTATGCGACACACTGAGCTTCTCTGACATCTCCCGCGTTGAATAGCGCCGGTTTTCATCCAGCAAAGCCTGAATTTGTTCGTCAAAAACGGCCGATGGTCGACCAGAACGTGGGGCGTCTTTAACTCCAAAATCTCCAAGCCTGAATTTGGCAAACCAGCGCTGACATTGGCGATCACTCATGGCATCTTTACCATACACTTCGCACAATTTTTCGCGAGCTTCGACCGCTTTTTTTCCTTTTCGGAAGTAAAAAAGCAAAATATGACCTCTTTTATGAAGGGATAATATTCCATGAATTTTTTTCCAATACCTTGACCTTTGCGCCTGCATCAAGGCATTTTAGCAATCCTTTGTAACAACTATTTGTGTTGTTGGTAACAGTTATAAATTGTTCGCAAATAAAAAATAATTTCCTAATTATATATTTTATGACCTCTTTTATGAAGAGATAATATTCCATGAATTTTTTCCAATACCTTGACCTTTGCGCCTGCGTCGAGGCATTTAAGCAAATCCTTTGGAACAAGTATTAGTGTTGTTGGTAACAGTTATAAATTGTTCGCAAATAAAAAATACTTTCCTAATTATATATTTTATGACCTTTTTTATGACCTTTGCGCCTGCGTCGAGGCATTTTAGCAATCCTTTACACCACCATCGGTGTTTATTGTAGGTAACCAACTTGACTCTGGGGTTATGGTACGGTTAGCAATGGGTGGTTTGCTTAATGGGATTTAAATTATCGGTGACATTTTTGGAGAAAGGATACAATTGGTCATTTAGGTGTGGGTATACACATTTGTTATGGTGATAGAAAATGGGATAATCACAGTGTTTATTGTGTTTATTGAGCGATTTCAATTACTTTCACAATTATAGTTAGTTTCAAATCGTTTCTCAACATTCATATTTTAGTTTCATTCAAGACGTTTTATTATAGCTAATAACTATAGTTATGGGATGTAAGGCTAGCTATCGTAGTTAAGAATAAATTTATTATAGGAACCTAGAAACAATCCATACCTACATAAGGTGAAAGAACAAGAAAAAAGGTGTTCGGAGCAGATCACCAGTCATGCGCACATAGGTCCATCTCTCTACGCTTATCTTTTGTCGCCTTCTTTCTTATACCACTAAAGCTTTCGCTTATCTATTCAGCAACTGCTCTGTAAGCCTGCATATGAAGATATTGGAGCCAAGCTTTTACACAGTCCGTCTGCCGCTCCGAATAAACGCTATACATTTAATATAACCTATTCGTGCGTTAGTAATTATAAATATAAGGGTGGAATATTTGTTGTCTCCCCCGTTGTCTAACCCCGACGTGAGAGCAGTTTTTATCGGAGTCTGCAACTCGGTCTCCCGATTGTTTAATATAATTTCAACAATAGCTTTGTTTCGCTGTCGTTATCGTGCATTCGGTCACAAACACACGAACATACATACCCTTGAGTTCTGCAGTAGGGACGCGGTGACATGGCTCAAGGCAAAAAGCTTTTTTTGTTTTTTTTTTGTGCCTAAAACGCTGTGCCGCTGTTGACGTCAGCAGAGCAGTCGGCGCAGCGTAGAAGACTGCCTATGAAAACGATCGTGCAACAAAGAGAGGCAGATATTCGGAGCTTCCCTCTCTTTCTTTGTCTTATAATTTGCCTGCTCTCGGCGCTCTCAGAGACAAATTTCGGCAGGTCCGTTATTTCTTTTGAGTCTCTCCGTTATGTTCGGCTAGCGACTAATGTTTCGGCGGAAAAATTTTCGTGGCGCAGCGACATGTGAGTGCCCTAATATTTTAGGAGCATTATTGTATATCGAAAAAAAACAACTAATACTGTTTTATAAAAGTAAATTATTTGATTATAGTAAAATTAAGTAAATTGAATTTACTTATAATGTTATATTTACTTATTATACATTCGTATTACAATATAATTTTTTAGTTAAGTTATAGAAATTTAGTCCGTTAAAATTGATTTAAGTATTTAAAACATTTAAGTATTAACAATTTAAAAAAAATCGTATTGTATTTTTTACTCAAGAAGTAAAAACTATATAGTCGGATATATTTCACTTTAGAAAGGGTATAGGTGCAGTGGCACGCGCCAACAGCGAAGAGAAAACAAAAGAAATCTAGTAAAGGGGTGAGAAGACTTGGTGCATTCTGTTTGAGTGATTGAAAGGGAAGCATCCATTTTAATGGTGCGCAGCAGAGTTACTTTAGTCGTCTCTTTAAGTTAATATAATAAAGTCAGGTAAGTGCTACGTTAAGTTTTAGATGTTGTGCATTGATCTTAGTTTAAAGCACGTAAATTTTGAAGGTTTTCAATGGGTTCCGTTAGCCGAAAGTGGATGACGAAATGTTTTGATCCAATAAAAATCCTGCAAAGGGTTAAACACAGCTATAAAATGTAAATATACAATTAAACAAATAAAACGCATTTTTAAAACATATGTTTTTTCAGGAGCGTTGGCCAAGGATTCAGAGGACCCGGACAAAGGTTTAAGAACGGCGATGACTAACGTTAAAAATAAGCTAAGATAAACAGAAACAATAATTGTACAATTTTTGAAAATCTAAATAATAATAAATAAATAATAATAAATATTAAACATGAATGTATTTTAAATTTTATATTTTTATAATTGAAAACTCAAGGAAAAATTTTGATTTTCACAAGTGATTCATTTTGGACGTGTCCCTTGCAAGTGATTTCACAAGTGAAAACTCAAGGAAAAATTCTGATTTTCCCAAGTGATTCACTTGGGACGAGTCACCGGCACGTGACAGGCCATACGAAAAATGAGTATAAGGAACAAGTGAAGTCCCGTAGGACTTCGAAAAATTTTCATTTGAATTTTCACTTGTGAAAATGCGGACATCCCATACAATTTTCTATATGGAGCGTCACTTGTTCTTCACTTGTGCACGAGGACATGTCCCAGGTGATTCCCAAGGTGATTCACAAGTGAAACTTTTTTTTTGGAACTGAAGGGTACATTAAGATTCCGTTGCATCTCGGCGACGCTTGTTAAGCTCTACATCTTCGCGGTAAAAGGTATACGGTGTTTCGTGCCTTTAACGCGGTCGGACATTTTATTTTATTTCATTTTTTTCTCGTGATTTAAAAATGTCTGATACGGAAAATCAACTTTCACGATGAATCGGATGCCGCCAAGGCATTGGGACTAGTCTGGGATCCATCTTCTGATCAATTCCTATTTCATTTTTCTCAACTGCCATACAATCAACGACCCACTAAGCGGGTTGCATTGTCAACGATTGCCAAATTCTATGATCCACTTGGTTTAATAACTCCTATTATCACAAAATCTAAGATTTTTCTGCAATCTCTATGGAGTGCGAACGTGGATTGGGATGATGCACTGCCAGAGCCCATTCTTTCGTCATTGGGGGACTTGACCTCACAGTTATCGGGCGCATAGCACCTCTATACAATGTTTCAAAAGGTAGGCCGGAATCCCATCACAGTCCGGAGTGTAAGAACCATCAACGTCTTCCACAGCCCTATGAATATTCTCTTCTAGCACGGTTAAACTACCTAAATTCAGTAGAGGAGTGATCGCATTTAAGGTTTGAGAATCATTACAGGCTGCTGTTGGCTTAAAATTAGCTTTAAAATAAAAGGCAAAGAGATTTGCAGTTTCTGTATTTGAATGGAAAGATAAATTCCCTAGGAACATAGCAGATGGGACTGAAGAAGCGTTATTCTTGGGATTACCTTTTTTGCCAGTTCTCCACACTCGCTATATACTGATTGTAAAGAAATTTATTTAGAAATTCAAATTCTCGTTTGTGCTGCAAGTCTCTATTCTAATCACCAGGATCTTGTGTAACTAAAAACTTTTTATAGAATTTGTTTCGAAGATTTTTAAGCTTTTTCAAACCTTTCGTATACCAAGGCAACTTAAATGAACTGTGGACCCTTTCTCGAGCATTGTTCTTAATTATGTTTAAAATAACAACTAAAAGAGTGTCATAACACGACTCCAAACTGACATGCGATAAAACTGACTCCCATTTAATGGCAGAGATTTCATTTCTGATGGCACAAGGGCTGGATTTATTGAAAATAAATGTAGGTGAATATTCAGCTGAAGGCGCAAAACTGTAAAAGTTTATACCTAGTTATACCTAGATGGATATTACAATTGCTTATTGGTGAATTACCTTAGAATAAAGAAAAGTTAATATCAGCGCTAACGAATACTGTCTAAAATTGTATGTAAGTTATTGAATATTGACTTGTATTAAGTCCATACTGAAAATATCATCGATGAAAAAAATCTCGTGTGGTTGATGTATGTTGCTTGCCAGTGAAGAGTGATGCTCCGGATCCTAGGACCAAAGGAGGGATGATAGATTAAAATCGCCAATCACAAAGCTAAGTTGATGGCCCTGCAGATTATTGTAGATGTCGGTGATGTTTTCCAGATAAGCATTGTAAAGTTTATATGAACCATTCGGTTGTATGTATGACTCCACAATTTGCAGCGTTTCCGTTTCTCCAATTATCGACACCGCAACTTGATCAAGAGGGGTATCTTCAATGAGAAGTCCAATTGGCAAGCAGCGCAAATTGCAGCGAACAGCAACAATTACAACACCCCCTCTGGCATAGTGGGTTTTCGTGCTATCTCTGTCTTTGCGGAACACATGGTACAAATTGGAGTCGTAGAATTCATTTGAGTAAAAGTTTATGTTGAGCCAAGTTTGAACTAAAACTATAACACCAAACTCGCATTGGGATGTGGCAAGGTATACTTGCTCCGCCTTTGTCCGCACTCCAGAGATGTTTTGAAAATAAATTTTTAGTGGGGCCGCGTTCACAATAGCACGATCAACAACCTTCGGATTCGCATTTAAGGCATCATAGTCCAATGTTGTTGGCCCGCAGATCGCCTTCAGTAATGTAGTGATTTTAATACTAATTTTATCATGCAGACTAGGATCGATGCATTCCTGAAGCTTGCTAGATACTTTTAGTAAAGAGCAACTAGTTCTTAAGAGCGATGGCAATGTCGCCGTTAACAGAGCATATCTATCCAAGTTGGAACAAGTTTGCTGAAGGAGGACAACGTCCCACCCTTGAGATGGCAGCTTGGGTGCATCCAGGAAGTCATACCCGGCGGGGACGGAATCATCAGAGTTGCTATGGTCCGTACAGCCGTCACCAAGTTAGCCGTTAAAGGTATACGGTGTTTTGTGCCTCTAACGCGGTCGGACATTTTATTTTCTCGTGATTGAAAAATGTCTGATACGGAAAACTCGGTTTGGACTCAAAATAAATCCACAAGTGACATTGACTACTACCGATTAAAGCCCAATCTAGTTTGCGGCAAATGAGCTCGATGAAATGTTATTTGAACGCTGATGCGGTTAATCAGTTTGACGAAGTTGATTTGTTGGCGCGAATGGAATGGATCAATTCCTTAAGCTAGGCATTTGGTTCTGCGCAGACATCGTTGGAAAGACTGGATTTTGCAGAGATCTCGAGCGACCATCGTACTGAATTTGCCGAGGTTTTCATTGATGTGAAGGCGAAACTTGCCGGCCTCAACCGCTGCAAATTCAACATCTATTTACATCACAAATAATGCGGATCTTTCTTTTCGATCTAGAAAGCCTCGGTTGCCAAATTTGGAAATTGCTCGTTTTCATGGCTCCTACTCTGAGTGGCTGGATTTTCCTGAGACTTTCACTACGGTCATCTGAAATGATGATGAGCTAGGCGACATTGAAAAATTACAATATTTGCGTTCGAGTTTGGGCGGCGTGGCTCTGGAAACCATACGCTCGCTCGAACCCTCGAATGCTAAATATGAAAAGGATATGAATTTGCCGGTTATTCGATTTGATAATAAAGTTTTACACTATCAGGCACACGTTCAGGCAATATCCGGTTTAAAGTGTGTCGAGAAGTGATCTTCGAAGTGCCTTCGGGAGCAATTCGAGCAATTCGAGCAATTCGAGCCCTGGCCACTACGCAACAAGTTTTGGATGGACTTTTAATTCACATCATCACTCGGAAACTGGATCAGAGGACGCGGGAAAAATGGGAAGAGGATTTGTCAATCACTGAGCTGTCTACCTGGGATGCTATGGAGTCGTTTTTGGAAAACAGGTGCAGGATGCTGGAAAACTTGGATCAAGCCTTGGTAAATCAAACACCGGCCCAGCATGTGGGAAAAAACTTGCACAGATATAACCAAAACACACTTATTGCTTCTGCTACTAACTCAAATCATTTGATATGATTATTTTGCCATGCACGGGATCATTATTTGCCAAAGTGTTCTCGATTTTTAAATTTGAGTCCGAATCTTCAATATAGGGAAGCAAAGAAGTTGCACCTTTGCCTCAACTGTTTGCGCAAGGGGCATAGTTTGCAGCAATGCAAGTCGACTCACTGCAAATATTGTCGCATTATTACACATGAACCATGACCCATCCGCAACATCCAAATCATTTTCATCTCCATCATGCGATCCATCCTCGAGCTCTCAGCCATTGCCATCTACTCTATCAGCATTAGTATCATGTTCGCATACATCATCGCATCCTGATCATCATTTACTAAGCCCTCCTCCTAAAACCTTAAATATTTTGCCGATCGACTACGTTTTGCTTCCAACTGCTATTATCTACGTTAGAAATAGAATTGGAGAATTTATGCCTTGCCGAGCAATTTTATATTCGGCCTCCCAGCTAAACTTCATAACCTCTCGCTTAGCTAGCCAACTAAACTTGAATCATAGAAGATCGCAAACGATGATTTCTGGGATAGGAGTCTCTTCCATGATCTCTGATAGGGCTGTCGATATTGTTGTGCAATCACGGGATGCAAGCTATCGTGCGGCATTCACAGCGGTTGTGACTCACAGTATTACTGATTATTATCCCCATTTCAATATAAATGCAACATCATGGAGGATACCGCAAAACATTTCGCTCCCTGATCCTCATTTCAATCAATCACAACGAATTGACCTTTTACTCGGAGCTGAGTTGTTTGTTGTTGATAGGGTTTTGCCAACTCTTCAGAACACCAAACTTGGTTGCATAGTCCATGGAGGGTTATCATCGAACATGCCAACTCATAAATCGGTTTTACAAGCCAGCATCAAGGACCCAGCTGATCATTTCGATGAAACACTTTCCGCCATAGTAAAGCGATTTTGGGAAATTGAGAACTTCACTTCGTCTAAACCATCTTTATTGCCGAAAGACTTGCGATGTGAGCAACCTTTCACTGAAAATTGCACAAGACTTGAAAACGGCCAATACTCTGTTCGTCTCTTGTCCACTTCGATTCGAATTCTCTAGGTGATTCTTATTGCTTGGCTCGTCGTCGTTTCAAGAGTTTGGAAGCTAAACTAGATAGAAACCCAGCCCTGAAAGCTCAGTACTCAGCATTTTTGAGGGAGTATATCGATCTAGGTCACATGTCTCTTGTAACTAAGGAACCGTCAGAAACACAATTCTTTTTGCCCCACCATTGCGTACATAAGCAGGAGAGCACGAGTACGAAGCTTCGTGTCGTTTTTGATGGATCTGCTAAAACAACTTCTGGTAGATTGTTAAATTGGACACGGTGACTTATGGAACCAAGCCAGCTGCCTTCTTGGCTATAAGAGCCATGCATCAACTCTCTTACGATTAGGAGGAATCATTTCCTATTGGAGCACAAATTGTTCGTAGAAATTTCTATGTGGATGATTTAATATGTGGTGGGGACTCAGTTGAGGAGGTGAGAGAAATTCGTCGTCAGGTGAAGGAACTACTGTCGCGAGGCCACTTTCCAATTCGCAAATGGTGTTCGAATGAGTCAGCAGCCCTGGAAGGAGAGTTGGAATGCGACCAGAAGCAGTTAATCAAATTTCACGATGGATCGGATGTCGCCAAGGCATTGGGACTAGTCTGGGATCCATCTTCTGATCAACTCCTATTTCATTTTTCTCAACTGCCATACAATCAACGACCCACTAAGCGGGTTGCATTGTCAACGATTGCCAAATTCTATGATTCACTTGGTTTAATAACTCCTATTATCACAAAATCTAAGATTTTTCTGCAATCTCTATGGAGTGCGAACGTGGATTGGGATGATGCACTGCCAGAGCCCATTCTTTCGTCATTGGGGGACTTGACCTCACAGTTATCGGTCGTACAGAACTTAGAATTCCACGATTCGTACTGCAACCAAGGGCTTACGTTGAGTTGCATGGATTCTGCGATGCTAGTATGTCAGCTTATGGAGCGTGTTTATACTTGCGATCGGAGACCAATGGGGAATCGGAAGTCCATCTGCTCTGTGCCAAGTCAAGGGTAGCTCCATTGAAGGCCTTAACAATTCCAAGATTAGAACTTTCCGCAGCGCTTTTATTGGCTGAGCTAATCGTAAACGCCAAGAAAGCCATAGATTTCGATTGCACCTTTCATTGCTGGTCGGACTCGTCCATTGTGTTGGCGTGGATTCGGCAACCTCCGAGGGAGTTTAACGTTTTCGTATCAAAAAGAATCGCGAAAATTCAGGAGATGACGAAAGACATGTCTTGGCATCACGTTCCTACAAACTTGAACCCGGCAGACGTCGTATCGCGAGGATGTACCCCAAGAGAATTATTGGAACATTCACTTTGGGCTAACGGGCCTTCATTCCTTCTGCAAAGCTCGTCAAATTGGCCGTCCCTGTTAGACTCAGAAAAGGATCTTCCAGAGCGCCGTTCTGTGGCTCTAATTGGGGCCGTTTGCATTGACAGTTCATCAAACTGCAAATTCCTCAACTCTTTCGATAAGTTGCAGCGCGTATTTGCATACATTTATCGATTCATTTCAAATAGCAAGCAAAATCTGCGCCGTTAAAAGGTCGACTTTCGGTGGAGGAGATCAACACTTGAACTTTACTTCTTCTGAGGAGCATCCAACAGGTTAACTTGGCGAAGGAGTATGGATCTCTTAGCCAGGGCAAGCCGTTTCCTCAGAAAAACAATCTGGTTTCGCTTAGGCCTATACTCGGCTCCGATGGGTTACTTCGCGTGGGTAAAAGGCTTCAGAACGCAAACTTGGACTACGATACGAGGCATCCGATACTGTTGCCCAAGGACCATCCAGTCACCAAGGCGATAATCGTTTATTGTCATGAGAAATATTTGCATGGAGGATCGCAGGCGCTGCTTGCCGCATTACAGCAAAGGTACTGGCCGATTGGAGGCCGCAAGTTCGTCGCCAGCGTTATCAACAAATGCGTCCGATGTTTCCGAATGAAGCCTGCTACTTGGGAGCACGTCATGGGTAGCCTGCCAGCTAATAGAGTGCAGCCTAATCCAGCTTTTCATACCACAGGAGTGGACTATTGTGGGCCATTCTATCAGAAGGCAGGGGCCATAAGTAAGGCACCCCACAAGTGCTATATCGCCGTCTTTGTCTGCTTTTCCACACAGGCTTCCCATTTGGAAGTGGTCCAGGATCTCACGACGGAGTAGTTCATCGCAGCGCTGAGGAGATTCATCAGCCTTAGAGGCAGTCCGCCTACCATTTGGAGCGACAGTGCTACAAACTTTGTCGGTGCAAAGAGTGAGCTTGCCGAGCTGAAAGAGCTCTTTTTGAGCGAGCAGCACACAGCATCGATATCTTTCGTCTGTTTAGCTGATGGGATCGATTGGAAGTTCATCCCTCCTTGTGCAATGCACTTCGGTGGTTTATGGGAGACTGCCGCGAATTTCGGCTACACCAAGAGCTTGACGAATCTAAGTCATGTTGAACCAATTGTGAGTCTGTCGCTATTTTAATAGACTTAAAAATTTTTAAATCATCTGCATACAGTAGACACTCTGAGGATAGACAGAACCTCACATTGTTAATGAAAATGATGGAAGACCAGAGGTTGCCAAATAGGAATCCGAGAATTTACCATTAATATTAACTATATAAATACGATGGTGTACATATGATTATATCTAATTTAGTAATGTCGAATGTATACTCAAGAGGTCCAGTTTTGCCAGTTGGGCACTTTGGCTAACTTTGTCAAATGCTTTCGCAAAATCAGTGTAAATAGCATCAACCTGAGCTCGCATATCAAAGGCATGAATGCAATAGTTGCTGAAAACAGCAAGATTAGTCGTGGTTGACTGACCTGCTACAAAACCATGATGAGAAGTGCTTATATATGTTTTTACAAGAAACGATAATTTATGGGCAACAATGCGTTTGAAGAGTGTAGCAATATTACTGATCTTTGCTATGGGCCTATATGTTATGTTATTCTTTGGCCCTGATTTGAAAATTGAAGTGACGGATGCGACCTTCCATCTATCCGCAAAGTGTCCACTAGAAAGTGATTTATCAAACAGAATTTTTAGTGGTACGCATAGCACCTCTATACAATGTTTCAAAAGGTAGGCCGGAGTCCCATCACAGTCCGGAGTGTAAGAACCATCAACGTCTTCCACAGCCCTATGAATATTCTCTTCTAGCACGGTTAAACTACCTAAATTCAGTAGAGGAGTGATCGCATTTAAGGTTTGAGAATCATTACAGGCTGCTGTTGGCTCAAAATTAGCTTTAAAATAAAAGGCAAAGAGATTTGAAGTTTCTGTATTTGAATGGAAAGATAAATTCCCTAGGAACATAGCAGATGGGACTGGAGAAGCGTTATTCTTGGGATTACTTTTTAGCCAGTTCTCCACACTCGCTATATACTGATTGTAAAGAAATTTATTTAGAAATTCAAATTCTCGTTTGTGCTGCAAGTGTCTATTCCAATCACCAGGATCTTGTGTAATTAAAAACTTTTTATAGAATTTGTTTCGAAGATTTTTAAGCTTTTTCAAACCAAGGCAACTTAAATGAACTGTGGACCCTTTCTCGAGCATTGTTCTTAATTATGATTAAAATAACAACTAAAAGAGTGTCATAACACGACTCCAAACTGACATGCGATAAAACTGACTCCCATTTAATGGCAGAGATTTCATTTCTGATGGCACAAGGGCTGGATTCATTGAAAATAAATGTAGGTGAATATTCAGCTGAAGGCGCAAAACTGTAAAAGTTTATACCTAGTTATACCTAGATGGATATTACAATTGCTTATTGGTGAATTACCTTGGACTAAAGAAAAGTTAATATCAGCGCTAACGAATACTATCTAAAATTGTATGTAAGTTATTGAATATATTATTGACTTGCATTAAGTCCATACTGAAAATATCATCGATGAAAAAAATCTCGTGTGGTTGATGTATGTTGCTTGGCAGTGAAGAGTGATGCTCCGGATCCTAAGACCAAAGGAGGGATGATAGATTAAAGTCGCCAATCACACAGCTAAGTTGATGGCCCTGCAGATTATTGTAGATGTCGGTGATGTTTTCCAGATAAGCATTGTAAAGTTTATATGAACCATTCGGTTGTATGTATGACTCCACAATTTGCAGCGTTTCCGATTCTCCAATTATCGACACCGCAACTTGATCAAGAGGGGTATCTTCAATGAGAAGTCCAATTGGCAAGCAACGCAAATTGCAGCGAACAGCAACAATTACAACACCCCCTCTGGCACAGTGGGTTTTCGTGCTATCTCTGTCTTTGCGGAACACATGGTACAAATTGGAGTCGTAGAATTCATTTGAGTAAAAGTTTATGTTGAGCCAAGTTTGAACTAAAACTATAACACCAAACTCGCATTGGGATGTGGCAAGGTATACTTGCTCCGCCTTTGTCCGCATTCCAGAGATGTTTTGAAAATAAATTTTTAGTGGGGCCGTGTTCACAATAGCACGATCAACAACCTTCGGATTCGCATTTAAGGCATCATAGTCCAATGTTGTTGGCCCGCAGATCGCCTTCAGTAATGTAGTGATTTTAATACTAATTTTATCATGCAGACTAGGATCGATGCATTCCTGAAGCTTGCTAGATACTTTTAGTAAAGAGCAACTAGTTCTTAAGAGCGATGGCAATGTCGCCGTTAACAGAGCATATCTATCCAAGTTGGAACAAGTTTGCTGAAGGAGGACAACGTCCCACCCTTGAGATGGCAGCTTGGGTGCATCCAGGAAGTCATACCCGGCGGGGACGGAATCATCAGAGTTGCTATGGTCCGTACAGCCGTCACCAAGTTAGCCGTTAAAGGTATACGGTGTTTTGTGCCTCTAACGCGGTCGGATGACTCGTGATTGAAAAATGTCTGATACGGAAAACTCGGTTTGGACTCAAAATAAATCCACAAGTGACGTTGACTACTACCGATTAAAGCCCAATCTAGTTTGCGGCAAATGAGCTCGATGAAATGTTATTTGAACGCTGATGCGGTTAATCAGTTTGACGAAGTTGATTTGTTCGCGCGAATGGAATGGATCAATTCCTTAAGCTAGGCATTTGGTTCTGCGCAGACATCGTTGGAAAGACTGGATTTTGCAGAGATCTCGAGCGACCATCGTACTGAATTTGCCGAGGTTTTCATTGATGTGAAGGCTAAACTTGCCGGCCTCAACCGCTGCAAATTCAACATCTATTTACATCACAAATAATGCGGATCTTTCTTTTCGATCTAGAAAGCCTCGGTTGCCAAATTTGGAAATTGCTCGTTTTCATGGCTCCTACTCTGAGTGGCTGGATTTTCCTGAGACTTTCACTACGGTCATCTGAAATGATGATGAGCTAGGCGACATTGAAAAATTACAATATTTGCGTTCGAGTTTGGGCGGCGTGGCTCTGGAAACCATACGCTCGCTCGAACCCTCGAATGCTAAATATGAAAAGGATATGAATTTGCCGGTTATTCGATTTGATAATAAAGTTTTACACTATCAGGCACACGTTCAGGCAATATCCGGTTTAAAGTGTGTCGAGAAGTGATCTTCGAAGTGCCTTCGGGAGCAATTCGAGCAATTCGAGCAATTCGAGCCCTGGCCACTACGCAACAAGTTTTGGATGGACTTTTAATTCACATCATCACTCGGAAACTGGATCAGAGGACGCGGGAAAAATGGGAAGAGGATTTGTCAATCACTGAGCTGTCTACCTGGGATGCTATGGAGTCGTTTTTGGAAAACAGGTGCAGGATGCTGGAAAACTTGGATCAAGCCTTGGTAAATCAAACACCGGCCCAGCATGTGGGAAAAAACTTGCACAGATATAACCAAAACACACTTATTGCTTCTGCTACTAACTCAAATCATTTGATATGATTATTTTGCCATGCACGGGATCATTATTTGCCAAAGTGTTCTCGATTTTTAAATTTGAGTCCGAATCTTCAATATAGGGAAGCAAAGAAGTTGCACCTTTGCCTCAACTGTTTGCGCAAGGGGCATAGTTTGCAGCAATGCAAGTCGACTCACTGCAAATATTGTCGCATTATTACACATGAACCATGACCCATCCGCAACATCCAAATCATTTTCATCTCCATCATGCGATCCATCCTCGAGCTCTCAGCCATTGCCATCTACTCTATCAGCATTAGTATCATGTTCGCATACATCATCGCATCCTGATCATCATTTACTAAGCCCTCCTCCTAAAACCTTAAATATTTTGCCGATCGACTACGTTTTGCTTCCAACTGCTATTATCTACGTTAGAAATAGAATTGGAGAATTTATGCCTTGCCGAGCAATTTTATATTCGGCCTCCCAGCTAAACTTCATAACCTCTCGCTTAGCTAGCCAACTAAACTTGAATCATAGAAGATCGCAAACGATGATTTCTGGGATAGGAGTCTCTTCCATGATCTCTGATAGGGCTGTCGATATTGTTGTGCAATCACGGGATGCAAGCTATCGTGCGGCATTCACAGCGGTTGTGACTCACAGTATTACTGATTATTATCCCCATTTCAATATAAATGCAACATCATGGAGGATACCGCAAAACATTTCGCTCCCTGATCCTCATTTCAATCAATCACAACGAATTGACCTTTTACTCGGAGCTGAGTTGTTTGTTGTTGATAGGGTTTTGCCAACTCTTCAGAACACCAAACTTGGTTGCATAGTCCATGGAGGGTTATCATCGAACATGCCAACTCATAAATCGGTTTTACAAGCCAGCATCAAGGACCCAGCTGATCATTTCGATGAAACACTTTCCGCCATAGTAAAGCGATTTTGGGAAATTGAGAACTTCACTTCGTCTAAACCATCTTTATTGCCGAAAGACTTGCGATGTGAGCAACCTTTCACTGAAAATTGCACAAGACTTGAAAACGGCCAATACTCTGTTCGTCTCTTGTCCACTTCGATTCGAATTCTCTAGGTGATTCTTATTGCTTGGCTCGTCGTCGTTTCAAGAGTTTGGAAGCTAAACTAGATAGAAACCCAGCCCTGAAAGCTCAGTACTCAGCATTTTTGAGGGAGTATATCGATCTAGGTCACATGTCTCTTGTAACTAAGGAACCGTCAGAAACACAATTCTTTTTGCCCCACCATTGCGTACATAAGCAGGAGAGCACGAGTACGAAGCTTCGTGTCGTTTTTGATGGATCTGCTAAAACAACTTCTGGTAGATTGTTAAATTGGACACGGTGACTTATGGAACCAAGCCAGCTGCCTTCTTGGCTATAAGAGCCATGCATCAACTCTCTTACGATTAGGAGGAATCATTTCCTATTGGAGCACAAATTGTTCGTAGAAATTTCTATGTGGATGATTTAATATGTGGTGGGGACTCAGTTGAGGAGGTGAGAGAAATTCGTCGTCAGGTGAAGGAACTACTGTCGCGAGGCCACTTTCCAATTCGCAAATGGTGTTCGAATGAGTCAGCAGCCCTGGAAGGAGAGTTGGAATGCGACCAGAAGCAGTTAATCAAATTTCACGATGGATCGGATGTCGCCAAGGCATTGGGACTAGTCTGGGATCCATCTTCTGATCAACTCCTATTTCATTTTTCTCAACTGCCATACAATCAACGACCCACTAAGCGGGTTGCATTGTCAACGATTGCCAAATTCTATGATCCACTTGGTTTAATAACTCCTATTATCACAAAATCTAAGATTTTTCTGCAATCTCTATGGAGTGCGAACGTGGATTGGGATGATGCACTGCCAGAGCCCATTCTTTCGTCATTGGGGGACTTGACCTCACAGTTATCGGTCGTACAGAACTTAAAATTCCACGATTCGTACTGCAACCAAGGGCTTACGTTGAGTTGCATGGATTCTGCGATGCTAGTATGTCAGCTTATGGAGCGTGTTTATACTTGCGATCGGAGACCAATGGAGAATCGGAAGTCCATCTGCTCTGTGCCAAGTCAAGGGTAGCTCCATTGAAGGCCTTAACAATTCCAAGATTAGAACTTTCCGCAGCGCTTTTATTGGCTGAGCTAATCGTAAACGCCAAGGAAGCCATAGATTTCGATTGCACCTTTCATTGCTGGTCGGACTCGTCCATTGTGTTGGCGTGGATTCGGCAACCTCCGAGGGAGTTTAACGTTTTCGTATCAAACAGAATCGCGAAAATTCAGGAGATGACGAAAGACATGTCTTGGCATCACGTTCCTACAAACTTGAACCCGGCAGACGTCGTATCGCGAGGATGTACCCCAAGAGAATTATTGGAACATTCCCTTTGGGCTAACGGGCCTTCATTCCATCTGCAAAGCTCGTCAAATTGGCCGTCCCTGTTAGACTCAGAAAAGGATCTTCCAGAGCGCCGTTCTGTGGCTCTAATTGGGGCCGTTTGCATTGACAGTTCATCAAACTGCAAATTCCTCAACTCTTTCGATAAGTTGCAGCGCGTATTTGCATACATTTATCGATTCATTTCAAATAGCAAGCCAAATCTGCGCCGTTAAAAGGTCGACTTTCGGTGGAGGAGATCAACACTTGAACTTTACTTCTTCTGAGGAGCATCCAACAGGTTAACTTGGCGAAGGAGTATGGATCTCTTAGCCAGGGCAAGCCGTTTCCACAGAAAAGCAATCTGGTTTCGCTTAGGCCTATACTCGGTTACTTCGCGTGGGTAAAAGGCTTCAGAACGCAAACTTGGACTACGATACGAGGCATCCGTATTGCCCAAGGATCATCCAGTCACCAAGGCGATCATCGTTTATTATCATGAGAAATATTTGCATGGAGGATCGCAGGCGCTGCTTGCCGCATTACAGCAAAGGTACTGGCCGATTGGAGGCCGCAAGTTCGTCGCCAGCGTTATCAACAAATGCGTCCGATGTTTCCGAATGAAGCCTGCTACTTGGGAGCACGTCATGGGTAGCCTGCCAGCTAATAGAGTGCAGCCTAATCCAGCTTTTCATACCACAGGAGTGGACTATTGTGGGCCATTCTATCATAAGGCAGGGGCCATAAGTCAGGCACCCCACAAGTGCTACATCGCCGTCTTTGTCTGCTTTTCCACAAAGGCTGCCCATTTGGAAGTGGTCCAGGATCTCACGACGGAGTAGTTCACCGCAGCGCTGATGAGATTCATCAGCCTTAGAGGCAGTCCGCGTACCATTTGGAGCGACAGTGCTACAAACTTTGTCGGTGCAAAGAGTGAGCTTGCCGAGCTGAAAGAGCTCTTTTTGAGCGAGCAGCACACAGCATCGATATCTTTCGTCTGTTTAGCTGATGGGATCGATTGGAAGTTCATCCCTCCTTGTGCAATGCACTTCGGTGGTTTATGGGAGACTGCCGCGAAGAACACCAAGTGCTTAACGAATCTAAGTCATGTTGAACCAATTGTGAGTCTGTCGCTATTTTAATAGACTTAAAAATTTTTAAATCATCTGCATACAGTAGACACTCTGAAGATAGACAGAACCTCACATCATTAATGAAAATGATGGAAGGCCAGAGGTTGCCAAATAGGAATCCGAGAATTTACCATTAATATTAACTATATAAATACGATAGTGTACATATGATTTTATCTAATTTAGTAATGTCGAATGTATACTCAAGAGGTCCAGTTTTGCCAGTTGGGCACTTTGGCTAACTTTGTCAAATGCTTTCGCAAAATCAGTGTAAATAGCATCAACCTGAGCTCGCATATCAAAGGCATGAATGCAATAGTTGCTTAAAACGGCAAGATTAGTCGTGGTTGACTGACCTGCTACAAAACCATGATGAGAAGTGCTTATATATGTTTTTACAAGAAACGATAATTTATGGGCAACAATGCGTTTGAAGAGTTTAGCAATAGTACTGATCTTTGCTATGGGCCTATATGTTATGTTATTCTTCGGCCCTGATTTGAAAATTGGAGTGACGGATGCGACCTTCCATCTATCCGCAAAGTGTCCACTAGAAAGTGATTTATCAAACAGAATTTTTAGTGGTACGCATAGCACCTCTATACAATGTTTCAAAAGGTAGGCCGGTATCCCATCACAGTCCGGAGTGTAAGAACCATCAACGTCTTCCACAGCCCTATGAATATTCTCTTCTAGCACGGTTAAACTACCTAAATTCAGTAGAGGAGTGATCGCATTTAAGGTTTGAGAATCATTACAGGCTGCTGTTGGCTTAAAATTAGCTTTAAAATAAAAGGCAAAGAGATTTGCAGTTTCTGTATTTGAATGGAAAGATAAATTCCCTAGGAACATAGCAGATGGGACTGAAGAAGCGTTATTCTTGGGATTACCTTTTTTGCCAGTTCTCCACACTCGCTATATACTGATTGTAAAGAAATTTATTTAGAAATTCAAATTCTCGTTTGTGCTGATCTTGTGTAACTAAAAACTTTTTATAGAATTTGTTTCTAAGATTTTTAAGCTTTTTCAAACCTTTCGTATACCAAGGCAACTTAAATGAACTGTGGACCCTTTCTCGAGCATTGTTCTTAATTATGTTTAAAATAACAACTAAAAGAGTGTCATAACACGACTCCAAACTGACATGCGATAAAACTGACTCCCATTTAATGGCAGAGATTTCATTTCTGACGGCACAAGGGCTGGATTCATTGAAAATAAATGTAGGTGAATATTCAGCTGAAGGCGCAAAACTGTAAAAGTTTATACCTAGTTATACCTAGATGGATATTACAATTGCTTATTGGTGAATTACCTTAGAATAAAGAAAAGTTAATATCAGCGCTAACGAATACTGTCTAAAATTGTATGTAAGTTATTGAATATTGACTTGTATTAAGTCCATACTGAAAATATCATCGATGAAAAAAATCTCGTGTGGTTGATGTATGTTGCTTGGCAGTGAAGAGTGATGCTCCGGATCCTAAGATGATAGATTAAAGTCGCCAATCACACAGCTAAGTTGATGGCCCTGCAGATTATTGTAGATGTCGGTGATGTTTTCCAGATAAGCCTTGTAAAGTTTATATGAACCATTCGGTTGGATGTATGACTCCACAATTTGCAGCGTTTCCGATTCTCCAATTATCGACACCGCAACTTGATCAAGAGGGGTATCTTCAATGAGAAGTCCAATTGGCAAGCAGCGCAAATTGCAGCGAACAGCAACAATTACAACACCCCCTCTGGCACAGTGGGTTTTCGTGCTATCTCTGTCTTTGCGGAACACATGGTACAAATTGGAGTCGTAGAATTCATTTGAGTAAAAGTTTATGTTGAGCCAAGTTTGAACTAAAACTGTAACACCAAACTCGCATTGGGATGTGGCAAGGTATACTTGCTCCGCCTTTGTCCGCATTCCAGAGATGTTTTGAAACTAAATTTTTAGTGGGGCCGTACTCACAATAGCACGATCAACCACCTTCGGATTCGCATTTAAGGCATCATAGTCCAATGTTGTGGGCCCGCAGATCGCCTTCAGTAATGTAGTGATTTTAATACTAATTTTATCATGCAGACTAGGATCGATGCATTCCTGAAGCTTGCTAGATACTTTTAGTAAAGAGCAACTAGTTCTTAAGAGCGATGGCAATGTCGCCGTTAACAGAGCATATCTATCCAAGTTGGAACAAGTTTGCTGAAGGAGGACAACGTCCCACCCTTGAGATGGCAGCTTGGGTGCATCCAGGAAGTCATACCCGGCGGGGACGGACTCATCAGAGTTGCTATGGTCCGTACAGCCGTCACCAAGTTAGCCGTTAAAGGTATACGGTGTTTTGTGCCTCTAACGCGGTCGGACATTTTATTTTCTCGTGATTGAAAAATGTCTGATACGGAAAACTCGGTTTGGACTCAAAATAAATCCACAAGTGACGTTGACTACTACCGATTAAAGCCCAATCTAGTTTGCGGCAAATGAGCTCGATGAAATGTTATTTGAACGCTGATGCGGTTAATCAGTTTGACGAAGTTGATTTGTTGGCGCGAATGGAATGGATCAATTCCTTAAGCTAGGCATTTGATTCTGCGCAGACATTGTTGGAAAGACTGGATTTTGCAGAGATCTCGAGCGACCATCGTACTGAATTTGCCGAGGTTTTCATTGATATGAAGGCGAAACTAAGCTGCTCATCGCAAGTCACAATTGCCGGCTTCAACCGCTGCAAATTCAACATCTATTGACATCACAAATAATGCGGATCTTTCTTTTCGATCTAGAAAGCCTCGGTTGCCAAATTTGTAAATTGCTCGTTTTCATGGCTCCTACTCTGAGTGGCTGGATTTTCTTGAGACTTTCATTACGGTCATCTGAAATGATGATGAGCTAGGCAACATTGAAAAATTACAATATTTGCGTTCGAGTTTGGGCGGCATGGCTCTGGAAACCATACGCTCGCTCGAACCCTCGAATGCTAATTATGAAAAGGCTATGAACTTGCCGGTTATTCGATCTGATAATAAAGTTTACACTTTCAGGCACACGTTCAGGCAATATCCGGTTTAAAGTGTGTCGAGAAGGGATCTTCGAAGTGTCTTCGGGAGCAATTCGAGCAATTCGAACCCTGGCCACTACGCAACAAATTTTGGATGGACTTTTAATTCACATCATCACTCGGGAACTGGATCAGAGGACGCGGGAAAAATGGGAAGAGGATTTGTCAATCACTGAGCTGTCTACCTGGGATGCTATGGAGTCGTTTTTGGAAAACAGGTGCAGGATGCTGGAAAACTTGGATCAAGCCTTGGTAAATCAAACACCGGCCCAGCATGTGGGAAAAAACTTGCACAGATATAACCAAAACACACTTATTGCTTCTGCTACTAACTCAAATCATTTGATATGATTATTTTGCCATGCACGGGATCATTATTTGCCAAAGTGTTCTAGATTTTTAAATTTGAGTCCGAATCTTCAATATAGGGAAGCAAAGAAGTTGCACCTTTGCCTCAACTGTTTGCGCAAGGGGCATAGTTTGCAGCAATGCAAGTCGACTCACTGCAAATATTGTCGCATTATTACACATGAACCATGACCCATCCGCAACATCCAAATCATTTTCATCTCCATCATGCGATCCATCCTCGAGCTCTCAGCCATTGCCATCTACTCTATCAGCATTAGTATCATGTTCGCATACATCATCGCATCCTGATCATCATTTACTAAGCCCTCCTCCTAAAACCTTAAATATTTTGCCGATCGACTACGTTTTGCTTCCAACTGCTATGATCTACGTTAGAAATAGAATTGGAGAATTTATGCCTTGCCGAGTAATTTTAGATTCGGTCTCCCAGCTAAACTTCATAACCTCTCGCTTAGCTAGCCCACTAAACCTAAATCATAGAAGATCGCAAGCCTCGATTTCTGGGATAGGAGAATCTTCCATGATCTCTGATAAGGCTGTCGATATTGTTGTGCAATCACGGGATGCAAGCTATCGTGCGGCATTCACAGCGGTTGTGACTCACAGTATTACTGATTATCAGCCCCATTTAAATATGAATGCAACATCATGGAGGATACCGCAAAACATTTCGCTCCCTGATCCTCATTTCAATCAATCACAACGAATTGACCTTTTACTCGGCGCTGAGTTGTTTGTTGTTGATAGGGCTTTGCCAACTCTTCACAACACCAAACTTGGTTGGGTAGTCCATGGAGGGTTATCATCGAACATGCCAACGCATAAATCGGTTTTACAAGCCAGCATCAAGGACCCAGCTGATCATTTCGATGACACACTTTCCGCCATAGTAAAGCGATTTTGGGAAATTGAGAACTTCACTTCGTCTAAACCATCTTTATTGCCGAAAGACTTGCGATGTGAGCAACCTTTCACTGAAAATTGCACAAGACTTGGAAACGGCCAATACTCTGTTCGTCTCTTGTCCACTTCGATTCGAATTCTCTAGGTGATTCTTATTGCTTGGCTCGTCGTCGTTTCAAGAGTTTGGAAGCTAAACTAGATAGAAACCCAGCCCTGAAAGCTCAGTACTCACATGTCTCTTGTAACTAAGGAACCGTCAGAAACACAATTCTTTTTACCCCACCATTGCGTACATAAGCAGGAGAGCACGAGTACGAAACTTCGTGTCGTTTTTGATGGATCTGCTAAAACAACTTCTGGTAGCTCTCTGAACGACTTACTTCTGGCAGGATCAACAGTTCAACAAAAAACCTTCAATATACTGTTGAGATATCTGCAAGATGTACCGTTGCGTGCGTGTTTCGTACCCAGATGATTTCTTGCAGTGCATCGTTTGGAGAGAGAGCTCCACGGAAGAATTGAGTGTTTTTAAATTGGACACGGTGACTTATGGAACCAAGCCAGCTGCCTTCTTGGCTATAAGAGCCATGCATCAACTCGCTAACGATGAGGAGGAATCACTTCCTATTGGAGCAAAAATTGTTCGTAGAGATTTCTATGTGGATGACTTAATATCTGGTGTTGACTCAGTTGAGGAGGTGAGAGAAATTCGTCGTCCGGTGAAGGAACTACTGTGTCGATGCCACTTTCTAGTTCGCAAATGGTGTTCGAATGAGTCAGCAGCCCTGGAAGGAGAGTTGGACCAGAAGCAGTTAATCAAATTTCACGATGGATCGGATGTCGCCAAGGCATTGGGACTAGTCTGGGATCCATCTTCTGATCAACTCCTATTTCATTTTTCTCAACTGCCATACAATCAACGACCCACTAAGCGGGTTGCATTGTCAACGATTGCCAAATTCTATGATCCACTTGGTTTAATAACTCCTATTATCACAAAATCTAAGATTTTTCTGCAATCTCTATGGAGTGCGAACGTGGATTGGGATGATGCACTGCCAGAGCCCATTCTTTCGTCATTGGGGGACTTGACCTCACAGTTATCGGTCGTACAGCATCGATTCGTACTGCAACCAAGGGCTTACGTTGAGTTGCATGGATTCTGCGATGCTAGCATGTCAGCTTATGGAGCGTGTTTATACTTGCGATCGGAGACCAATGGAGAATCGGAAGTCCATCTGCTCTGTGCCAAGTCAAGGGTAGCTCCATTGAAGGCCTTAACAATTCCAAGATTAGAACTTTCCGCAGCGCTTTTATTGGCTGAGCTAATCGTAAACGCCAAGGAAGCCATAGATTTCGATTGCACCTTTCATTGCTGGTCGGACTCGTCCATTGTGTTGGCGTGGATTCGGCAACCTCCGAGGGAGTTTAACGTTTTCGTATCAAACAGAATCGCGAAAATTCAGGAGATGACGAAAGACACACGTTCCTACAAACTTGAACCCGGCAGACGTCGTATCGCGAGGATGTACCCCAAGAGAATTATTGGAACATTCCCTTTGGGCTAACGGGCCTTCATTCCATCTGCAAAGCTCGTCAAATTGGCCGTCCCTGCTAGACTCAGAAAAGGATCTTCCAGAGCGCCGTTCTGTGGCTCTAATTGGGGCCGTTTGCATTGACAGTTCATCAAACTGCAAATTCCTCAACTCTTTCGATAAGTTGCAGTGCGTATTTGCATACATTTATCGATTCATTTCAAATAGCAAGCCAAATCTGCGCCGTTAAAAGGTCGACTTTCGGTGGAGGAGATCAACACTTGAACTTTACTTCTTCTGAGGAGCATCCAACAGGTTAACTTGGCGAAGGAGTATGGATCTCTTAGCCAGGGCAAGCCGTTTCCACAGAAAAGCAATCTGGTTTCGCTTAGGCCTATACTCGGTTACTTCGCGTGGGTAAAAGGCTTCAGAACGCAAACTTGGACTACGATACGAGGCATCCGTATTGCCCAAGGATCATCCAGTCACCAAGGCGATCATCGTTTATTATCATGAGAAATATTTGCATGGAGGATCGCAGGCGCTGCTTGCCGCATTACAGCAAAGGTACTGGCCGATTGGAGGCCGCAAGTTCGTCGCCAGCGTTATCAACAAATGCGTCCGATGTTTCCGAATGAAGCCTGCTACTTGGGAGCACGTCATGGGTAGCCTGCCAGCTAATAGAGTGCAGCCTAATCCAGCTTTTCATACCACAGGAGTGGACTATTGTGGGCCATTCTATCATAAGGCAGGGGCCATAAGTAAGGCACCCCACAAGTGCTATATCGCCGTCTTTGTCTGCTTTTCCACAAAGGCTGCCCATTTGGAAGTGGTCCAGGATCTCACGACGGAGTAGTTCATCGCAGCGCTGAGGAGATTCATCAGCCTTAGAGGCAGTCCGCGTACCATTTGGAGCGACAGTGCTACAAACTTTGTCGGTGCAAAGAGTGAGCTTGTTGAGCTGAAAGAGCTCTTTTTGAGCGAGCAGCACACAGCATCGATATCTTTCGTCTGTTTAGCTGATGGGATCGATTGGAAGTTCATCCCTCCTTGTGCAATGCACTTCGGTGGTTTATGGCTTTATAGTTGCTGAAAACGGCAAGATTAGTCGTGGTTGACTGACCTGCTACAAAACCATGATGAGAAGTGCTTATATATGTTTTTACAAGAAACGATAATTTATGGGCAACAATGCGTTTGAAGAGTGTAGCAATATTACTGATATTTGCTATGGGCCTATATGTTATGTTATTCTTCGGCCCTGATTTGAAAATTGGAGTGACGGATGCGACCTTCCATCTATCCGCAAAGTGTCCACTAGAAAGTGATTTATCAAACAGAATTTTTAGTGGTACGCATAACACCTCTATACAATGTTTCAAAAGGTAGGCCGGAATCCCATCACAGTCCGGAGTGTAAGAACCATCAACGTCTTCCACAGCCCTATGAATATTCTCTTCTAGCACGGTTAAACTACCTAAATTCAGTAAAGGAGTGATCGCATTTAAGGTTGGAGAATCATTCCAGGCTGCTGTTGGCTCAAAATTAGCTTTAAAATAAAAGGCAAAGAGATTTGCAGTTTCTGTATTTAAAGGGAAAGATAAATTCCCTAGGAACATAGCAGATGGGACTGAAGAAGCGTTATTCTTGGGATTACTTTTTAGCCAGTTCTCCACACTCGCTATATACTGATTGTAAAGAAATTTATTTAGAAATTCAAATTCTCGTTTGTGCTGCAAGTGTCTATTCCAATCACCAGGATCTTGTGTAATTAAAAACTTTTTATAGAATTTGTTTCAAAGATTTTTAAGCTTTTTCAAACCTTTCGTATACCAAGGCAACTTAAATGAACTGTGGACCCTTTCTCGAGCATTGTTCTTAATTATGTTTAAAATAACAACTTAAAGAGTGTCATAACACGACTCCAAACTGACATGCGATAAAACTGACTCCCATTTAATGGCAGAGATTTCATTTCTGATGGCACAAGGGCTGGATTCATTGAAAATAAATGTAGGTGAATATTCAGCTGAAGGCGCAAAACTGTAAAAGTTTATACCTAGTTATACCTAGATGGATATTACAATGGCTTATTGGTGAATTACCTTGGACTAAAGAAAAGTTATTATCAGCGCTAACGAATACTATCTAAAATTGTATGTAAGTTATTGAATATATTATTGACTTGTATTAAGTCCATACTGAAAATATCATCGATGAAAAAAATCTCGTGTGGTTGATGTATGTTGCTTGGCAGTGAAGAGTGATGCTCCGGATCCTAAGACCAAAGGAGGGATGATAGATTAAAGTCGCCAATCACACAGCTAAGTTGATGGCCCTGCAGATTATTGTAGATGTCGGTGATGTTTTCCAGATAAGCCTTGTAAAGTTTATATGAACCATTCGGTTGTATGTAAGTAGGTAGTTAATACGGGAGCTGGCTCACTAGGTAATAAATCATGTCAAAAAAGGAGGTGGGGGTGACCCTAATTAGTCACGCATGGTTGCACACTGACCCTAATTAGTCACGCATGGTTGCACACAGGTGTTCTAATGACCTACTTAGCATAATTAATTCAAAAAGGGGGGTGTTGCTGACCCTAGTTAGATGAGCATGGTTGCACACAGGTCACTTAATGAGGTTAGAAAGTGGTGTGTAGGAGTGTGAGAGAGTGGTGTTTTGATATGTCTTGTTTTGTCTTGTCTTTTTCTCAAGCTAAAGGTGCGTGTGTGATAGGGGTGTTTTGTCATGCGTGGAATTTTGTGGAGTGCAATGGTTGCACACAGGTCACTATGTTGCTTCTAACTTGTGTTAGAACGCGTTATGCGTGGGCGTTTTGTTGAGTCAATTAGGGTTGTAGGTGACACCTGGCTTGCGTGTGTGATAGGGGTGTTTTGTCATGCGTGGGATTTTGTGGAGTGCAATGGTTGCACACAGATCACTATGTTGCTTCTAACTTGGGTTAGAAGGCGTTATGCGTGGGCGTTTTGTTGAGTCAATTAGGGTTGTAGGTGACACCTGGCTACGGTCTTGTGGTCAAAAGGTGTTGGTTTGAGGGATATTAGACCGCATACTTTTGTGGTGTGAAACAAGCGTGAGTTCGGTAACCTCCCCCTCTTTAGCGAGCATTAGATGGGAAAGTGAGCGTGGGAGTGTAACAAAAACGTTGTTTTGTTATGCGTGGGCGTTTTGTTGATTCAATTAGGGTTGTAGGTGACACCTGTTAGTGTAACCTGCCTACGGTCTTGTGGTCAAAATGGTGACTGTGGTGGTGGTGGTTCCTAACAGAACAAAACCAAATGAGATTGTTTGTTTAGTCAAATACGTTTTTCTTTAATCATATTTGAAAATTTTTTCTCATGCGCTTACATGAGAGAGAAAACGGTTACCTTCTAAGTTTTCAAAAAATGTATGTGTTAAGGAGAAATGTGGAAAGTAGTTCAGTTTTAGAAAACTATTCGTTATACAAGGGGTGTTTTGTCATGCGTATGAATTTGTAAAACTATATTTAGGCGGAGGAGGAGGAGGAAGGGAAGTTGTTTTTCTATGCGTGGGCGTTTTGTTGATTCAATTAGGGTTGTAGGTGACACCTGTTAGTGTAACCTGGCTACGGTCTTGTGGTCAAAAGGTGTTGGTTTGAGGGATATTAGACCGCATACTTTTGTGGTGTGAAACAAGCGTGAGTTCGGTAACCTCTCCCCTCTTTAGCGAGCATTAGATGGGAAAGTGAGCGTAGGAGTGTAAGAGGGATGGTGGTGGTGGCGGTGCTTGTGGTGGTGGTTCCTAACAGAATATACACATTTATACACAAAAACAAATGAGATCGTTTGTTTAGTCAAATACGTTTTTATTTCTATATATTCGTCTTAAATTAGTTTACATTGAGTCTTTTAAATAAATGAATGTATCTTTCCATCAATTTTAAGGCGTCTTCTTCTCTCTTTTCAACATGCATACACCTGCAAGTGTCAGGTCCAACTTTACAATCATCATATGCCCATGCACAGGATGATAGGTGTTCTCCATACTTTGAATGAATTAGTGGGGTGGCTTCTACATCTTTAAAAAATGTATGAAATGATTTCAATTTCGTAGCATGTTCCTTGAAGATCTCACTTCCATGCTCCCTTAAGAACTCTTCAATTTTTGAGGAAATCATTTTTTCTTTCAACGTAATAGTCTGAATGTTTATCTTAAACTAAAGTTTGGTAGAGATAACTCGTTGTATTATACTTAGAAAACAGATGTTAAAAAATGCAACAGCTGATGATAGACCCATCCTCGAAAACAAATTCAAAACAATAGAAAATTTTTTTTTTTTGGTTTTCTCTTTATTTAAAAATTTCAATATATGATGAAATTAATTTTCTAACTCTATATTGTTGAATTACAAAATGAAAACAAGCACAAGTTTCTATATTATCATTAGAAAATGTACATAAATTTAAATGTTCTCCAAATGTTGTTTTTATAAACTCCTTTACGTCAGTACCCATGAACATTTTCCTTGTCTCCAGTAGTAATTTCAAGTCCTCTTTTGAAATCATACTTCCAAATGTATTAATAAAAAAATTAATTTTATTTATTAAAGATGAATAAGTCGGTATATTAAGATTGTTATTAGAATCAGTCATTTCGTAAACTTATTTTCCCGACTCTCAAAATGTGAATGAATTGTTTAAAAGGTGTTTAGGAGTTTTCGTTTGTGTAAAAGTTTAAGATTTTATGAGCATTGTTCAGAGAGCAGACACCATCCCGAGCATGTAATGAACAATATGGAAAGTGCTTTCCATCCATTATTTTTAGAGAGGGACAACCAATTTCATCAATGTTAATTACATTATCAATTTTTAAAAATTTTTGTAGGAATAACCTTTTTTGATATCCCTTACAAATTATTTCCTGTTTTCTAATTATTTCTCTTAGATACATTTGTGTTTCTTTGAAAAAGTATACTCCATCATTCCAATAAATTTTGTGATGTTCTTTTGTTAGCCAAGTAGCTGTTTTTCTACATTTCTTATTCAATTCAATAAAATCATGTGGAGAGTGTATGATAAAATTAGAATTCAAGATTGTCTCGTTTTTGAATACGACTCCAATTTCCTTTAGAATAAATTTATTGTTGTTCCCAAGAAATCCTTGAACATCAATTGCAACAATATCTTCACTCATGATTGATTGATTAATTGTTAGACAATCCGCTGAACTAGACCATTCAACGGGTTATATTCAACTAAACGATCATGTATGAGCACGCAATATACTTGAACATTTTCGATAGCGGGCTTGGTAAGTTCAATTGAAATCCTAACATCAATGGGCCCCGATTTAACCATTTCATTTTGATATGATAAGTCAATTACGATAATAGGAGCTTTAGTTTTAAAGTCTGTAGGTGATAGTAAAGCAGATTCACTTCGGTTATAGTAGCTAGATTGAAACTTGCAGTACATATCATATAGGTGAGCAAATCGATCTTTATCAAAGTCCAAGTTTAAGTCATCGTAGGGATAAGTTTCAGAGTTTAAATAGACCTTTAGATTTCTTAAATTGTTTGTAATCAGATAGTGGTTATCTTTAAATCCAATTAAAGCAAATCGTGGACGTTCTCGGTTAGCAGCTAATTTAACATTCCAAACATGATTTGTTCCATTACTTAGTTTAGGATTAATGTATGTATCCCAACTACGGAATGCAATCGGTAGATTGGTTCCACTTTTTATAATATCATACATTTTAATTTTCGTTGAATCGCTGGGTGTTATATGAGGAATTTTCCATGTAATATTAGTCATATTGAGATGATATTTTCCGACTAATTGTGCATTCTCAAATTTATCTTGCTCAAGTACATCATTAAAATTTTTTGATATTAATAGTACTAGTTCATGTTTACAATTTAATAATACTTTTTTGAAATCTTCAGCAAATCCAAGTAGGTTTTTAAGGGGTATTGAAAAGTTGAAGTGGGGGCTTAAATTGAAAACGGGTCCTCCACTCCATCCAGAATTGTAAAGTCTCTTGCTTTCAAATTGATTTAAAGAAACAAAGTTTTTTATTGTAGAAGTAATACCACTAAATCTTGTTTCATAGCGTATTTCATCTAAAAAGTATGCCATACAATTATTTCTCATTTTCGCAATAACATTTTGAGTTTCTACCGCTCCCCCTTCCTTAATTAGGGTAATATCTCCTTGAAAATTTAGAAGACTCTCATGGGGGAGTACATATAAATCTTGATTTTGGATTGTAATTCTTATCTCATCATTTGGTTTAAATGATTGTTGATAGGGTTGATAGCTGTGATATTCCTTCTTTGATATACTTTCATCAGAGAAAGGTTTTTCTCGTACTGCCAATATTTAATTCAACCCCATGACTTTAGTTAAACTCGCACTTTGAAGCCCAATGATTTAAGAATTAACTTATTTTTTAATGTAAGTGTGTGTCTTTTTGGTTTCGATCCTCTTCCTATAACTTTATGTTTTAAAGTGTGCTGATGATGGTAGGTATCACCTCTTTTATTGTATATAATCATTGTATTAATCTTAAGTGTAAACGAATTGTATAGTTTTCACCGCGTAAATTTATTAATTCACCGTTCTGATCAGTTATGTGAATAGAGAGTGTACTTATTTCTCTAGTGTTGACTGGTAAGTAAATAAGATTGTGTGGTGTGATATTCATTTTATAGCCTGGTGGAACATTAATTCCAAATTCGTATAATGAATGATCTTGTCTACTATCAATATATGACCCGCTTATAATATTACATACTAAGCGTATTGTGTTTATTTTTAAAATGTTGACAGGTTGATCAGATATATATGTTTTTTTCAAGTCGGGATAAATTATTTTTTTATTGAAACCAAGCAATTGTCCAATGGAGTTGTTTCTATTAAAATAAATAGGTTCCTTGGTAGTTGTAATATGAACTTGAAGTGTGTTATTATTACTCTCCATTTGAAATGTTTTCTCAAGATCATAATCTTTTAGTTTATTTTTTAGAAAATCATAAATATCATTGAGTTCATATGACCCGATTGGAAGTTGAATTACTTTATCACCAATATGAAATAGATTATTATTTATATCAACATTGGGTATAGAGTTGTACATATGAAAGTCAATGAGTGCACACTCATATTCACCATTTGTCAGTTCAATGGGTGGGAAATAAGAAATGTTTGTAATGGGTTCATTACCATTTAATGTAAGAGTGAATGATCTACTCATTTTGGGGTCTAATAATGTACTGTGAAAATATAGCTTACAGAATGAAACTTATATTCTCAAATAATTATAAATTCATTAAAACCCTTCCTGTATCTTCCCTTTTCCATATCGTTATCTTTACTTATTATGAGGAATCCGTATTTATCACTCCAACACTTTTGACAAATTTTCATAAATGAATCATAGGACATATCAGTATTTACATGATCACGATATATATGACGCATATTTAAATCATCTTGTTTAAACATTATAATCATATTCGCGTTATCACGTATTAGATGTTTTGGAATATGAGTATATGTTTGGCATAGGTAAAAAGAATCTATATTTTTATGACGCCCCATACAGAAATATGAACGAATGTTGTTTTGTTTTTCACAAGCAACATCATCAAAAATCATAATAGAGTTTTCTTTAGCCTTAGCGGGTGGTAAAACTTCATCATTTTGTGAGAACGTATAATATCCCATTCCCTTTATCGGTTTAATTAGTTTCTCTAAATACTCATACTTTGGTTGATATAAACTCTTTGAGAATACATATATATTCTCAAATTTTAGCCCGTTTGGACTTTCAATAAGGCTGAGCATAACATTTGTTTTTCCACAGTTTGAGGGACCGACAACCAATGCTCTTATTGTATTGGGTAATAAAGAACTATGTCGTGGAACTGAATTTGTTAATGAATGATCACCACCCTCGATATTTCTAACACAGATTTCTTGTTTTTGACGTATTAAACGCATATTCACGTGTGTAATGTACTTCATTCGATGAGAAATGCTCCTTGATTAAACATTATATAAAATGGGTAAAAGTTTTTATAATTGTTGCAGTCAGAGTTCAAACTTGAAACGAGGTAGTGGTATTATCAACAAAATAATTAACACACTTCCATTTGAAGTACATATTCCTGGTTATAATTTTTGTGGACCTGGAACAAAGCTAAAACAAAGGTTGGAGCGCGGTGATCGTGGGATAAATCAATTGGATGAAGCTTGTAGAGTACATGATATTGCATATTCACAATATAAGGATCTAGCTGATCGACATAGGGCTGACGCAGTACTAATAAATAAAGCGTGGGAACGTGTTGGTTCAAAAGATAGTAGTATTGCAGAGAAAACAGCAGCATACTTGATTACAAATATTATGAAAACAAAAAAGAAATTCGGAATGGGTGTGAAAAAGGGAACAAAGAGAAAGTGTAAGAAAAGGAAATCAAAGGTAAAGAGTTTTTCAAATGTTATCCAAACAGGAATGCGGGCATTGAAATCTCAGAAGCCACTAGATCTAATGAGTGCGATTAAGGTTGCACGTAAAGCAGTCAATAAATCAATAGGCAGAAATAAAAAAAAAATTAAGATTCCTCGTATTATTAATGTACCGAAAATTTGTGGTTTTTTACCTATTGTACCCATTTTGACTGCACTAAGTGCATTAGGTAGTCTCGCCTCTGGTAGTGCAGCTATTGCTAAAACTATTAATAATGCAAATATGGGGAAAAAACAATTAGAAGAGAGTAAGCAACATAATAAGAAAATGGAAAGTATTAAGGTGGGTGAAGGTATGTTTCTTAAACCTTATAGAAAAGGTTATGGATTATATCTTAATCCATTTAGAGGAAATCCAAAAAACTAATTACTAAGCTACCTAAAAAACCTCTTTCAAATTTCGAAATTTTGAATTTTGCTCAAAAGTACATTCCACATTTCCGAGGTGTGTTTATGAGAGACTCACTCCCCAAATCTCCTTGGAGAGAAGAGTCAGGAATTATAAACCTAGATGATAGTTCATCAAATGGTACACATTGGGTAGCTTATAACAAAAATAAAAAAAGTATACATTACTTTGATAGTTTTGGAAATTTACAACCCCCAAAAGAAATTGTGAAATACTTGGGGAATAACATTAACTATGACTATGAGAGAAAACAAGACTTTAATAGTACCAACTGTGGACACCTGTCCCTCCAATTCTTACTCTCTCTATCCCACCCTAACTTTTACACTATGATCAAGTAATTTCTCTATGATTCTTGAAACCCACCCTATTTACATGCTATTCACTGCTATGATTGGTCGATGCTAAATCAAGAATGAGAGAGAACAGGGAGGGTTAGTTTACCTCAAGGTATAAAAACTCGATCAAAAGTTATTCTAACACACATTTAAAAACCACCTGCAAACAGTCTCAACCTAAAAGTTTCAAGCTAAAACGTTCTCAGCCTAAAGTTTCAACCTAAAAAATCTTGCAATCATCAAAATCAACAACAATAAGAACAACATAAAAAACAGTTAAAACAGTAAGACAACAACAACAATTAAAACAGATACAACTGCTAAAAACAGCTGAAAACAACAACAAAACAGCTACATCCGCTAAAAAACAACTAAATTTAACAACAAAAACAGCTACAACTGCTAAAAACAACTAAAATTAACAACAAAAACAGCTACAACTGCTAAAAACAGGTAAATTAAACAACAAAAAACAGCTACAACTGCTAAAATAACAACTAAAATCAACAACAAAAACAGGTAAAAGCAACAAAAACAACGAAAACAACTACAAGAAGAAACAACTACAAATGGTCAATCCGGGAATGATGAAAGTACTCAAGGAGTTTAATGGTAACGCACCAAAACCTCTCTTAACAAAGGCGAAGATGGAATCGGAGGTGTGCTACCCTATTCGACGTGCTCAACGTAAGAAAACCAGCTTTGGGATGACCCTCACTCTTGAACTTGAAGAGTATATGCTGTACTTGCCGGAACGATACTCAACTTTAGAGGATTCAACAATTGATTATATAAAAGATAATCTTTTTTGTATTATTAAAAGGAATGATAACAATCTCTATTTAGAATTAAATAAAGCTTAAAATGTTTTCATTTTTAATATTATTAATGTATCTATTTGGATAAATAAAAATAAAAATAAAAATAAAAATAAAGTTTTATAAAACTCAAACTCAAACTCTTTGTTATAAATATTTAAATTATAGTACATTTTTCCCAGTAGCACATGAGTATCAGAGAAAACGACAACAATGAAGCGTAAACTTTTAGAACAGTTGACGAAAAGTAGAAATTCATTAAAAAGAAAATTTAATGAATTGAAACAAATAAAAAATGAGAACGTATCAAATTTGGAGGAAACTTTTAAACCTATTACAGAACCTTTACATGAATTACTCACTGAAAATAAAAAATTGAATAAAAAGGAATATATTAATGATACACATGATATTAAGACTAAGTTCAAGAAAGAGAATATAAGAGTACCTAAAAGTAAAAAAGAAAAAAGGGAACACGAGAGAGTAATCGAAAGTGATAGTGAGAGTGATGCTTATGTTGATGCTTTTTCACGACAGTCTCTTATAGATGAATCTGATGTTTCACAACAGTCTCTTATAGATGAATCCGATGTTTCACAACAACCTCACACAGATGATTTAAATGAAAGTGTATATGAAGAAACCGGGGTGAAGTACAATCTCAACATTAATCAGTTAAAGCAAGAAAAGATTTTAGACAATAGTTATGGACCAAGAGAAGAAAATAATATTTTAATGTTGGGTAATACAACACTTAAAATTAAAAAAAATTTGATGGAATTAGGAAGTGGAAATTTATGGACTCTATCACCAGGTCTATACTCTTTAATTTTTCATAATAGTCCTAAGGATTATACTAAGAACGATTTAGAATCATATAAAAACATTTTAATTGAAACAAGTGCTCACAAAAGAAACTATCAACCAGATGGTCAAGTAAAGGGGAATCGTTCTAAAAAATATTCTTCAATTATTAAACCATTAATATCATCTTCAGTAAATGAAGAACATACTGGTTCTGGGTATATGAGACTACAAAAAATACCACCAAACTATGTATATTGGGATAATGTTAATGAACTTGTTGAAAGATTGCAACTCTTAATGGCATCGAGAGCTGCTGGTAATAATAACCATACTAATGAAATTCTTTCAATAATAGAAGAATTGCGGGAAGCAAAAATAATATATTAATAAAATAGAAAACATTTTCTCATTTTGTTTAATAGTAAAATGTCTATTGACAAGTTTGGTCACTTTTCAAATGATAGAGATTTTTCCTTGCTTTTCAAAAGGGAAGTTGAGAGTCTTACAGGTATATATATAGACACTGATGGTCACATAAATGTTCAGAAAAAAAGAATTAAAAACTCTTCAAAACCAATAAACGGAAATGATTTGGCTATTAAATTGTATGTTGATGATAAAATTAATGAAGCGAAATCACATCAAATGGAAACTATAACTAAATCATTTCAACTACGAAATAAAAGAGTATCAGAGCTGGAAAGTAAAGTAATAAAAATGATAACTCAAATGGAGTATATACATAATTCAATAAAAGAGTTTGTTGATAAATTGGAAAATTTTAACAAATTCATAAACCAACATTTAAAAAAACCTCCACCAATCATTCGTTCTGATCAGACACAAATAGATGGAATAATACTTCGGAAAAGTCCATTTGCACATCGTGTAAACGAAGAAGAAGTTTTAACAATTAATGTGGATCATACATAAATATACCACTCTTTCATTATTTATTTTATAATTAAAATGTCAGTTGATAAGTTTGGTTGTTTTTTAAATGAGAAAGAGTACTCAAGAGATATAACAAAAGGTCTAGAAAAATTTCAAAGTATACTTAATGATTATGATGGACATTTAAATGTTCAGAGGAAACGATTTAAAAATTCCCTACCCCCCATTCATGAAAATGATATTGCAACAAAGATTTATATTGATGATGAAATAAGTAAAGTAGTACAGAATACATCTAATGAAATTTCTAAGCAACCGCAGAAACAACAAATCTTTAGATTAGGACCTCGAATCAATAATATTGAGGGAAAAGTGAGTGAAATTTCTAAAAAATTGGAATTTCTCATGAAAACTTTTAATAAGGTAGTGGAGGATATAAATGAAATAGAAAGTAACATTTTCAATTATATAATTGCACCAACCTCAGTTTTAAAAGGTGAAACTGAATCTTTAGAGAAGAAACCATTTATACCAGATAAAATAAAGCTATGAGTAAACGAGATATTGTAAATGAGTTACATCGCTCATCATTCAAGAATTTCCCAAGACGTAGAGTTATAGTAAAGGGTATTAATGATTTATGGCAGGCTGATTTGGTTGAAATGGGGGCATATGCATCATCAAATAAGGGGTATAGGTATTTGTTAACAGTAATAGATACATTTTCTAAATATGGATGGGGTGAAGCAATAAAATCAAAAAATGCAGATGAAGTTACAAAAGCAATGGAAAAAATAATGAAATCTGGTCGTGGAGTACCAAAGAATTTACAAACAGATAATGGAAATGAATTCTATAATAAACAATTTAGAGAATTGATGAAAAGATATGAAATTAATCATTACTCAACATTTAGTACTCTTAAAGCATCTATTGTGGAACGTTTTAATAGAACAACAAAAGAACTTATGTGGCGTGAGTTTAGTTTTAATGGAAAATATACTTGGCTTCAAATATACAAAGAGTTGATTAATAATTATAATAACAGGAAGCATAGAACGATTAAAATGAAGCCTATTGACGTCAATGCTAAAAATGAAAAACAGATTTTGATGAGATCATACAATCATCTAAAAATATTTACAAATGGGGACTTTAAAGAGGGGGATCATGTACGAATAAGTAAATATAAACATGTCTTTGAAAAAGGCTATACCCCAAACTGGACAACGGAAATTTTTCGAATTCGGAAAGTACAAAATACATCCCCCACCACATATTTACTTGAGGACTTGAAGGGTGATCCAGTACAAGGCGGTTTCTATAAACAAGAAATTAAAAAAACAAAATTCCCTAATACTTATCTTGTTGAAAAGATTGTGAAACAAAAAGGTGATTATGTGCTTGTGCGTTGGCTAGGCTTTTCAAAATCAGAAGATAGTTGGATTCATAAAAACGAAATTCTATAAACAACAAGTGGAAGCATAGAACAATTAAAATGTAGGCATTGACGTCAATGCGTGAAAATAAATTATGTTTCCTCTTCACAAGCACGCAATTCCTATTTATAAACGGAACGGAACTTGATTATGAGCTTGTGCGTTGGCTAGACTAAAAGAGTATATACAGATAAGAATTTTGGGTGGAACTTGATTATGTGCTTGTGCGTTGGGTAGGCCTTTCAAAATCAGAAGATAGTTGGATTCATAAAAACGAAATTCTATAAACAACAATAAAAATGTAGACATTGACGTCAATGCGTGAAATAAATTATGTTTCTTCACAATCACGCAATTCCTATTTATAAAGTGTGAAGAAAAGCATGTACAGATAAGAATTTAAACAGAACGTTACATATTTATATATACAAATCTGGAGGGTATAAAGGCGGAAGAATTTCAAAAAGTGTTCAGTTTCCATCTATTCGTTCACGCAACTCAATTTCGGATCGTTTGCTTATTCATTCGATAGTTCGTTTGTTCGATTGTCAAAAAAAACAAAATCAAAATTAAAATGACGGTTTTTATAATATTTTTTGTGATACTTTCCCTCTTTAATCCGATGGTGAAAATGGTACCACTCCCCAATGAAATGACTTTAATTGAAAACCCATCGACTTCCAATAATTCGATTGGGTTATTTATCAATGTTCCAAAACTAAAAAAAATCATTAAAATTGACTTAAAATTTGAGATCCTAGAGGACAGTCATATTTTTATGGATCTCATAAACAAGACAAGTGATGAAAGTGAGAAACCAAACTTAAAAAGTGAACTCGATACTAAAATATTTAATGCTATTAATGGTAGCATTAATGAAAAAGACTTAACAACAAGTACAAGTGCAAGTACAGTTGAAGAAGAAGAAATATCTACATCAACATCTACTACAACTACATCTACCTCAACTACAACAAGTGCAACTACACCTACAATGAGAAGGGGAATTCTGGAGGAGGAGGAGGAGGAAGAAACAACAACTACAACAGCAGCAACTACATTAAAAAAAGAACTTCTGGAAGAAGATACAACAAAAACAGCTACATCAACAACTACAACCCCAACCAATCTTTTTGATTTTAATAGCGAAAATGAAAGTGTTGATCACATAGAAAATAAGAACATAGGAGAAGAAAAATCAGAAAAAATTGATATGGGTATAATTGATAGTGAGAGAGAATTTGAAAACGTAAGTCGAGCACCAACATTTAGTAATACGTCACAAGAATTAGTGTTGGGGATCAGTGATAGTGATACAGAATTTGAAAGTGTAAGTCGGGTTCCAATAAAAAGGAACACTACTCATAAATTAAAAAGCACTGAAAACATACACAACTCTCAAATCGAATTCACAAAGAGAGGTATAATTGAGAATTTTAAGCAAAAATTAGTTGAAAATGAAAGGAGAATAGGAGGGCATATGGATTTGGGAAGAAGGGGTCTAAACAGATTCTTTACCATCCAATACAAAACTGCTACAGTAGGAGTTAAATGTCATTACAATAATATATATAGAAGAACACATTCTAGACGAAGTCTAAGTAAATCTAAGCGTATGAATTTAAAATATTTATCTAATCGCCACCGCCATCAAAAATCTAAACGCAATACTAATACCCCCTTAGCAACTTTAAGAATAAATTGTTTTGAATTTGCAGAAGTTTTATCCCAAACAGTAATTAATGCAGAGAGACGAAAAGACAGGATTGTCTATGAAAAAATATCAAAGGATGCTGATCTTCTCTCCAAACAAGAGAGTAAAAGAGAAGAGATAGAAGAAGAAGAAACAGGTTATCTTAGTGATGGTCCACAAATCCAAGAAATTGAAATAGAGGAAGCAGAAAGAATTAATGGGATATATTTAAGAAAGAGAAATTTAGCAGCTCAAATGATGCTTGAATATTTAAATAAAAAAGAAAGTCAGATTAGTACAGATAAAATATCAATTAACGATATTAACGATTTCAAAATAACTAATAGTGATATTATAACATAATCTGATTTAGTAGGGAAATATGTTTATTTTTACAGAATATAAAAATAGAAGATGAAAATAATAATTCGAGTAAATTAAAAAAAGGTGAGTTTAATATATATATATATATATATATAATTTTATATACTAATATATATATATATATATATATTCAGAACTCCAAAACATAAATAAAAAAGTTGAAAATAATATTTCGGATGGAGCTCAAAAAGGTTGGTTAAATACATATAAAATAATATTTGTATATATATATATAGTAAAATATTTATATTTTCAGATCTCCAAAACATTAATAAAAAAGAGGATGGCAAATTTTCTCATAATTTGTATGGTGATGACGATGACGATGATGATGATGATGATGACCATGATACAATCCTTTATGATGATGAAAATCCGGAACCATGTATTCCAAGATCATCTAGTGAGGATGAAACTATTCTTGTTGAGGGTGGTATAGATAACTATGTTCAAACTATACCGTTTAATTTAGATGAAGATAATGATAAATACATTAAATCAATTCCTTTAAGTAATGATGACAATAAAGTATATAGATTACAGGGTGGTATAGATAACTATAAACAAACTGTACCACTAAATATAGAAGAAAGTAAACAAATTGAATGTAATTCAAAGAAAATATTGTAATTCATCTGTTAAATTCAAATTTTCATGTTCTGTTAATTCTCATAAATTTTAACATTACCCTGTAAGTAAAAGCGATGTTTGTTCTGTTAAATAAAAATTTTATAATAATAATAATAATAATATTGTGAATTGTAATATTTAGTTTATACATTACCTTACATTTTACCCTTTAAATAAAAAAGCGTTGTTTGTTCTGTCTTATTTACAATTATAGAGTACATTTATTCATTTTTTTTACAATCTAATAAATTTAATTCTAGTTCTGTATAAAACATTTCAAATTCACATTCATATATATTTTTCTTAAATTTTTCTATTTCATTCTCTTGATAATTATTTCTATTAGAACAATTCTCTATTTCTTTTATTCTTTGTTCATAAACATAAATATTTGAGTCCATTTCATTAAGTTTATTTTCTAATCTTTTTTCATCTATTTTATAATGGCCATATTGTAGTGTATTAATTTTATTGTCTTGTATAAGAACCTTTGTGTCTTTATGACTGAGAACTACTTTTTTACATTTAATTGTTGATAAAAGATGATTTTTAGATCTAATCATTGACATAGAGCCTACCACTTCCTCTTCCGAAAACAAACATTTTTTAAAACTATTAAAAGTTAGTTGATCTATTGCACTTCTTTTAACACCCTTTGATTTTTTCACTGTTTTTTCAGAGCTGTCATTACTATTAGATGTTTTAAAGGCATACATTTTTGATCTCAAACCAACAAATTCAGTCATAGGTCTTCCATTGAGTTCATCTTTAAAAAACCCAACCTTTTTTTATTAGCTTTAGGAAAATTATAGAGATTAAGTAATTCATCAGAATAATCTGATGTATCAAACTTCATCTCAACATCATTCTGAATATCTTTATAAAAATCTTCAGTGTTAATGGTATATATAAAAGAATCTGTATCCATATAATTTAATTGAACATTTTCATTGTATTTAGGTTTGATATAATTATAATGAAAATCATACATTTTCCATTTCGATAAATCTAATACAGCAAAACCTAAATATAAAGGTTTGTTGTACAACACATTTAATCTTTTCATTTGAAAGGCAAAGAAGTTTTCTGAAAACTGTTTGACACTATGGAAGTTTGACTTTGAAATAAGAGATCTACCGCAATGCCTTTTTGGACCAGAAGAATCGGATGGTGAAGCACTTTCCCATTCAGTAATTAATTTAATATTAACGCGCTTATCTACATTTTCCATCGTTTTACCGTAGACAGCATTATTTAAAAGTTTAAAAAAATCTTTTTCAAATGTATTTTTTGCATTAGTTCTATGGAATGTATTCAAATCAATATATGTTTTTAGCCAAGGTTTCTGAAAGAAGCGAAGACCTCTATGAATTTTTGTTAGAATTAATCCATTTTCTATACACTGTTGAAGATTTTTATAATGAATTATATATTTTTCTTTATCCCTTAAATCAGCAATTAATTTTTTTATTTTGTCTGACTATGTTGGTAACTGATTATTACAACAAAATGGAAGGTCATTATGTTTATCGTGCAATTTTAAAGGATATTTTAAATCTACCTCAAAAATGTATCCATATTCACTATCATCTGCAATCTCAGCAATGTTAATACTATCAAGTTCCCCCCTTGAAATCCATTCAAAACCTCCATATGGTAAAGATTGTGACATAGCCCAACCATATAAATTATTTGCATCCAAATAAATCAAATATGATGATTTTTGAGTACTATCAAAATTCTCAACATATTTATTATTTGCTTTAGCATATCTACATGTACATTGAACTAAGCCACCACGAATACCACTTTGAATAAATTTATACTGATCTATATCAGTTAATAAATCTAATTCAATTTTAGTACATTTTAACATAGCTTCCCATGATAATCCTGGTGTAGTGAAAAAATGTGCTGGATCAAGTGAATAAATTTTACTACAAAGTCTTCGAAAGTTTTCAAAGACATCAGACATTAATAAAACATCTGTTTTTAAATATAATTCTAAATAATCTTTAAGATTATTACAAGAAAACTCATTCCATAACTTTTGTGCGTGAGTATAATTTTCAACTGAACATTCATTTTCGGTTAAGGAACTATAGAAAGCTTCTCTAGGAGGTAATTTACTTTCTTTTAATTTCTCAACTGAATCTAAATATTCATATGGAAATACACCCTTTCGTCGCATTAAGTTGAAATGATTTTCATTAGGGAAAAATGATCTTGTTATACACATTTGTTCACTATCTAGATTTGAAGCTAATGTATCTAAAGCAGAAGGCATAAATCGAAACGAGTCTAGAAAACGGATTTCAAAGTTATCACCATTACTTAAAGTTATAATTTTTGAAATTGATATATATTGTTCCTTATTTAATGGAATTACCTTTATTTCACCAGGTATGACTGCCAAATCTTTAATAAATAGATGGCAATCATACCTGGTGAAATTGTGGAAGAAAACAGGAATAAATTTTGGAACTGTATATTTTAAATTACACTCATTATGTGCTGCCCCCCTAAATTTTCCTGTGAAGTGACAGTGATCCCTAACTCTATCCAATAAAAGAGGAGTGTTGCATATATGACAATTATTAGATTTTTGGAAATCATCTTCTTCAACATCTGACATTATTAAAGAAACAGATTTTGAAATATAGTTTTCATATATAAAACTTAAATTTTCTATTAGTGATAACAGGAAATTCATTCCCGAGTTAAATACAGTTTCTAAGACAAACTTATCTAAACTGTTATCATGTGCACACTTTATATAGTATGCATATGAAACAGGTCTATGTATATTTATAATATTTAAATTTAATGTTTCGTTTTTATTAATTGGTTGAAGGATGGATTCAAAGTCAGCGTAAACTGTGAATGGGACCATTACTTCCTTTTGAACATTTGTATACCGTAAAGTGGCATCCTTCATGTTGGGTAAACGCGAGACTTTTTTCCCACAGACTTCTGAATGCCGGTTGGCAGCATCTTCACTCAATGAGTAATTTAAGCAAATTTGACAGAACCATTTTTTTGATTTGTCTCTCGAAACTTGAGAGGAAACCAAACTAAAAAAAGATAAACACAAGAAAAAAAAAATTTTTTTTTTAAGTATGAAAGCAAATAAATATTATGAAATTTAAAAACAAAAACAGGTAAAAGATATAATAATGATAAAATGATAAAACAACTTACTTTGAGAGATTTTTTATCGAAGTATAGTGTGCTTTACATCCTTCCTCCAGTATCAACATATTTATATGATTTCTCCTCACTTCAGGAGAGTAAAATATGGGCCCGAATATAACTCCATCGTCGAATCCAAAAAGTGTAATATTTATGTCCTTATTTATTTCCATAAATTTCGATATATCCGCAGGCTTTAGTGGAAATTGCAATCCAGTGAAATTTAGTGTGATCCCATTGACTTGAATTACTTCATCATTTATATTCACTTTATAGCTTGTGCATCTGTTCGCATTCTTATTTAGTTTACTTAATGCTGCGATTAAGCTCCATTTAAAACAATATTCATCATCTGTGTTTTTTACATTTATAATTGCTTTTTTTCCTTCTAAACAAGAGGGTAGTTTTATATAAGATGATCCTCTTAAGGGTGAATATTGATTAATATTCATCTCCAATCGAGTGAGATGAAGCAAATTAAATGCTGCGATTAAGCTCCATTTAAAACAATATTCATCATCTGTGTTTTTTACATTTATAATTGCTTTTTTTCCTTCTAAACAAGAGGGTAGTTTTATATAAGATGATCCTCTTAAGGGTGAATATTGATTAATATTCATCTCCAATCGAGTGAGATGAAGCAAAGTCCATCCACTATCCCTTTCTTGGAATTTCCATCCTCGCCAAAATTTTTTCCATGTGCTCCTTATATTTATTTTCAATGTTCGAATAGGCACTAATTATTGTCATCTTACTTTGAAATGACTTTATTTCAATACATTCCTTTTCTTCCTTCAAAAGTCCGTACTCTCCAAAAAGTTCAAAATTTATTTTCACCGATGCATAACTTTCCAACAATGGATACAAGTGAGGTAGAAAAGCTTCTCCTGCTTCCTCCATAAATTGTGTTGGATAAATTACATCATTGTTGGTGTTTTCATATAAGTAGTGAACAATCCTTCCTTGAAATCCAGAACTGATTTTTTTTATCCTTGAATCCACTGGTTCAACAACATTCTTCTTGTGTTGCTCCGTTCGCAGATGATGAGCCCACGAAATGTTACCCGATAGGGTAATGTTGCACTTTCCACAATACTTATTCATTTTTTTTGTTTTTATTTTTTCCTTTTTTTTTGGAAGTATTGTATTGTTACTTGTACTTTTCACTTTGTTATACTTTACTTTTACTGTAAAGTATTTTATGTTTTATCAATTTGATAAGTTTACACAACACAAATCTGGGTAGTTCACAGTTCACACAACTTTACTTTACACTTGGTAAAGTATTTTAATTTTTATCAATTTGATAATCTCGCACAAATCGAATTCGGATGGAACGTAAGTTAACACAACTTTACTTTAGCTTTGAATTACCGGAGGGTTCACACGACGATTCTAGATGGTTCGCTCAACTCAAATAGTTTTCTAAAACTGAACTACTTTCCACATTTCTCCTTAACAAATACATTTTTTGAAAACTTAGAAGGTAACCGTTTTCTCTTTCTATAAGCGCATGAGAAAAAATTTTCAAATATGATTAAAGAAAAACGTATTTGACTAAACAAACGATCTCATTTGTTTTTGTGTATAAATGTGTATATTCTGTTAGGAACCACCACCACAAGCACCGCCACCACCACCATCCCTCTTACACTCCTACGCTCACTTTCCCATCTAATGCTCGCTAAAGAGGGGAGAGGTTACCGAACTCACGCTTGTTTCACACCACAAAAGTATGCGGTCTAATATCCCTCAAACCAACACCTTTTGACCACAAGACCGTAGCCAGGTTACACTAACAGGTGTCACCTACAACCCTAATTGAATCAACAAAACGCCCACGCATAGAAAAACAACTTCCCTTCCTCCTCCTCCTCCGCCTAAATATAGTTTTACAATTCATACGCATGACAAAACACCCCTTGTAAAACGAATAGTTTTCTAAAACTGAACTACTTTCCACATTTCTCCTTAACACATACATTTTTTGAAAACTTAGAAGGTAACCGTTTTCTCTCTCATGTAAGCGCATGAGAAAAAATTTTCAAATATGATTAAAGAAAAACGTATTTGACTAAACAAACGATCTCATTTGGTTTTGTTCTGTTAGGAACCACCACCACCACAGTCACCATTTTGACCACAAGACCGTAGGCAGGTTACACTAACAGGTGTCACCTACAACCCTAATTGAATCAACAAAACGCCCACGCATAACAAAACAACGTTTTTGTTACACTCCCACGCTCACTTTCCCATCTAATGCTCGCTAAAGAGGGGGAGGTTACCGAACTCACGCTTGTTTCACACCACAAAAGTATGCGGTCTAATATCCCTCAAACCAACACCTTTTGACCACAAGACCGTAGCCAGGTGTCACCTACAACCCTAATTGACTCAACAAAACGCCCACGCATAACGCCTTCTAACCCAAGTTAGAAGCAACATAGTGATCTGTGTGCAACCATTGCACTCCACAAAATCCCACGCATGACAAATCACCCCTATCACACACGCAAGCCAGGTGTCACCTACAACCCTAATTGACTCAACAAAACGCCCACGCATAACGCGTTCTAACACAAGTTAGAAGCAACATAGTGACCTGTGTGCAACCATTGCACTCCACAAAATTCCACGCATGACAAAACACCCCTATCACACACGCACCTTTAGCTTGAGAAAAAGACAAGACAAAACAAGACATATCAAAACACCACTCTCTCACACTCCTACACACCACTTTCTAACCTCATTAAGTGACCTGTGTGCAACCATGCTCATCTAACTAGGGTCAGCAACACCCCCCTTTTTGAATTAATTATGCTAAGTAGGTCATTAGAACACCTGTGTGCAACCATGCGTGACTAATTAGGGTCAGTGTGCAACCATGCGTGACTAATTAGGGTCACCCCCACCTCCTTTTTTGACATGATTTATTACCTAGTGAGCCAGCTCCCGTATTAACTACCTACTTATGTATGACTCCACAATTTGCAGCGTTTCCGATTCTCCAATTATCGACACCGCAACTTGATCAGATCATGTTTTGAAGAGATGTTTTGAAAAAAAATTTTTAGTGGGGCCGTACTCACAATAGCACGATCAACAACCTTCGGATTCGCATTTAAGGCATCATAGTCCAATGTTGTGGGCCCGCAGATCGCCTTCAGTAATGTAGTGATTTTAATACTAATTTTATCATACAGACTAGGATCGATGCATTCCTGAAGCTTGCTAGATACTTTTAGTAAAGAGCAACTAGTTCTTAAGAGCGATGGCAATGTCGCCGTTAACAGAGCATATCTATCCAAGTTGGAACAAGTTTGCTGAAGGAGGACAACGTCCCACCCTTGAGATGGCAGCTTGGGTGCATCCAGGAAGTCATACCCGGCGGGGACGGACTCATCAGAGTTGCTATGGTCCGTACAGCCGTCACCAAGTTAGCCGTTAAAGGTATACGGTGTTTTGTGCCTCTAACGCGGTCGGACATTTTATTTTCTCGTGATTGAAAAATGTCTGATACGGAAAACTCGGTTTGGGCTCAAAATGAATCCACAAGTGACGTTGACTACTACCGAGTCAAAGCCCAATCTAGTTTGCGGCAAATGAGCTCGATGAAATGTTATTTGAACGCTGATGCGGTTAATCAGTTTGACGAAGTTGATTTGTTGGCGCGAATGGAATGGATCAATTCCTTAAGCTAGGCATTTGATTCTGAGCCGACATCGTTGGAAAGACTGAATTTTGCACAGATCTCGAGCGACCATCGTACTGAATTTGCCGAGGTTTTCATGAATGTGAAGGCGAAACTAAGCTGCTCATCGCAAGTCACAATTGCCGGCTTCAACCGCTGCAAATTCAACATCTATTAACATCACAAATAATGCGGATCTTTCTTTTCGATCAAGAAAGCCTCGGTTGCCAAATTTGGAAATTGCTCGTTTTCATGGCTCCTACTCTGAGTGGCTGGATTTTCTTGAGACTTTCACTACGGTCATCTGAAATTATGATGAGCTAGGCGACATTGAAAAATAACAATATTTGCGTTCGAGTTTGGGCGGCGTGGCTCTGGAAACCATACGCTCGCTCGAACCCTCGAATGCTAATTATGAAAAGGCTATGAATTTGCCGGTTATTCGATTTGATAATAAAGTTTTACACTTTCAGGCACACGTTCAGGCAATATTCGGTTTAAAGTGTGTCGAGAAGGGATCTTCGAAGTGTCTTCGGGAGCAATTCGAGCAATTCGAACCCTGGCCACTACGCAACAAATTTTGGATGGACTTTTAATTCACATCATCACTCGGAAACTGGATCAGAGGACGCGGGAAAAATGGGAAGAGGATTTGTCAATCACTGAGCTGTCTACCTGGGATGCTATGGAGTCGTTTTTGGAAAACAGGTGCAGGATGCTGGAAAACTTGGATCAAGCCTTGGTAAATCAAACACCGGGCCAGCATGTGGGAAAAAACTTGCACAAATATAACCAAAACACACTTATTGCTTCTACTACTAACTCAAATCATTGGATATGTTTATTTTGCCATGCACGGGATCATTATTTGCCAAAGTTTAAATTTTTAAATTTGAGTCCGAATCTTCGATTTGCCTCAACTGTTTGCGCAAGGGGCATAGTTTGCAGCAATGCAAGTCGACTCACTGCAAATATTGTCGCATTATTACACATGAACCATGACCCATCCGCAACATCCAAATCATTTTCATCTCCATCGTGCGATCCATCCTCGAGCTCTCAGCCATTACCATCTACTCTATCAGCATTAGTATCATGTTCGCATACATCATCGCATCCTGATCATCATTTACTAAGCCCTCCTCCTAAAACCTTAAATATTTTGCCGATCGACTAAGTTTTGCTTCCAACTGCTATTATCTACGTTAGAAATAGAATTGGAGAATTTATGCCTTGCCGATCAATTTTAGATTCGGCCTCCCAGCTAAACTTCATAACCTCTCGCTTAGCTAGCCCACTAAACCTAAATCATAGAAGATCGCAAGCCTCGATTTCTGGGATAGGAGAATCTTCCATGATCTCTGATAAGGCTATCGATATTCTTGTGCAATCACGGGATGCAAGCTATCGTGCGGCATTCACAGCGGTTGTGACTCACAGTATTACTGATTATCAGCCCCATTTCAATATAAATGCAACATCATGGATGATACCGCAAAACATTTCGCTCCCTGATCCTCATTTCAATCAATCACAACGAATTGACATTTTACTCGGCGCTGAGTTGTTTGTTGTTGATAGGGCTTTGCCAACTCTTCAGAACACCAAACTTGGTTGGATAGTCCATGGAGGGTTATCATCGAACATGCCAACTCATAAATCGGTTTTACAAGCCAGCATCAAGGACCCAGCTGATCATTTCGATGAAACACTTTCCGCCATAGTAAAGCGATTTTGGGAAATTGAGAACTTCACTTCGTCTAAACCATCTTTATTGCCGAAAGACTTGCGATGTGAGCAACCTTTCACTGAAAGTTGCACAAGACTTGGAAACGGCCAATACTCTGTTCGCCTCTTGTCCACTTCGATTCGAATTCTCTAGGTGATTCTTATTGCTTGGCTCGTCGTCGTTTCAAGAGTTTGGAAGCTAAACTAGATAGAAACCCAGCCCTGAAAGCTCAGTACTCAGCATTTTTGAGGGAGTATATCGATCTAGGTCACATGTCTCTTGTAACTAAGGAACCGATAGAAACACAATTCTTTTTACCCCACCATTGCGTACATAAGCAGGAGAGCACGAGTACAAAGCTTCCTTATTTCTAATTAATTTATTTATTCGACCTGGCATACTTTCTACCAAATTTTGTATGATTTCTTTTGGAATAGCTCTCCATTCTTGATGGACTCGTTGCCACAACTCGTGCTGGTTTGCTGGTACCGATTCGTAGAGTCCCAACCAATTTCACTATTGACCACAAATTTTCGATAGGATTGAGATCGGGACTCTGTGCTGGCCACTCCATTAACTTAAAATTATTGCTTTGCGATCCATTCTTTGACGACTTTGGACGTGTGTTTTGGATCGCAATCTTGTTGGAATGTGATGTCACTCTCCTTATATGCATATTTGTCAACAAAATCGCAAAGATGGGTCTGCAAAATATCTAGATAGTCCTCCTTCTTCCTAATTCCATCTATTTTCTTAATTGGTCCAACGCTCCACCAAGTAAAACAGCTCCAGTCCATGACATTTCTTCCCCCATGTTTCACAGTTTCTTGTACGTGACTTTTCTGCAACGACTCTTCAGGCTTCTTCCAACAATATTCCTTATCATCCGACTGGTATCGATTGAATTAAGATTCATCAGACCATATAACCCAATTCCAGTCATCCAGTTTCCAATTTTTATGCGCCCTCTCAAATTTTAATCGCGCTTTTATATTTTTATCGGACAAGGCCGGTTTCTTCTTTTTCACTTCTGAGGCGTATCCAATGCGCCCAAGTGCTCGACACGCTGTCCACTGGCTGACGGGCTTCCCTATGGCTACGGATGCATCCTTGGGCTTACAATTTTTCTCATTTTTAATTTTTTGCATCATAAGCCTTGCATCTGCATCAGTCAAAATTCGACGTGGACCACTTCTTTGTACCTTGGGTACCGCGTTGCGCCTTTTTTGCACACGAATGGCTGCTGATTGGCTGATTTCTAGCTTTTTGGATATTATTTGTGTTGAACATCCATTTTCAGTTAGGTTTACTACTGAATCTTCAACGTCTCTTGACAATTATTTTTAATTTTTTAATTTTTTATACAAAAAAGCAAAAACAAGTGAGATTTCGTACGTTTTTAGTTAAAATCATTCATAAAGCACTTCAAAACAGAAGCTTCTCAAAAACAAACAGTAAGATTCGGTAATTAAGCTTTCAATTGAATCAGCTGTGCAACTTTTGTTGAAAAGTTCAAATTGAGCATAACTGAGTATATGTGAGTTTATTTGGTTTTTTATTTCTTAATGAGACCAATTAGTTTATTTTGTTATATTTTGTATAAGAATTTGTTATTAAGTATTCAAAGAATAAACACAAAAAATTTGTCTTCATTTACTTTACTTACAATTTTTTTATGCGGGCCCAAAGTCAATAGTTGCAAACATGTACTCAGACTTGAACGCCACTGTATATGCAAGATGTACCGTTGCATGCGTGTTTCGTACCCGGATGATTTTTTGCAATGCATCGTTTGGAGAGAGAGCTCTACGGAGTTGAGTGTTGCACGGTGACTTATGGAACCAAGCCAGCTGCCTTCTTGGCTATAAGAGCCATGCATCAACTCTCTTACGATTAGGAGGAATCATTTCCTATTGGAGCACCAATTGTTCGTAGAAATTTCTATGTGGATGATTTAATATATGGTGGGCACTCAGTTGAGGAGGTGAGAGAAATTCGTCGTCAGGTGAAGGAACTACTGTCGCGAGGCCACTTTCCAATTCGCAAATGGTGTTCGAATGAGTCAGCAGCCGTGGAAGGAGAGTCGGAATGCGACCAGAAGCAGTTAATCAAATTTCACGATGGATCGGATGTCGCCAAGGCATTGGGACTAGTCTGGGATCCACCTTCTGATCAACTCCTATTTCATTTTACTCAACTGTCAACCAATCAACTAAGCGGGTTGCATTGTCAACGATTGCCAAATTCTATGATCCACTCGGTTTAATAACTCCTATTATCACAAAATCTAATGTTTTTCTGCAATCTCTATGGAGTGCGAACGTGGATTGGGATGACGCACTGCCAGAGCCCATTCTTTCGTCATGGGGGGAGTTGACCTCACAGTTATCGGTCGTACAAAACTTAAAATTTCTACGATTCGTACTGCAACCAAGGGCTTCCGTTGAGTTGCATGGATTCTGCGATGCTAGCATGTCAGCTTATGCACCGTGTCTATACTTGCGATCGGTGACCAATGGAGAATCGAATGTCCATCTGCTCTGTGCCAAGTCAAGGGTAGCTCTATTGAAGGCCTTAACAATTCCAAGATTAGAGCTTTCCGCAGCGCTTTTATTGGCTGAGCTAATCGTAAACGCCAAGGAAGCCATAGATTTCGATTGCACCTTTCATTGCTGGTCGTACTCGTCTATCGTGTTGGCGTGGATTCGGCAACGTCCGAGAGAGTTTAACGTTTTCGTATCAAACAGAATCGCGTAGATTCAGGAGATGACGAAAGACATCACGTTCCTACAAACTTGAACCCGGTAGACGTCGTATCGCGAGGATGTACCCCAAGAGAATTATTGGAACATTCCCTTTGGGCTAATGGGCTTCCATTTCCTCTGCAAAGCTCGTCAAATTGGCCGTCCCTGCTGGACTCAGTAAAGGATCTTTCAGAGCGCCGTTCTGTGACTCTAATTGGGACCGTTTGCATAGACAGTTCATCAAACTGCAAATTCTTCAAATCTTTCGATAAGTTGCAGCGCGCATTTGCATACATTTATCGGTTCATTTCAAATTGCAGAGTCAAATCTGCGCCGTTAAAAGGTCGTCTTTCGGTGGAGGAGATCAACTCTGGAACTGTTCTTCTTTTGAGGAGCATCCAAGAGGTTAACTAACCTTTTCCACAGAAAAGCAAGCTGGTTTCGCTTAGGCCTATACTCGGCTCCGATGGGTTACTTTGCGTGGGTGGAAAGCTTTAGAACGCAAGCTTGGACTACGATACGAGGCATCCGATACTGTTGTCCAAGGATCATCCAGTCACCAAGGCGATCATCGTATATTATCAGGAGAAATATTTGCATGAAGAATCGCAGGCGCTGCTTGTCGCATTACGGCAAAGGTACTGGCCGATTGGAGGCCGCAAGTTCGTCGCCAGCGTTATCAACAAATGCGTCCGATGTTTCCGAATGAAGCCTGTTACTTGGGAGCACGTCATGGGTAGCCTGCCAGCTAATAGAGTGCAGCCTAACCCAGCTTTTCATACCACAGGAGTGGACTATTGTGGGCCATTCTACCATAAGGCAGGGGCCATAAGTAAGGCACCCCACAAGTGCTATATCGCCGTCTTTGTCTGCTTTTCCACAAAGGCTGCCCATTTGGAAGTGGTCCAGGATCTTACGACGGAGTAGTTCATCGCAGCGCTGAGAAGATTCATCAGCCTTAGAGGCAGTCCGCGTACCATTTGGAGCGACAGTGCTACAAACTTTGTCGGTGCAAAGAGTGAGCTTGCCGAGCTGAAAGCTCTTTTTGAGCGAGCAGCACACAGCATCGATATCTTTCGTCTGTTTAGCTGATGGGATCGATTGGAAGTTCATCCCTCCTTGTGCAATGCACTTCGGTGGTTTAAGGGAGGCCGCTGTGAAGTCAGCTAAATTTCACTTCTACAGAGTCGTCGGTGCATCCATCTTAGGCGTCGATGAAATAAGAACTCTTGCATATGAGATTTCTGCCATCCATAACTCCCGTCCACTCTGTCCAATTTCAGAAAATGCTGAATGCCTTGAGGTGCTAACACCGGCGCATTTCTTGAAGGTTTCCAGCTACACTAAGTTTCCTGAGCCTGGCATTACTCATCTCCGCAAAGACCGCCTCAGCAGATGGCAGTGGGTTACCCAGCGAGCAGCGAGTATTTGTCCCTACTTCAAGAGAGGAGCAAGTGGCGCGTTGAAACGTCTAACAACAAGGTTGGACACATAGTTTTGCTGAAGAAGGACAACGTTTCATCCTTGAGATGGCAGCTTGGGTGCAACCAGGAAGTCATACCCGACGGGGACGGAGTCATCAGAGTAGCTATGGTCCGTACAGCTACGGGTCTGATCAAGATAGCCTTCGCCAAGCTAGTCGTTCTGCCCATCGATTCCGAGGTAGTTGGAACCTTACCTCTTCCAACGGGGGGAGTATGTTCGGAGCAGATCGCCAGCGCCTAGTCATGCGCGCATAGGTGTACGACGGCACCTGCAGCGCTCTCTGCTTATCTTTCGCCTTCTTTCTTATACCACTAAACCTGTCGCTTATCTATTCAGCAACTACTTTGTAAGCCTGCATATGTCTATATGAAGATCTTGGAGCCAAGCTTTTTACACATTCTCAGTCCGTCTGCCGCTCCGAATAAACGCTATACATTTTAATATAACCTATTCGTGCGTTATTAATTATAACTATAAGGGTGGCATATTTGTTGTCTTCCCCATAAACAGATACCCATGGCCAAGGACAGCCGTCAATTCACGGCCTTCACCGTTCCGGACAGAGGTCGATACCAATGGAAGGTCATGCCCTTCGGACTTCACTCGGCCAGCGCAACTTTCCAACGCGCTTTGGATAGCGTGATTGGTGCGGACATGGAGCCGTTCGCCTTCACCTATTTGGACGATATCATCGTTATAGGCGCCACGGAGGAACAACATTTGGCGAACATGAAGGTAAACCAAAAGAAGTGCGCGTTCTAGTTTACCTAGGCGTCTTGGTATCGCCGGTTGGTCCCGAACTTGGCGTCTGTGGTACAGCCAATGACTGTTGAAGAAGGGTCGGAAGTGGAATTGAGCCACAAACAGGTTTTTCTGGCCGTTACGTGCGAGTCCTGTCAGAAGTTTAAAGCCGCCTAAACGAAAGCGGCGGGCAAAATGTTTACCCGCGTAACGAACGAACGATTCGACGTACTAGAGGTCCAATATACGGCTCCATACTGTCCACATTAGAACCCTACCGAGAGGACAAATCGGACTGTCAAGACGATGATAGCCCAACTCACCGAGGGGGACCAAAGCTCCTGGGACCAGCTATTGCCGGAAATAGCACTCGCCATCAACTTAAGCGTATCGGACTCTACGGGATTCAGCCCCGCCTTTCTGACGCAAGGACGCGAGCCCCGACTCCATTCCATGTTGTACGACGAGGTCACTCCCGGATCAGCGGTGATAGCTAAGGACCCCGAAGGTGAAGCGCTCCAGCTTAGACGAATCTTCGATATTGTCAGGTCTAATCTCCAACGTGCATCCCAAGAACAAGCACGACATTACAACCTTTGACGCCATGAGTGGAGACCGAAGCTCGGGGATAAAACGTGGTTACGCCAACATCCTCTCTCGAAGGTGGCCGAAGGTTTCGCCGCCAAATAAGCCCCCAAATATGACGGCCCCTACACCGTAACGAGGTTCACACCCCCTAACCTCGTCCTTTTGCGATGTCCTGGATAAAGACGCTCTCGTTCCGCCAACATCAGCCAGCTGAAACCCTACACTGGTAGAAAAAACATCGTAAATGTCACTATTTCGCCAACGTTTCAACTATTTTTCCCAGCGGTTTAGAACCTAACATGAAAATCGTAAAAACGAAAACGTTAAATAGTTAATTATTTTTTGAATAATCTCGTAGTAAGTTCAACGATTTTTTAATTTCGATCAAATATGTTAAAATAGTACAAAATAATTAAATTAAATATGTTCCATAGTAAAAAGTATTATATTTTTATATTTCTTTTAAATATTTTCATATTTAGTTCCAGTAAATAGAATATTTCATTTGAATGGTTTTTATAGTTAAAATAATTATAGCCCGCCCTCAAACTCAGCATATTTTTATTTGGATTAAATAATTCTCATATTTAAATCAGACTGGGATGAACTTTAATATAAATACAAATTGTATTTAAATTAAATATAATCCCCGTTAAAAGAACTGTACTTTATTTTTGATTTAAATATAGTATTTAAGCCATACTAATATGGTGCATATTCAATAGAAACCGATCTGTAGTTTAAAACAATAATAAATAATAAAGACCCAAAAAAAGTACGTGTTTTTATTGAAAATAAACGTAAACATATAATCAAACAATTGTTCTGCTTAAACTCTATTTTTTACCATGCTAACACGTTATCATTACTTTTGTTTTAAATACATTTGTACTTAACGTAACTCTTAGAATTTATATGATACATATATACATATACATATTATACATTATTATACATATTATACATTATTATACATATTTTTTATAATCACACATTTTTTTGTTTTGCCACGTTCGTACGCCTGCATGTGCGTACAAAACTTTCCTGCGACTCATAGTAGTGATAATTTCTTTCGCATGTTGGTTCCTTTAATGACGGTCCACGAATTATTTAAGATGACAGATGTGAGCAATACGGTGTAAATTTAGTCCTTGTAATCTGTAAATAAGAATATGTTATTAGATTTTTGGTAATGGCATAATTTAGAAAAAGTCAAGCTTATCATAAAAAGATAAAATTTATAAATTTAAAAAAAATTATACATTACCAAGTGATACAGTTTTCTGAACTGTCTTTAATAGTTTAAGTTGCTTTTTGTTTTGCATTTGCTCTTCGTAAAAGCAAAAAACCTTTTCCTTAAATGGGTCCCATATATCAAATTGCTTCTTTCTCAGGGTACAATATGTTGAAATAAATTTGGATCTATAAAGAAAAAGTTAATATGTTTTATAATAAGTTTCGAGTAGGTGTTTTTATATAAAGGGATTTAAATAAGACAATAATATTGTTTAAATTTATTTCGTTTTTATTTTTTTTTAAATATCAAAATTAGTTAGATTTAATGAAAAATCACGTGAAAGAACCAAAAAATATTATAAAGAAATAGATGAAACGACTGCGACGCCACAGAACCGAATGCAACGGCAGCAAAGCGTCTTTTTTGCGCCTTTTTAGTGTTTTCCATCTCGTGCATTCTACTCCTTTTAATTTCCTTTCATATTCTTCATTTCTTTCGCGTATTTTTTATCCACTTCATGTTTATTACCCAATCGCATATATTTCATTGTTTTTAAATGTAATTTTCTTTTGAGCTTTGTTTATTTCGTTAAATGTATTATCGAAATTTTCACGAAATAATAACGCGCACAACAAAGAAGAAACTCAAAAAGGAAAAATGCGACAAAAAAAAAACGTGGACATGCACATGCCTTAATACTAAGTAATTATTGTATTTTTATTTGACTCGCCATTTTGCTGTACTTTTCACTTTTTCATACACTTAAATGAACACTTGTCTATCAAAATCTATTAAACACTTTTACACCCGATCAGGAGAACCGCTTACTTCGAAGTGATCGCGGGGTTCGCTACAAAGAGGAGTGTCAAAATATTTCGTATATAAGTTAACACGGTCACCCAGCAACAAGAAAGTTCCCAGGCTAATCCCACATAACCAGACGGGAATAATGCAAGGCCAGCGCCACCTGCGGACATTGCACAACGACGGTGCTATGGTCAGCACAATCAGCGGGCAATGCACTGCGACGGAAGCAGCGGCTGCCCAACTCAATGCACGAGGCGCCGGGTCAGCAGTTTCAGAGCATAGGGCTAGCTTACATTTTAAGAATTGATGTACTTAGCAAAGACCCTCGAACAGTTAACAAAAATAATAATAAAAAAAAATGTAATAAATAAAAACAGAACCAACAGCAGCAGCAGCATTAACAACATAATTAAATACGTCAACGTCGTCATACCAGGAACTGGCAGCAACAACATGAGAAAGATCAGGAGGAAGGAAACTATAACGAGCACCAGCAGCGGCAACAACATTTTAATTAAAAAAAATTAAAATTCAGACCATGTAAGTGGAGTGTTCATTGATATTTTTCTCCGACTTATGCGACCCAAAATATTAAAAAAAAGGGATTACGAATTTGAAAAATAAAACAATAATTTTTATAACTTATTCCAAGAGTCTCAGACAAAAAAAATAAAGCAGCGCAAGTTCAGACAAAATTTCATAACATTTTTGAGAAAGAAATTAAATACAAAAGGAACAAAAATTCTTTGTTCTTTTTGTTAAAGAAAATATATGAGTGATAGTGAAATATAAGACTTGTTAAACGAATTCCGAAAACTCAGAAGCGCGGAAGATTTGCAAGAAAATCCAAACAATTCAAATGACCAACGAGCAGTTAAAAGCCATTGTAGAAGGCGCAGTTGCAAGCGCCCTCGCCTTGCAGGAAAGAAGTTTTGAACAAAAATTACTTGACGTTCAAAAGCGCTTAGGTGGTGTAAATATCAGCACACCAGAAGTAGAAACATAGAGGGATGCTGAAATCATAATAAGTGTTTCGTGTAGTGAGACCTTAGATATTATGAAGTCTCTGCCGGACTTTGAGGGTAAAAATAAGACGTACGTCTCATGGAGAAAGGCGGAGCACAAAGCATATAAAGTGTACGAAAAGTACGGCGGTAGTTCCAAACACTATCAGGCACTAGGAATATTAAGAAATAAAATAAAAGGCTCAGCCGATATGGTTCTTTCGTCTTTCGACACACCTCTGAACTTTAAAGCCATAATAAACCGACTAGATTTTACATACGCAGACAAATGACCCGTATACTTAGTAGAACAGGAGATGTCAACGCTTCGCCAAGTAAACATGACTCTCTTGCAATACTATGACGAAGTGGAGAAAAAACTGACTCTTTTAATAAACAAGACAATTATGACCTACGAGAATACCGTAGCAGCGTCAATGATCGAAAAATATAGAGCAGATGCGCTTCGCGTATTTATTTCAGGAACAAAAAAATCGCTAAGCGATGTTCTTTAGCTTTAGCACAAGAAGTGACTTCGGCGACACTTCCAGAAGTAACGCAGAAATGACTTCGAGAAGTGTCGCCGAAGTGACTCCGAGAAGTGCCGCCGAAGTGGCACATTTCTTCCCGACGGAAGTCACTTCCGCGATCCGAATGCGATATCGCCGAAGTAACTTCTGGAAGTGTCGCCGAAGTCACTCATAGAAGTGCCGCCGAAGTGGCACATTTCTTCCCGACGGGAGTCACTTCCGCGATCCGATTGCGATAGAAGACATCTAGAAGAGTCTTTCCCAATTTGAAAAACTTGAATAAAAACATAGTTTTTTATACTTTCGATATTTTGCATTTATTTTGTGTATAAGGGCTTTGTCCGCTTGTATACACGGTCACTGGCATGTAGGAAATTTTGCTGATCAATGTTATTTAGGTCCAGCTCCGTCGACATAAGAAATTTATTAATAACCATTTCTAAAGGAAACAGAAACAAAAATTATTTTTTGTTCAGTCAAGGTAAAAATAAACTAGAAGACATTACCTTTTACAATGAAGTATGTTGAGAATCGTTGGATCCGCAGTTACACGCCAAGTAATTTCCACAGCTAGCTTGTCCGTAAATAGCTTTAAATAATCGTACAGCTCACGATAAGCACGTAATTTCGCACCCTTTGTTGAGGGGGTTATTTAAATATGTTAAGCAATCAATAACATTTAGAAGAAACAAAGCAATATTTTTAAAACGCACAAAATTGATACAAAACCGCACTGTACACAGACAAATTGCGCAACGAAATGACGCTCGGGCGAAAAATAATAGCGTGGGTCAAAAGAAAGACCAAACAATTTTCAGAAAAAAAGGGGTAACGGAAAATTACCGCGACCTCTTTTTATGGCTTGTTTTTTTCCACTAATTTTGTTTTTGTAAAATGTGTACTATCGTCTTTGTATCGCGCAGAAGTGTCTCAGAAGTTACTTCTTCGCGATCCCGACCCTTTTAGTTTTTGTAAAATGTGTACTATCGCCTTTCTATCGTTCAGAAGTGACTTAGAAGTGACTTCTACGCGTAATATGTATATTTTGTTTTTGTAAAATGTGTTCTATCGCAGTTTTATCGCGCAGAAGTGTCTCAGAAGTTACTTCTTCGCCATCGCGACCCTTTTTGTTTTTGTAAAATGTGTACTATCGCCTTTCTATCGTTCAGAAGTGACTTAGAAGTGACTTCTACGCGACACGTGTATATTTCGTTTTTGTAAAATGTGTACTATCGTCTTTCTAACTCCTGGACGACAGGCGATAGAAATTTCGCCCTTTTGCTTGCAGGGTACTTAACGTATACATTTGTACTAGTAGTCTTCAATGATTTTTATAATCAAACATTTTTGTGTTTTGCCACATTCGTACGCCTGCATGTGTTGGTTCCTTTAATGACGGCCCACGAATTATTTGAGACGACAGATGTAAGCAATACAGTGTAAATGTAGTCCTCGGAATCTGTGAATAAGAATATGTTCTTAGATTTTTGGTAAAGGCATAATTTAGAAAAAGTCAAGCTTATCATAAGAAGCTAAAATGAAACCTTCAAAAATTTTAGTTTGAATTTAAAATATATATATATTACCGATTGATACAGTTTTCTGAACTGTCTTTAATAGTTTAAGACGCTCTTTGATTTGTATTTGCTCTTCGTAAAAGCAAAAAACCTTTTCCTTAAATGGGTACCATTTACTAGATAAAATTGCTTCTTTCTTAGGGTACAATATGTTGAAAAAAATTTGTATCTATAAAGAAATAGTTAAGTAGTTTTATAATAAGTTTTAAGTAGATTTTGTTATATAAAGGGATTTAAATAGGACCAAAATATTTTTTTAATTTATTTTGTTTTTTGTTTTTAAGACATTAAAAATTAGTTCGATTTATTAATTTCGGCCAAATCCCGATACACGTGTTTACCACTTACCGAATAGTATACGTAAAAAAACTTTCAATAATATCGAAAATGAGAAAAATCACGTGAAAGAACAAAAAAAATATAATATAGAAGTAGGTGAAACGGCAGCAAAGCGTCTTTTTAGCGTCTCTTTAGTGTTTTCCTTCTCGTGCACTATACTTCTATTATCCAGCTTGCGCGGGTTTTGATTTAATTTCCTTTCATATTTTTCACTTCTTTCGCATATTTTTAATGTTTACTTACCCACCCTTATATATTAAATGATACATTATCTAAATTACCACGAAATAATAACGCGCACAACAAAGAAGAAACACATAAAGCAAAAATGCGACAAAAAAAACGTGGACATTAGCATGCCTTAATATTAAGTAAATATTGTATTTTTATTTGACTCGCCATTTTGCTGTACTTTTCACTTTTTTATTACACTTAAATGAACACTTGTCTACCGAGCTCTATTAATCACTTTTACATCCGATCAGGAGAACCGCTTGCTTCGAAATGATCGCGGGATTCTCTACAAAGCGGAGTGTCAAAATATTTCGTATATACATACATAAATATGCATGTGTGCAAAAAGGACGCACAAAATCTGTAGCGTGCCGTTTCTTTACAATAGAGGTCAAAGTAATGGGGAAGAAAATAAGAAAATATATAAAAATAAGTCCATAAGTTTAATAACTTGTATATGTCAATTTAGTATTATTTATTTTATTTTATTATATTTATATATTATAAGAACATATCTTATTGTTAAAACATCGGTACACAAGAAATATTTATGGCTTCTGCACATACATATTTTCTTGGCCACCATGTACAAATGCGAATGGAAGAAGAAGACGCGCTTGCGTTTGCCGTTTTGCTTGTTCATATTTGTCTCTAATTTGTCTGAATGTATGTAAGTATGCACATTGTGCCGTTGGTTTTAGTTTTTCGTTACGGCCCAGCGTTTACAATGCACGCACATTTTTTCTTTGGGTAAGCATGTTTTTGTACTTTTAATAGTAAATTACAAAGCCAAATCTTATGATAATTGTCATGGAAATAGAAAGAGGCTGCCGGTGGTTGGGCAGCCGTAACTAAAACCCTTTTCTTTAAATATTATTTTATTATTTATTTTTATATTATATTATATATTATTTATTATTTTATTTTTATATATTTTTCTTTTGAAAATTACTAATAATTTAAATTATGTTGTGTATATGGGTCACAAACTTAATACATATACATACCTATGTAATTTGATTTATAATTTACAATTATTTGGTCAAATACAAAAACGTTCTATATTCAAAATAAAAGAGTAAATATTCCGAACAAATTGAAAAAGTATTTACTTGAAATATAAAAAACCATCAAATATACTATGAATTTAACTACTTTTTGTAATAGTTAAAACCAAGATGGCCACATTGGATTTGAATGTGACTAACTTGTTTTTAAATAAAAATCACTTTGAATTGAATACTTACATATTTGACATACGGCTTAAATATGTTTTTTATTTAAATGAAAGGTTTAAATATTTAATATGACTATGCATGGGAGTAAAAAAAATCAAATAAAAATATATTTGATTTCACTTCGTGTTTTTTCTACCAGTGTACTACTCGGAAGACGTCGAGAACGCAGCCGCAGAAGAAGGCGACGAGACTATTAAAGGAGATGACACGAGAGAACAAGCAGGATGGAAGGTCACACGGTAATTGTTAAGTTAAATTGTATCGACACACACTATCTTACTATCGAAGTATTCTAATTCGAGGTTTCACTGCACCGATAAGTAGGAAGCATTAAAAATAAGGGTCTCGTATCAATAAGTTTAGTCTTCGCTTTCAGATGGAAGAAGTCATCGAGTTGTCGGATAGTTCCGACGATACAGAGAGGTTTCACCACGACCTTTCCAATCGCGACGACTGGGTCGCAGAAGGGTACGACGGTGGAGATTCAGAGACATCGGAAGGCGAAGGGATCGAGGAGGACCAGGTCACCGACTATGGCGGCCAAGATGAAGAGGAGACGAACGACGGCGCAGAGTTTTCCGACGACCAGGAGACGGAAGGCGCGGGTAAGGCTCGGTTTGCGGGCATGTTGAGCCCTAAGCCCGGCGAGACGCAACGACCCACTCGACCCTCAGCAACTTACCACGTCGAAGACGACTTCAGCAACGCGAGCGACCATGACGAGCGAACCGATCCTCGCCATTACTCGAGAGGTCGTCGTCCATAATGGTCACAGCATGACCCATCTCAAAGAGACGACGAGCAGCCTTGGACCAGACGAGATCCTCAAGCCGGTCACAAGAGGTATACCGAGTCCCGCAGACGCCCTTCCAACGAGGACACCTATCACCGCACGGTAGAGGACCAAGTCTGTCATTCAGAAGGACTTGTCTCGATAATGCGCAACGAGGTCCATCACATTCGAGGCACCCTGGATACGCGCCGAAGGTCCTCATCACCACCGCCGGAAAAGACCCGAGCGCAGGCGGTCCAGACGTCCCCGACCCGCACACAATGCTCGCCGAGGAAGATTCGTGCCCATGCGGTCCAGACGTCCCCGATTTGCCCGCAACGCTCGCCGAGGAAGACCCGTGCGCAGGCAGTCTAGACGTCCCCGACTCGCGCACAACGCTCGCCGAGGAAGACTGGTGCCCAGGCGGCCGAGACATGCCCGATCGCTGCTACCCAGGGCCGCCACATCCTATAGCTAGGAAATAGTTATTTAAGTTTAATATTATTATAATCATTAGTTTGTAAGAGAAATGAAATGAAACATCATTATTTAATAGTCGGAAAGCGAACCGATGGGATTTTTGGGTATGGAACCAGAACAGGCCCAGGTTAGTTCCGAACCATCCGCCCGAGGTGGCAACCGTAGAGGAAAATACTAGAAAGTTAGAAGAAAATACCGATCTTGCAAGGAAAAGGCTGGGGATTACGAGTGGGGTACACTGCGGCTTCCGGCCGGCTCCTCTTCTCACCTACCTCGAGAACGCGGTCGGTAGAAAAACAAGGATAGTGCGCAGAAGACCAAGCAACAACGCAAGGCGTTTGTGAAACAAAAAATGCATTTATACAATGAAACTCGAAAAAGGGTGACAGTGAATGAAACCAAGTGAAATATATGTATATGCAAAACGACATAGAATGGTCACACCACGCAGCCATTTCCCCAAGTGACTTAGATTGCCCATGGCAGGCAATCCGGCTGAACGAGGTAGAGGTATTCACAATATCTATATATATTCCCCCCAACTTTCCGTTAATCCACCTGCGAAGTGAGGTGGAAGATCCCCTCGCTCTCCCCTTAACACTCTCCAGAAAAGCGGCAGAACCCTTCGTGTCCCACTAACTCCCCCGGTGAGACGGCAGATCCTATCTACAATACATAGTTAATCAAACTTACTTTCAGCCGGCAAATCACAATAAAATCCGGCTGCGGCCTCGCCCGAAGGTCCAGCCCGCACGATTTTCAAACCCCACGACGCTCGCCTTGCACCTCGACCATCCACCAGAAGATCCGGCTGCGCCCTCGCCCGAAGGTTCAGCCCGTAGGATTTTCAGTCCCCACGACGCTCGCCTCGCACTTCGACCATCCACGAGGAGATCCCCCTGCCGGCCCGAAGGTCCAGCCCGTGGAATATTCCATCACGAAAGGACTTAGCGTTCCGAAATCACCATAACCCCGACGGTCATTCGAGAAGTGCAAGCCCTATCTCTCCCCTCGAACAGATAGGCCCAAATCTCCGGGATAATTAATTAAAAATCATCGTTCGCCCTGCGGACATTACAATCTAGCCCATTGTCTCAATGATTTTACAAATTTCTTGTAAAAGAACCCGGCCAGAGATTATTCTTACAAGCATTACCGCAGTTGTCTGACACTCATCTGAATCAACTTATCAGACAAATCAAGGAGCTACCTTGTTTCGATGGAAATCCATCAGAATTAAGCCGCTTTATTGGCAGAGTAGAGTACTTACTCCAACTATACCCTACCCAAGATTTTCGTCAAACCCACATCATCTATGGAACCATTGAGAGGACCATAGTCGATTCAGCTCAAACAGTCATCGAGGAGGAGAAATCCAACGCATGCGGAACAACAAAAGTTGCCTTAATCAAAGCTTTTAAAGACCACAGGCCATACGAAGACATCAGTTAGTTCTTCAACGAACTGAAAACCAGATCATAAAAAGAACATAATAACTTAGAATTAAATTCAGAAGAATCAGCAATGGTTTTAGGTCATTGGGATGCAGACCTTTTTAATAATTATAATCCTAGATGCTACGATAGTCGAAGGAATTCGGGAAATATACATCAAAACTGTTATTATCCAAGGAATAATTATAGTTCAAACAATTCAACAAATCCTCAAAGTTCATCAAATAGAAACCAAATTTCCCCTCAAAACCAGGGAAATTATCATGAGTATAGGAGAAACTTAGACCAAGGAACAAATAATTCCTCGAATGCACCTGTTAAAAGACATAACGAGAATGACAGTGTACAAAATAGAATGGACGTAATTTTCAGCAAATTGCCTCGGATACAGAAAGTGTTGCCCATATGTCAGAGTAATGATTAAAGGAAAACTTCTTAGAGCCATGATAGATACAGGGTCATTTATCAATATAATAACAAAAAAATTTGGAGAAAATGGACCAATGGAATTAAATGAAGGTATAACATTGAATCCTTGTCAAATATGACCGCAGTAAAATGCCTTAGTCCACCATCAGAATAAGATCGAATTAGAATGCCTAAGTCAATCATTTAATTTTGCCATTAATAATGAACTAAAAGAATGTAATAAATAAAGATTAGAACATTTAAATGAAGAAGAAAAAGAAAATTAAAAGAAGGTTTTTTTTGAATATAATGACATTCAGTACAAAGAAGGTGAAAATTTGACTTTTACTATTTAGAACTATAAAACATTCAATTCAAACATAACATGAAGAACCAGTATACAGAAAACCATACAAGTACCCTCAAACATATAAGTTAAATTATTGAACAGGGAATAATTCGTAAATCAAAATCTCCCTATTGCTCACCAATTTGGATAGTTCCAAAAAAGAGCGGTGCATCAGGCAAAATTAAGTTTAGATTAGTAGTAGATTACAAAAACTTAAATGAGATCACTGTCAATGACAAATACCCGATACCCAGAATGGGTGATATTTCACTACTATTTATTTAGTTAAAGATTTCCATCAAATTCAAATGGAACAGAGTCAATATCTAAAACGACATTCTCAACAAAATCCTCATCATTACGAATCGTTATTATCATTACGAATATACACGAATGACATTTGGTCTTAAAAATTCCCCACTACTTTTCAAAGATGTATGAACAATTAATTAAAAGATTTTATCTATAAAGATTGTTTTGTATACCTAGATGATATTATAATTTTTTCTACTTCATTGGAAGAACACATTATATCAATGAAAAAGATAATTCAAAAGTTACGAGATGCAAATCTAAAACAGGTTCTTAGGTCACATAGTAACTACAACAAGTATTAAACCAACCCCAAAAAAGATAAGTGGCATTATAAATTTCCCAATACAAGAAACTCCAAAAGAAATTAAATCATTTCTAGGATTGTCTGGATTTTATCGAAAATTCATTCCGGACTTTGCCAATAACGTAAAACCAATGACAATGAAATTACAGAACGGCGCCACAATTAATATCAAAGATAAATCTTACATAGAGGCATTTGAAAAAATGAAAGTCTTAATTACATCAGACCCCATTTTAATTTAACCGGACTTTAGTTAGCCATTCTCTTTAACAACAGACGCCAGCAACATGGCGATAGGAGCAGTATTATCACAAACTCATAAACCAATCTGTTATGCCAGCAGAACTCTTAACGAACACGAACTAAATAACGCTACCATAGAAAAAGAACTTTTAACAATCGTATGGGCTACCAAATATTTTAGATCATATTTATTCGGCAAGTCCTTTGAAATATTTAGCAATCATAAACCTTTAGTTTGGTTAAACAACATAAAAGAACCAAATATGAAACTACAAGGATGGAAAATAAAACTAAACGCATATGATTATCAGATTAAATATTTGCCAGGAAAAGAAAATTATGTAGCTGACGCATTATCCAGGAATGAAATAGAAGAATATATGTTTTCAGATACTTTTGAAGAAAACATACCAGGGGCAACAGCCAGTAGAGTAAACGAAACAGCCCACAGTTCTCAAGAAGTCCCGACAAATCGAATTATTTAAAGGATATAAAACCACAACTGAAGTAACACATTACTTTTACGAATTAAAAATTAAAATTATTTATAAAGAAATCTTGCATTTCTCCTGAGCAAAGAAATAACTAAAGAATACTTATGTACTAAAAAGAGCTCAATATATTTCCATAATGACTCAGATTTTCTTATATTCCAAAAGCCTATGCGGAAATTATAAATGCAAATCATTTGACGAAATTAGTAGAATGAACTTGAAGACATACTGACATATGCAGGCTTTAAAGAAACAATATTGAAACGACATAAAGAACTCTTACACCCAGGAAAGTACTTAATGGCTTAGAGAAAAATATTATTTCCCTGACTATCAAAAATTAATTCAGAATTTAATAAATGGATGTGAAACTTGCAACATTGCTAAACCGGAACATAGAAATACCAAATTGACCTTTGAACTTGCTCCAGAAATTCAAAATATTGTCAAGGATTTTGGTTGGTAATCAACAATTTTTATCATGTATCGACGTATATTAAAAATTGGCTACTCTAGTTGAAGTCACAGATAGAGATTAGAAGGTTAGAAGTGTAGCAAGCAGACACACACACACATACATATCCCTAAGCATCTGTTGTACATACATACTACATTAAGTTAGGTCACACTATTGTTAAACACATATATAGATCTCTGTTACTCTTAAGAAACACAATGCTTGTCTCACTCTGTATGCCCCCAACTCTTGTAACATAGGCTAAGCCTGTTCAAATCTGTGCAATAAAGATCACTTTTGCTGGGACCGCCGAACAAGAAAGACCTAGAAAGTGCCGTCTACTATTTCAGAAGTGGGATTACCGCGACAATTTTTTTCTCGCGTCCCTAACTCTGCCTACGAGTAAAATAAAGCAAAAGTTTTTAGTGAGTTATTTAAAATAGTTTGTAGTAATGGACACCATCGCTGCGGACGACTACACAGCATCAGAACTTCGATGTTGGCTGGAAAAACTTGGGTTGCCGAAAAGCGGCACCAAGGCAACACTAGCAGCGCGGTTGAATGGTGTGCCCCCCGAAGCCCGAGGAGATTGTCCAGAACTGGACCCCAAGGTCATGACCGACATGGAAGCTGGGCCTGAGGAAAGGTCAAATAGTGCTGCAAATCAAGGAACCGATCAGGACGATGTTGGGGCTACATCGCTGGATGCCCAAAATAACGACGAAGCCGCCAACAACAACATGTGCGTTCCAGAAATTTCCATGCAAATGGAATCTCTGAAGCGTCACTTAGAAGTGGTCCAATTGGAAAATGAATTTCTCAAGTTGGAAGTTTCTCGGCGTCAGCCATTAAATAGAGTGACCGCACCTTCGACGAGCAATTTGCCAGAAATCCAGAACAGTGTTTTCACACCAAATAAAACCAATGTCACCCTATCGGATTTGGGGAATATTGTTGCAGAGGCTGCCAGGCCTAACACAGCCATTTTTAACAACAACTCTTTGGTGGCCACGGTTAAGGAAATGCTTTCACCTTTTGACGGTGCCTCTAACAGCAAAGTGCCAGTTAACACGTGGATCGCACAGCTCAACGCGATCATAAAAATGTACAAGCTGAGTGAAGACATAACGCGCATGCTGGTTATGTCAAAGTTGAAAGACCGCGCTCAAATTTGGTTGCACTCTTCTGTGAACTTTCTGTCCTTGCCAGTCCAGGACCTATTAACTCAACTCGCTGAGGCTTTTCAGTACAATTGCTGACCTAAATTTAATCACACTTAATGACGGCTCCGCCACTCACCTCTCGACCCACAATACTCTTACTCACGTAGATATCTCCCTGATATCCCCACAACTTGCGCACATATGCGACTGGTCTATCGCTTCTAATTTGTATGGCAGCGATCACTTCCCAACCACTACGTTGGTATCAATCCGTTTCAGTGCTGATAAATCCCCACCGTTACCAAAGTACAAAACCGACTTGGCCAATTGGGAGAGTTTTAAAACAAAATGCACGAGTATCTCATTGACATGGAAAACTGGTAGCCTTAACAGCCAAATTGCCCAAATGTATTGCCTAAATGTATAAGGGCGGCGGCAAACTGCAGCATCCCACAAACTAAAAGCATTCCACACAAGGCCAAAGTCCCCTGGTGGAACCACTCTCTCCAGGAGCTTAGGGACGAAAAACAAGATCTTTTTCACAAGTACAAATCGGACCTTACAATTCCGAATCTTTTACTCTACAAAAGAGCCAACGCTTGCTTTAGAAAAGCTGTACTAGCTGCCAAACGCACCTGCTTTCAAAACTTCACTTCCCGAATCTCACCTTTCACTACCCCCAAAAAGATATGGTCCGATGTCAAGCGCCTAGCTGGGGTACCCCCCACCCCCATAAAATATTTAAAAACGGAAACTGGTCTTCTTACCTGTCCGAAGAAAATTGCAGAGCAATTTGGATATTGTTGGTCAGAGTACTCGGCCGACCACAACTTCTCTCAGCAGTACTGTCAATCTAAGCAAACCTATTTAAACCACACCTACCAACCCATTTCTACATCTCTTTCCGCGAGGCAACTTGACTTAAATTTTACAAAACTGGAATTAGAAATCGCAATTCAAACGGCAAAGGGAAAAAGTCCCGGCTTTGACAGAATTTCGTATCCCATTAAAAACCTACCACCAGCTGTTAAAGATAAACTTTTAGAGGTCTTTAACGCAATGCTCCAAACAGGATCCTATCCACATACCTGGAAGTCAGCCACGATAATCCCTATACCCAAACCAAACAAAACTAACCCAGAAATCAATAGCTTCCGTCCCATTTCACTTCTCTCTTGCCTAGGAAAAACAGTCGAGAAAATGATTGCACGCAGGCTCATGTGGTTTACCACCCAAAAAAGCCGTATCTCTCACTACTAGGTTGCATTCAAAAAGAGTCACAGTACTATGGATGCTCTCTTGAGATTCCAACACTTCGCGTCGAAGGCCCTTTCTACAAAAAATCACGTATCCATTCTGGCTACGGATTTTGAAAAGGCTTTCGATCGCGTGGGGTTACACTCAGTGTTATACCAACTCGTACTCTGGGGCGTTGGTCCAAGACTTTATAACCTTATAAAAGCCTTTATGACCAACAGAACTTTCAGGGTCCGAGTCAATAACTCAACATCAAATCTACATAAGCTCCACAATGGCATTCCTCAGGGTTTCCCTCTTTCGGTGGTACTCTTTATGATTGCTTTTGAGCAAATATCTTCAATTTTTAACAAACACAAAGACATTTCCATTTCATTGTATGCTGATGACGCATTTATTTACACCAACAAGAAAGATCTCAATTCCGTTAAAGATACCTTCTCAAACGTTCTGGACGAACTGGAACAGTGGGGCGCTTCATCTGGGGCATCTGTTTCCATTGGAAAATATCAGGTCCTACATATTTGCCGAAAACAAAATTGCAACTTTCCCGAAATTGTATTTAAAAACAAAGCCATTCAACAAACTAATCATTTAAAAATCTTAGGAATTACCTTCGACTCTAGGCTTACATTTAAAGAACACTGCCCAAGACTTAGAAAGCAGTTAGAATCTCGTCTCAATATAATTAAATTTTTAAGCTCAAAATACTCTCATGTACATATAAATACTTTAATTAACATAACAAGGGCATTAAAACTCTCAAAGATAGATTACGGGCTCTCGATATTCGGCTGGATTGCAGCCTCCAATATCAAGAGTATTCAACCACCATACCACGCAGCTGTACGCAGATCTATCTACGCCTTTCCGACCTCTCCGACCAACTGCACTCTAGCGGAGTCCGGACTACCCAGCATCACCAACAGGATAAAAGAAACTGCAACCCGACTCATACCTAAATTATATACCACTCCAAATCGGTTATTAGCTGACGACTTCAAAACATATTTAAAGAAAGAAGGAGATACAAATATCCTTCTACTTTCCGGATTTGCGCCAACTTTAGCAAGAAATTGGACCTACCCCCACCAAACAGATTTAGATCGTCCGGACCATCTCCACCCTGGTCTCGGAACCAACCTAACATCAACACCAAACTGCGTATCTCCACAAAAAGTCATACTCCCAGCTCAGTTCATCGCACCCGCTTTCAAAACGAAAAAGAACTCCTCGGTGAAAAACATTGGCTGTTTACCGACGGATCCAAAACTTTGGAATCTACCACTTTCGCAGTCATCGACGCTAACAACACCATCATAGCGGGAGGGGCGCTCCCCCTCTACAATTCAGTAGTCGTGGCAGAAGCTACGGCTATATTTCTAGCCTGCCGCTTTGCCACCAGTAAAAACGGAGAGCTTGTTGTCTGCACTGACAGTCTGTCGTCACTCCTGGCAATAAATAACCCCGAGTATCGCGATCCCACCATAAGAGAGATACAAAGATTAACAAAAGAACATCCGAAAAAAATAACACTCTTTTGGGTCCCAAGCCATCAAGGCATAAAGGGTAACGAAGACGGGGACCAGGCAGCCCACAACATTGGCCTCTCACCAACATTCATTTTTACTCCAATAAACAGCAAGGACATACACAAGCTAATAGATCGCAACTTGGAAAACCAAAAGACGGAGGAATGGTCCACTTTCACCCATAGATACTGCAAATTTAATCCCACTTGTACAAAAATACCTCTCCCAGCGGCAATCGGGAGACGACAATGCAGTACCTTTATCCGGCTTCGTATAGGACACACCAAACACACACACGAACACCTATTAAAAGGCATCAACAATCCGACCACCTTTTAGACAATTGCCCTGGACTGGCCCACCTGTTCGGCACACAGCCCCCTTCCCAAATCCTCGATTGCCCATCCGTAGAAAATATTAAAAAAATTTACGAGTTTATAAGTAAATCAAAGCTAGCAATATAATAACAAACTAAGCCCATAAAAAAACCGCAAGTACAGATTTAAACACAGCAGATTAGTTACAGTCAGAGTCGAAGGCCTCCGCAGCCAGTGCTCGGAAATTTAGTATTAAGTTTAGCATTGTATGATAAGCTTAATTTGTTAAATAAATAATAAAATTTACTTTAATTCACAGTCTAATCAGTGCCTATTCACAGAATGCCTAAACGATTCTGGGAGTCCAATTAGTTTTACGAAGTTATCCTGCGTTGAAAACATTTTAAGTAGTAATATCATTAACGTTAATGAAAACAATTTATCGCATTACTTTGGCTTGAACCACAGCATTTTAGATATACCTGGAAAGATATCATGATTTGTTATTATGAATAAAGTGAAGTTTAATTTCGAATTACTAATTGTGGCAAACAAATCGATGGCATATAGCACTGTTTTAGGAAGAGATTTTATGAACATTTGTAACTTTAAAATTGTAAGGGAAAATGATTGTTCTAATGATAGTTTTGCTAATGATAGTTCAAATGATAGTTTTGCTAATGATTGTTCAAATGATAGTTGTACAAATGATCGTTCAAATGCTAGTTGTGCTGATGATGGTTTAAATGATAGTGGGGTTGATGATCGATTACAGGATATTTGTTCAAAAGATAGTTGTATTGCAAATGATCGCTCAGATGATAGTAATAGTGAGAAGGATAGTAGTTTTACAATTTATTGCTCAAATGTTGGTCAGATTGGAAACGATTGTGCTACTGATAGCCGTGAGAAAGATGATTGTCTAAATGATAGTATAAAGGTTTATTGTGGTTACAAAGAAACGCAAAGTGATTCGTGTAAAATGATAGAGTCAAGTCAAGATTTAAGTGTCCAGCCAAGCGATCATTTCGAGTCAGAAATTATGTCAATTGAATACCCTGATCCAGCCGAATGCAACCTGTTAAATATTAGCGATAAGTGTGCGTTTACGTTAAGAAAAAAACTGATAGATATTTTTGATAGGTTTTATACGAAACCGAAACGGCCGGAGATCCCCTTAGTAAAATGGGAAACGAAACTGAATTTTTATACAACTAAACCGTTCAACTACCCTCCAAGGCGTTTATCATACGCAGAGAAAAGCCAAGTTCAGAATTTATTATACGGTTACATAAAGAACGGTATTATTCGAGTAAGCGAGTCTGAGTATGCATCACCTATAGTTCTAGTTAAGAAAAAGTCTGGACAATTAAGAATGTGCGTAGATTACCAAACTCTCAACAAAAACATGCTTAAAGATAACTACCCCACCCCCTTAATAGATGACCTTATTGATAAACTGTCTGAAAAAACTAATTTTACCAAATTAGACCTCAAAAGTGGGTTCTTTCACGTGCACATGCACGAGGATTCAATTAAGTATACCGCTTTTACAACACCTATGGGTCAGTATGAATGGCTTAGAATGCCGTTTGGGTTACGAAACGCACCAGCAGTTTTTCAAAGATTTGTGAACAAAATCTTTGCCGATTTGGTTAAAGAAGATAAGGTTCTAATTTATATGGATGACATTTTAATAGCAACGAAAGATAGTAAGAGTCATATGGAGATATTAACGGAGGTCTTTAGACGACTGGTAGACAACAAGCTTGAGCTTAGGTTAGACAAGTGTGAGTTCCTTCAAAGAGAAATAAAGTATTTAGGATATATATCATCGGGAGAGGGTATTAAACCTGATTCGAAAGGTATGCAAGCAGTAAAAGACTTTCCTGTACCGACAAAAACGCATGATGTTCAAAGTTTTCTCAGACTGTGCTCCTATTTCAGACGCTTTGTCAAAGATTTTTCAACAAAAGCAAAGCCGTTGTATGATCTTGTAAGAAAAGACAGAAAGTTCGAATTTGGTGCGAAAGAGTTTACTCGTTATAACGCTTTAGAATCTATCTTCAAGGAATACAGTTCAAAATAGTTACAGACTGTAGTGCTCTTACCCTGGCGTTAAACAAAAAGGAATTTTGCCCAAGAATTGCCAGGTGGGCACTTTTTCTTCAAGATTATGACTACACTCTGGAACATATAGCCGGCAAGCGTATGCAACACGTCGATGCACTTAGCAACACAAACATACTGTCAATCGATTCTAATTCATTTGAAGAAAACTTAAACTTATATGTCAAAGTAGAGATGAGAAAATCAAAAGTATGTATAGCTGAAAAACTTCAGGAAACAGAGTTAAAGGATTATGAAATGCGAAATGGAATAATTTACAGAAAAAAGGATAAGAATGGTCTTTTATTTTATGTGCCAAGCGAAATGGAAGGCCACGTTCTTTTTAGTTACCACGATCAATTAGGACATGTTGGAATAGATAAGATGGTAGAAGTTATCTCAAAAAGTTACTGTTTCCCCATAGTTCGTGAAAAATGCAAGCGGCACATTAATAATTGTTTGAAATGCATCGCCTATTCTGATAAGTCTGGTAAAGACGAAGGTTTCCTTCACAGCATCCCCAAAGTAAGCATTCCCTTTGATGTCATACACATAGACCATTATGGCCCGGTGGACAAGAGTAGAGCTAACAAACACGTACTGGTGATTTACAAAGTTTGTAAGACTTTATCCGGCAAAAACTACAAAGTCTAGGGAAGCAATAGTAGCATTAAAGGACTATTTCAGGTCGTATAGTAGGCCGCGATGCGTGATCTCAGACCGTGGGACATGCTTCACATCTAAAGAATTTCATGACTTCTTAGAGGAAAACGAAGTGAAACACATTAAGATAGCCACTGGATCGCCGCAGGCTAATGGGCAAGTCGAAAGAGTTAATAGAAGCATAGGACCCATGATCGCTAAATTGACTGATCCAGACAAGGGATTGTTCTGGGATACAGTTTTAGAAACAGTTGAACACGCACTTAATAATACGATTCAAAGATCAGTTAGTCAGCACCCAAGTCAAGACTTATTCGGAGTGTCTCAAAAAGGAAAAGTTATAGATAGCTTAAAAGAGAAATTAGAAGAGTTAAATAAAGATAGAGAAAGTAGGAATTTAGAAGTAATTAGAGAAAAAGCTACTCAGAGCATCGAGAAGCTGCAAGAATACAATAAGTTACGCACATACCTTAAGAGAAAGATTGCTAAACAATACCAGACGGACGATTTAGTAATGATCAAAATCTTCGATTCTCATGTAGGCGTATCCAAAAAACTAATTTCAAAATTCAAAGGCCCTTACAGAGTGACAAAGGTTCTTCGTAATAATAGGTATGTCTTGGAGGATGTTGAAGGTTTTCAACAGTCTAGGCTTCCATATAAGGGAGTTTGGGCAGTAGCAAATATACGACCATGGATTAATAATGCAAATAGTTAAGAGATCAGGAGCTCTCTGGTCAGGATGGCCGAATTGTAGCAAGCAGACACACACACACATACATATCCCTAAGCATCTTTTGTACATACATACTACATTAAGTTAGGTCACACTATTGTTAAACACTTATATACATCTCTGTTACTCTTAAGAAACACAATGCTTGTCTCACTCCCTCATACTGTATGCCCCCAACTCTTGTAACATAGGCTAAGCCTGTTCAAATCTGTGCAACAAATATCACTTTTGCTGGGACCGCCGAACAAGAAAGACCTAGAAAGTGCTGTCTACAGAAACTAAAAGAGGTATCATGAAAGTATTCAACGAAATGGGAAAACCACAAGAAATTAAAGCAGATAAAGATTCAGCATTTACGTGTTGAGCTTTGCACAATTGGTTAAATTCTGAAGGAGTAAAAATTCAAGTAACAACAAGTAAGATCGGACGTATCAAGTAAATCGGAGTATATCAGACGTAGAAAGCTTTCCTTACGATTTAGCGTCGCTTGTGAACGGTTGTGTTTACTCTTGTGCTCTGAATTTTTGTCTATTCTGTGATTTTTTGCGAGTGTTTTGTGTTTGTTTATTAAAAAAATTTAGTCTAACCGCTGGGTTAGTGTGTTTAGTGTTTTTTACTAGATCTCCCAGTGATTATAGTTATTTTAACATTTTTATTAGATTTCTTTAATCTCCTAGCATTGTTAGTGTAATTTTTATACTCACTAAACTTGCTAAAACTCTTTGATTCTCACTCTCTCTCCCGCTCTATATTACAACTGTAACTTAAACTCTCTCTGAACCTGCCAAATTTCTGGTAGACTTTTGGTGTGCTATTCTCTTGTCTCTCTCTCTCTCTCTCTCTCTTGCTTGCTTTACATTGTAACTGTTCCTGCGTAAAGTTGTCAGTGTCCCACAAGCAACGCTCAATCGATAGAAGATTTATTCTCTCGTGCTCTCTTACATTTAAATTAATACGCGGTCTCGCGCTCTTATTTTTTTTCGTGTTTTGTGCCTTTGTGGTTTTGGAATTTGATCCCAGTGCCAAATTTACTTGAGGTATTCTTCATATATTATTTTATTTCATTTCATCCTTTAAATGGCTCTTGTCTGCTCTAAGAAAAATTGTACTCTTTCGTCTTCAACTAAAGACCCTTTTATTTTCTGCTGGCTCTGCGAGTCGATAATGCACGTTAAATGCGCAGGATTTACTGGTAGAGTCAAAGACTTCATTGATCAGAATTCTGGACTCATGTGGTCATGTGGATCCTGCAAGGAAATGATTGTTGAGATGAGCGGCTTTATGAAGCAGACTCGAGACAGCCTTTTGAATCTCTCTGGTGCTTTTAAACAGCTCAATGAGGGGTTCAATTCCGTTTGTGCCCAATTTAATAATAAAAAATTACTAACTGAGTCGCCTAAACGTAAAAAAAACCAGCTTAGCGGCAGTTAATACGGTCACGGTATCCACCCCAAATCCGAACTTGGTGGCTGCAGCAGTCTCTGTTGACACTGTAGTAAGTGAGCCTACTGCGCCTATGGATACAGCTGTTTTAGGTGAAGTCACTGCTTCTCGAAGTCGGGTGGTAAAAAAACCTTCAGTGCCGGCTACGGTGCCGACCGTACCTATAGGTACAGAAGTTACCGCTTCTGGCTCTCAGCTTAGTGAGGTGCCATCTGCTGCTGGGGGACGTAAGAAATTATCAGTTGTTCCACATAGAAAACAATTATTTGTTTCGAGATTCACCCCAGATACCACATCTGAGGATGTTTTGGAATTTATTCGTGAAAAATTCCCATCCGAGAATATTTCAGTGGAACAATTTAGATTTTCATATGCTCGTAGTATATCGTCGTTTAAAATATTTGCTCCGCCTGATGTGTTTAAGGTACTACTTTCTGAAAGCTTTTGGCTTAATGATGATTTAGTAATAAAAGAATTTGTTCCCAATAAACCGAGAACAAATAACAGACCTTCCACGGCGCCAAAAAACTAAAAAGTTTATTTTTGGCTTATCAAAATGTTAGGGGACTAAATATGAAGCTACCAAAGCTTTATGCTGACTCCTCTGCATTTACTGTTGATATTTTAACTTTTACGGAAACTTGGCTGAAACCAGAGATATCTGACAATGAAGTTCTGTCAAACAATTTTAATGTCTATAGGACCGATCGCTCCTCACGTAGGGGAGGCGGTGTGCTGATTGCCGTTAGCACTAGCCTAACATCCGAGAGAATTCACTCTGATACTCCTAATGAAATTGAATTTGTTAGTGTGAAAGTTTCCTTGCAATCATTCTCAATATTTGTTACATGTTCCTTTATTCCACCTGGCTCTGATTTAATAATTTATGAGCACCACCTGTCTGCGATAAAATCTGTTCTATCCCTTCTTTCTAACAGTGACCTTTTTAGTGTTTTGGGTGACTTTAATCTCCCTGATATTTCTTGGTCTCCTCCTACTGACTCACTAGTCGCTATACCTCTATCCGCCCATGATTTTGTAGATGGTCTTCTAGAATTATCGTTACAGCAAGTAAGCATTATACGAAACTCATTAAATAGACAACTAGATCTTGTGTTTATTTCAGACCCGTCTGAAGTCACGGTATCTAGAATTGACGCTCTTGTTGTACCTGAAAACCGATATCATCCAACAATGGAATTGACAATCTGCCTCCCATGCGTTGATACCCTCTCTCCTTTAGTTTCTCAAAAATGTTTCCCGAAAATGTAACTATAAAAAACTTAACGACATGATTTCTCAATATAATTGGACAGAATTGTACAATTGTATGTATATTGAAAGTGCTGAACACTTCTATATAGTGTTAAATACCTTTTTTAATGAATGCTTTCCTGATAGGTTTCCTTCAAAGACAAACAGGCCACCTTGGTTTACCAATGCGCTTCAAAGACTTAAAAACCTTAAGACAAACACTTATAAAAAGAATAGTGAGAATTATAGGAAGCGAGCCAGACATTGAGAATTAATTCTGTACATTTATAATCATAAAACAAAACATAATGCTACAAATCAAATACCAGCAGACATATTTACGTATGCAGGAACTCCTGATAATGGCACACAAGGAAAGAAAACAAATCTAATTGAAAAATTAAATGAAAAACGTCATGATTATGAAATAGATACAATATATAGACAAGCACATTTGGTAAAATCTAAAACCACAAATCCATTTAAGAAGACAGGAACCTTGAAAAAAACAGACAAAAAACATTTTCAGGAGACGAATAGGGGAAGAAAGATTTTTCAACATTAATCAAAATTCAAAAAGAAGAAGAATATTAATAAAAGTAAATACTATGATAATTCCAGGAAAATGGAAGGAAATGGGCGGACTCAACAACATCTCAATGAATCTCGTAATATTAGCTACTGCAATTCAACTAACAATTGGGCAGAGCATTGAAATAAATCCCATTAAGGCCCAAAACGGATATGTTGTATTTAAAACCGGATCAATAGAAATCCCGTCTAATTATGAATATCATTATCTAAGTGTAAACATAACAAAAACTGAACAAACCTTTAAGAGTCTTTTAAAAGAAGCTAGTAAATTTAATGACGTTATCCAAATCAGATATCTAGAAAAGAAACTTAAAAGAGAAATTAATGGAATTACAATAGCAAAACGTAGTAAGGAGGACTATTTACAAATATCTATTCGGAACATAAGATCAAGATGATAAGGACAAGATGGAACAAAAAATTATTAATTTGGTAGATACTAGTGTTCAGTACACTGATTTAAATATAATTATCGATGTTATAAACAACGGAATTGAAGTAATTAATACATTATAAGAAGACGGAGAAAGGCAACAACAAGCCAGCGTTTTAAAGTTTAATTTACAACACCTTACAGAATATGTAGAAGATATCGAGATAGGGATGCAGCTAACAAGATTAGGTTTATTCAACACAAAATTATTAAAACACGAATATTGAAAAACATGAACTCTGAGAAATTGTTGAAAATCAAAACATCCACTTGGCTTAAAACAGACACAAATGAAATTTTTATTATTTCCCATATTCCTTCAGAAATAGTTTAATCTCCCGTTTTGGAAATTATTCCTTATCCCGATGAAAATAACAATATTTTAACAGAAAATATATTCGAAAAATATTTCCTATATGAAGATAAAGTATTCACAAAGTAAACAGGAAAAATTGTATTTGATGAATGTATAAATGGAATAATTAGACAAGAATACACGGAATGCAAGTATACTAAAACATATACAAATTTCCAAATTAATTATGTCGAACCAAATATTTTATTGACATGGAAAATCCCTAAAACATTGTTAAATCAAAATTGCTTTAATAAAGAAATTTCTATAAAATCCTTGATTGTTCTGTACAGTTGGATATATTCACTCTATCGAAAACAATGTTAGATTACACATAGAAAGAAACACCAAAAAGTACAGAAATTTGAGACGATCTACCAAATCAGATTAACATAGAAGAAAACGTAATGTTATACCCAACACTATGCACCTGAGGACTGGCCTAATTCAAAGGATGGGGGAGTGACATATCCATAGCTCCACATAACTCTTTGCACATGTCCACGCACCCACACACACATTCACCACCCCAGAATCTATCCTTCAGACAACCTTAGTACTCCAACCAGGCTGTATCTAATGGCAAATACACACAAAGTCTAGACTAAATAGCCAGAACGAGTCAAGTTACACCATTAACTCGTTCCCACACTTTTGGACCCTCAATGGAAAATTACCATGTGAAAGAAGACCCTACACTAAACATTTGGATTGAGCCACCGGTGCGTTATCAATCAACAATCAAAAGGGCAATTAGAAAACTCGCTCAATTAAAGCTACGTCCACTCATACAAAGCTCTAAAGCTCAAAAACCGAGGTATAATCGTCGAAGAAGTTTATGATAAGAAGCGAGTTTAGTTTGAGATTTGTTAATAGCAAGTAGGTGTTCTTCCATAAAAATAAGATTGTAACCAGCTTAAAAATAAATTAAATAAAGTTTTTTTTTATATTAAACTTATGGTGTGAACTTGTAATTATATATTTAATATATATTTAATATTTAATAGTGAAATATGATTGCAATAATAAAATAAATAAAGAAATATTAAATGATCCTACAAAATATGTATCTGACAGTAACTAAAACTACAGGTACAAAAGAATGGAAGTATTTTATTCAATGAGGTACGTCGGCTTCTTGCGAGTTGTTGCACGGTCGTAACTTCATCCCTTATCAATGGTCTTGAGATGTATGATCTTATCAGTCGCCCTGCGCCTTGGGTCTTGGGCATGTGACTTTTTTGACGGTCAGGTAATGATAGTTCAGGACAAGTCGGTTTTTCGTAAGCGAGGTTTATGATCGGGGTAGGTCTTGTGTTTTTATGGATCATTTCCGGAAAAAAGAGAATCTTTCTCATTTTTGGAGTTAATGATTCTGGAACAGAATGGCTAACACATCTGAGAAACATTAAATTGAGAGCTTTGATCCTTCTTAATAAGATTCTATAACATCTCATAACACTTGTTAACAGATAGTTACCACCTAAAACCAAGTGCTTTACAGATACTATACAGATAGTAACCATCCAAAACTAAGTACTTTACAGATACTATACAGATAGTAAACATAAAAAACCAAGACTAAAAAGATAGTTACCATCAAAATAAGGCGATGTAACAACTAAATACAATAAGACAAAGGTGTCAAGTCCATATCGGTTGACTACTACCCTTAAAATTTTATATCTCTAGATAATCTTCAAAGTCAAAATCTTTTTTATTCTGGGTGAAGCAGTGGAGACGAAATTTCTGCGGGACCCTAACTTCAACTTTTCTGTACCGTTAAAAAAATCCTTGGGATTTGCCGAGGATTATAAAAAAGTTTTGTTAAAATGTAAACACGAGCTAGTGTTGACGCTATCTAAGAGTCTTGGCGATGCGTTTGAAAAAACCAGAAATTAACTAACTGGTTAGAAATATTAACGATTGAGTTCTGTGGACTGTATGTAATTTTATTCTTGGCAGTTGCGAAGCCTATTTGATATTGGGATGAATTTCACAAAAAGACGCCGCCGTAGCAGCGTTGCCAGAAACGAAAAAAGTATATATATATATACATCGGTTTTCTGTTACATAGGATAGAGATGGCATTATGCGCCTAGATAGGAGAGTTTTTTAAGGACTGCAACCGTTCAGGAACAGCCAAGCCCGCTCTGAAACACAGTTTGTGAATTGAGCAAAACGGCAACCTTCGTGATTGGCCTGATCATCTCTCCTGTTGATGTCTTCAGCTTGACTGCTCGAGCGAGGTCATCCTTCCCTGGATAGGTTTCCATAACCCGTGCCATATGCCACGATGCTGGTGGTGTAATGGACTCCTTAACGAGAACTACATCACCGATGGAGAGGTTGGGTGTTGAAGTGGTCCATTTAGGACGTTGTTGCAGAATAGTCAGATACTCCTGATGCCATTTCTTCCAGAATCATTGAAGAATAGCCTGGATGGTTTCCAATATCCTAATCGGCCCACAGGGATGTGGCTTAAGTCAGGATCTAGCACGGTGGCTAACGGTCGCCCAATTAAGAAGTGGGCGGGTGATAAGTAGTTGTTTTCTGTATCAAGTGTGTAGCATAAGGGTTCGCAAGGGGCAAGCAAGGTTCGAAGGTGAGCGTTGACTCGGCGCAGATGCAGTTTGACAAAGGGAACTGCCGACTCCCGTTTCCCTCCCCAATGAGGAGCTCTAGGGGGAATGAGTACCCACTGAATTCCATCATCCGCCAGAGTGGATGTGACGATGTAGTTGTGATGAAAGCAATTCTTGAATTTCGTTGAGGGATCGCTTAGCTCCAATAAAGTTGGTTCCGTTGTCGCTGTAGATCTTGCTACACCTGCCACGTAGGAATATGAAGCGCCGCAAGGCAGCCAAGGAGGTCTGTGTCAAGTTCCAGGTATACCATGCAGACGAACAGGCAAATGTAGCCCTTGCTAATACGTAGCTTCCGAACTTTGGCATCCTACAGAAAGATTGGACCTGCATAGTCGCAACCAGTATTGACAAATGGAAGGGCTTGAGTGACACACACGCTGGGTAAATCAGACATTTGTTGTTGGGCAGTGTGGTAGCGTTGACGAAAGCAGGATAAACAGTCGTGTGTTATTCTGCGAATGAGATTACGTGCTCCAATTATCCAGAATCTCTGACGAAAGATAACAAACAGGGAAGAAACGCCAGGGTGAAGATTTACTCGGTGCTCATGTTCCAGAATCAGCTTTGAGATTCGGCGCGCTTTTGGTAGCAAAACTGGCTGTTTTGCCTCTAGTCGTCCGCCTACCCTCAGCAAATCGTTTTCGTCTATCACTGGTGCAAGTTTGACCAGCTGCGATCGGTTCCTTAGGGGTTTCTTGGCAAGGAGCAATTGGTAGTCCTCGTGGAAACAGCGTTGCACGTGTCTTATACAGATGGTCCTTGCTGCCTTAATCTCTTCAAATGTAAGAGCACTTGAAACCCTATCGCAGGACGGATTTTGTGTGCGTTGAATGAATCGCTTCACATAGGCAATAATGTGAACGAGCTTGAGCCAAGAAGAAACTCGTGCGATCAGCTCATCGAGTGGATTCACCTAAGTTGCAACAGCCACTGTAGCCAAACAGTTGGACTTGACTTCTCCTTGAATGCGTTTGTCTGAAAAATAAAACCAAAACGTGAATTATTAAACATTACCAGGTACTGATCCTTGTTCCGTAGCCACAAAGGTCCATTCCACTACAAATGGTAGCCGATGAGGTCAGCAGCCATCAGACCCCTAGAAGCACAGTCAGCTGGGTTTGCTTTGGAGTCTACGTGCCGCCAGGCCTTTTTAGGAATAGTGTCAAGGATTTCCGAGGTTCTGTTTCCAACAAAAGTCTTTAGTTGGACTGGTGCATAGGATAACAAGGAGAGCACTATTCATGAGTCGGACCAGGCAAATACAGTTATGTTCTTGTGGCGCAATCCAGATGAGATGGAACGAATGAGTTGGCTTAGAAGAAGTGCTGCGCAAAGCTCCAGGCGTGGCAAGGATTATTGTTTCAGTGGAGCCACCCTTGTCTTCGCAGCCACAAGGGACAACGAGATGGATCCGTCGACATTTGTAACTCTGCTGTACACCACAGCAACATACGCTGGTTGAAGCATCCGAAAATCCGCGGAGTTCGATATTGTCTGCGTAGTTGGCAACGAAGCGTGGTAATTGGAATTTTTATAGAGTGTTTAGATCTTCTCCCCACTTTAGCCAGTTGTCCGCTAGTTTAGTTGGGAGCGGGTCATCCCAATCCAAGTTTAAGAGCCAGAGTTTTTGGAAAATAATCTTAAATTGGATTACAATGGGTGCCAAGAGTCCGAGAGGATCAAATATCCTGGAGACGTCGAACAAGACTTGTCTCTTTGTGCAATCAGGATTTTCCGCTAGACCTATGTTGTACGTTAGAATGTCTTTTCCGGAATGCCAGTATAGTCCGAGAACTTTAACTGGCGACAATTGTGGGTCGGTATCATGAGTTTTTATCAATGAGGTATTGGATACCCATTTCCCGAGTTCCAGATTTGCGCACGACATCAGCTGAATCAACTTGTCTCGGTTTCGACGTAGTTCATCCTCATTGTTTGACCCAGTAAGAACATCATCGACATAAAAACCCACCAGTAGGATTTTTGATGCCTTCGGGTATTCGTCTTGATGATCCACAGCGAGTTGTTCCAGCACTCTTACCGCCGGGAATGGTGCACATGATGTTCTGTTCACAATTGGAAATGCTTGATCGGATCGGATGGATCCTCTCTCCAAACGATCTTCTGGTAGTTTCTGTGCTATTCGTTTACCCATATTTGGCGGAACATTTTAAGGATGTCCGCTGAGAATGCGAACTTGTACATTCGAAAGCGTAGGCACACAGCATATAGATCGCGTTGGATACTGGGCCCTGTGAAAAGAGTGTCATTTAAGGCCTTACCATTAACGTCGCGAAAGGATCAATCAAAGACCACTCGCAGTTTTCGGCCTAGCACTGGGTGGTGGGGAAGAAAGAACTGATTCTCAGTAGCGGTTTTTTCTGGCGGCACCTCAGGCATGTGACCCAGATTGATATACTCCCGCATAAAGTATACGTACTGTGTTCGCAGCTGCTCGTTTTGTTGTAGTCGTCGCTCCACCGATTTAAATCGTTTAAGAGCTTCATGTGTTGAAAGGAAGTTCAACGACATACTTCCCGTTTTCATCACGACTGTGGGTGGCTTGAAAGTGCTTCTCGACCTGTTCGTCTTCCGGTTCCAATTTTGTGTTGCTTTGAACGTTCTCCAGTTTCCAAAAAACTTCTGGAGCGTGTAGTCAATATCCATTGTTGTGGTGATTGCAATAGCGTTGCTTGCGTTCGACGTGATGAGTGAAGTGATAACCCATTCGAATACCGAGGAAATAGCGATAAGATTACCCTGTCTTTCGTCCTGTGAACACTGACCATACGTGTTCGCTTCCCAATAGTATCAATCAACTGGTGTGTTTGCGTTGAAATGTGTATCCGCCAGCTGCAGATTCTTAAATACCTCGAGTGTCGATGCCTCGATATTTTGGCTGTCCACAGATGAGGTGAGTCTGCACGTGGGCATAGACAACCAAACGATCATCGGATACGCAAGACTTGATTTGCAGCGTGCTGCATCCCCTTGTCGTGACTGCTTTTACCGGAGAGATTCCTGCTTAGATGCAACGCCCAGATACATAAGACAGCTCTAATCCTGTGTCCAATAGAAAACGGCATGTTACGTGGTCACCATTTGATCTTTTAACATACACCATAGCAGTTGGTATATGCTTCGTTTAAATTCTGTTAGATGTGTAAATTTTGCAGTGCCTTGTGCACATAAAACCTTTTGGGTGCCCGCTCCTTGGGCCAAATGACTGAGTGTCACTGAGTTTGTGTTAGAAGCGCTTAGGTTTTGCTCGTCCTCCTCCGCTATCTGGGCAGGATTCCCACTAGCCTGTGGATTCGGTTGGACATGAAGAAGAGAGTGATGATTTCCTTTGCATTGCCTGCACTTGCATGTTGACTTTCACCTGTTGACCCCATGGCCAGGTCGCAAACAGTTTTAGCATAGTGATTTTTGCTTTACAAAGTCCAGACATATCCAGAAACTGCTGTCAGCCATATAGAGTGTGTTCTGTAGAACTACATTTGGTGCAGCCCCTACTTTCAACCGCAACCATTGATTGTGCGATCCTTTTTGGCTTTTCAGGATGTGTTGCTGTCTTGCTTCCAGTCACAAGCTCCTTTTTACTCAGATCTAGTTACTCGCAGCGAGAATCGAGTAACTTGAAAAATTCCTCTAGAGATGGTGAATCTGTCTCCATGCTGCGCGCAATCCCCCTGGCCGTATGATTCACCGCATCCAATCCACGAACAATTTCGTTTGCTTCGTCCGAAACCTTCCGTAGAACTGTTGCATCGATCCTTGTAGTTGTTGGCAGGCTCATAAACTATAAAAAAAACGAGTTTACAATGTGTCGTGGACCATTGTATCTTTCCTTCAGCCGTTCCCAAGCATTGTTGTAATCCGTGTCCGTAATTGCCAAGTGTCGAATCAAGTTGGCAGTCTCATTAACGAGAAGTGTTTTCAGGTGATAGAACTTTTGGGTGTTGGACAAATGCTGTTTGTTATGAATTGTGCTTTCATACATGTTTTGAAAGGATGGCCTCTCTGCATAGTTGTCATAGAACTGTTTGATTTCAAATTTCGGCAGTTCGCTAACGTGACGTCACCACCAACATCATCAGGCGGGTTCGGTGTGCTCTGACTTACAGCATGTCGCTCAAATAGGTGTTGGTTTTGTTGCAGCAAGTTCAAGATTGCATCGTTGTTTGAATGAAGTCCGTTGCTGCCATTCGCACTGCTTGTAGATGTCCCCAGTTGTAGATCATTATTCCTTTCCTTGAGAATAGCGCTTGCCTTTAGATATTTTGCTTCGTAGACCGCATTGTCGATCTCCGGATCGACATAGCCTTTCACTTCCTCGTGAAGCGCAATGCAATCGCTAAACTGGTTGACCTCCTTCCAAACTTCGTTGAGAAGATCTATCAGTGTGACAATCTCTGTGTGTGTAGAAATCTCCGTTTGTTCAGCTCATGCCAAGACACGTGTGATATTGGACTTTAGTCTGGCACGGCTTTTCACTAATGATTTTAATTGTTCCATTGCAAACAGTTACTCTGACAATCAAAGCACTTCAAAACTGTCCAAGAATCCGGAACGATGGACCAGCAATTTGGTTAGAAATATAAACGATTGAGTTGTGTGGACTGTATTTAATTTTATTCTTGCCAGTTGCGAAGCCTGTTTGATACTAAAATGAATTTCACAAAAGGACGCCGTCGCAGCAACATTGCCAGAAACGAAAAAAAATATATATATATTTGTACGTCGGTTTTCTGTTACGTAGGATAGAGATGTCAATATGCGCCTAAATATGAGACTTTATTAAAGACTGCAACCGTTCAGGAAAACAAACTTTAAACTGGAAATAACGAATACAACCTGGAAAATTCCCCATGTAACTCGGAGCGATTTTGCAAAAACTAAGATGTACGATATTTTTAAACGTGGTGTAAACCTGCCAATCGCATTACGTAGTTGGGATTCATATATTAGCCTATTAGGGTATGGCAGTCAACACAGCTGGAATGTGAAATTGTCGGCTAACCGCGAAAACCCAAGATTTGCAATAATTGGATTTACACTAAATAATTTTTCAACCTTGAAAGTTCACTTTAATTCTGAGTCATATCCATATGATAATCTCAATGTCGATTTTAGTAGGAATCAGTATGTTCACTTATATGATGTGTATACAAGATACCAATCTGGTTACTATAATCGTGAATCAGAACCATTTTTGACCCCAAATGAATTTAAATTGAAGGTCCCTATTATTGTAACTGATCTTTCATATCATTGATGTGAAAATTTCAATAGAACTGAAGGCAGCCAGTCATGAAAATACCCAAGCTTATTGTCTTCTCATACAAGACCGCGCTTCAGTTCTGCAGTAGGGGCGCGGTGACATGGCTCTAGCGAAAAAGAAACAACTAATACTGTTTTATAAAAGTTTATTATTGGATTAAGGTAAAATTAAGTAAATTGAATTTACTTATAATGTTATGTTTACTTATTATACATTTTTATTACAATATAATTTTTTAGCTTAGTTATGGAAATTTAGTCCGTTAAAATTGATTTCAATACTTAAAAAATTTTTGTATTTACAATTTTAAAAAAATCGTATTGTATTTATACCCGTTACTCGTAGAGTAAAAGGGTATACTAGATTCGTCGGAAAGTATGTAACAGGCAGAAGGAAGCGTTTCCGACCCCACAAAGTATATATATTCTTGATCAGGATCACTAGCCGAGTCGATCTAGCCATGTCCGTCTGTCCGTCTGTCCGTCTGTCCGTCTGTCCGTCTGTCCGTATGAACGCTGAGATCTCGGAAACTATGAGAGTTACAATACTGGGATTAGGCACGCAGATTCCTGAGATTCCTGCGCAGCGCAAGTTTGTTTCAGCACAGTGCCACGCCCACTCTAACGCCCACAAACCGCCCAAAACTGTGGCTCCTACAGTTTTGATGCTAGAATAAAAATTTTAACTGAAATGTATTGTTCTCATCAATACCTATCGATTGACCCAAAAAAAAGTTTGCCACGCCCACTTTAACGCCCACAAACCGCGAAAACCTGTGACGCCCACAATTTTCATGCTAGATAAAAAATTTTAACTGAAATGTATTGGTCTCGTCGATACCTATCGATTGATCCAAAAATAAATTTGCCACGCCCACTCTAACGCCCATAACGCTTAAATCTGTATACCGCCGGTAGGTGGCGCATTTTAATCTCGCTTTGCTGCTTGCATATCTCCATATAGCTGAGTAACGGGTATCTGATAGTCGAGGTACTCGGCTATAGCGTTCTTCCTTGTTTTTACTCAAGAAGTAAAAATTATATAGTCGGGTATTTTTCGCTTTAGAAAGGGTATACGTGCAGTGGCACTCGCCAACAAAGAAGAGAAGCCAAAAGAAATCAAGTAATGGGGTGTTTGAGTGATTGAAAGGGAAGCATCCGTTTTAATTGTGCGCAGCAAAGTTACTTTAATCGTTTCTTTAAGTTAATATAATAATGTCAGGTTAGTGCTACATTAAGTTTAAGATGTTGTGCATTAACCTTAGTTTAATGTACGTAATTCCGTTCCGTTAGCCGAAAGTGGATGATGAAATGTTTTGTGCTAAAAAAAACCGCAAAGGGTTTATACACAGCTCTGAAAGGTAAACATACAAATAAACAAGTAAAACGCATTTTTTAATCATATACCAATACATTTTTTCAGGAGCGTTGGTTAAGGACTCCGAGGACCCGGACACATGTTTGAGAAAGGCGATGACGAACGTGAAAAACAAACTAACAAAACTAAAAATCTGTAATACTTACAATAATTGTCCCTTAATTGAAAATCTGAATAATACAATCTAACTAAAATGATTTTAAATGTACCTAAAAATGTGTGTATTTTAAATTCTATATTTTCATAAGTGAAAACTCATCGGAAATATTTTGATTTTCACGTGGGACGTGTCACCGGCACGTAACAGGCCATACGAAAAATTAATATAAGAAACAAGTGAAATCCCGTGGGAATACGAAAAATTTTCATTTGAATTTTCAATTGTGAAAATGCGGACATCCCATACAATTGTCTATATGGAGTGTCAGTTGTTCTTTACTTGTACAAGGTGATTCACAAGTTAAACTTTTTTTTTGGAACTGAAGGCCGTTTTGTTTAATATAACCCATTAAACAGACTAGTACAACGAGTTGTTTAACATAAGAAAAATGTTGAAAGATACTGTTCCGTTTGGTGTTCAAGGTTTCTTTAATAATAATAATTTTATTCTAAAGAAAATTGTATTCGAAAAAGATCCAAACTTGAATAATAGTTTTTTAATAAAACCACCATATGATTTTACTTTGCTAAATACAAAATCCCGAAAAACTGAAATTTGGTTAACCAATACACATCACAAAATTGTTTGGAACGGTGGAGAAAACAATTTTTTGCAAGCTCGAAAGTATCTAAGGACAATTACAAGCGGAAAACAATGTCGATTTTAGTAGGAATCAGTATGCTCACCTATATGAAATGTATACAAGATTTCACTCTAGTTACTATAATCGTAAATCACAACCATTTTTGACCACAAATGAATTTAAATTGAAGGCCCCTATTATTGTGGTTGATCTTTCATATCAACACGAATCGGTGAAAGCTGGTCCTGTTGATGTGAGAATTTCAATAGAACTGAAGACACCAAGTCATGAAAATACCCAAGTTTACTGTCTCCTCATGCATGACCGTTTAGTTGAATATAACCCATTAAACGGACTAGTACAACGAGTTGTTTAACATTAGAAAAATGTTGAAAGATACTGTTTCGATAGATGTTTATGGTTTCTTTGATTATAATAATAATTGCATTCTTAAGGAAAATGGAGTTGTATTCGAAAAAGATCCAAGCTTGAATAATAGTTATACCCGTTACTCGTAGAGTAAAAGGGTATACTAGATTCGTCGGAAAGTATGTAACAGGCAGAAGGAAGCGTTTCCGACCCCATAAAGTATATATATTCTTGATCAGGATCACTAGCCGAGTCGATCTAGCCATGTCCGTCTGTCCGTCTGTCTGTCCGGATGAACGCTGAGATCTTGGAAACTATGAGAGCTAGGCTATTAAGATTTGGCGTACAGATTCCTGAGCTTCTTACGCAGCGCAAGTTTGTTTCAGTAGACTGCCACGCCCACTCTAACGCCCACAAACCGCCCAAAACTGTAACTCCTACAGTTTTAATGCTAGATAGAAAATTTTAACTGAAATGTATTGTTCTCATCAATACCTATCGATTGACCTAAAAAAAAGTTTGCCACGCCCACTTAAACGCCCACAAACCGCGAAAACCTGTGACGCCCACAATTTGCATGCTAGATAAAAAATTTTAACTGAAATGTATTGGTGTCGTCAATACCTATCGATTGATCCAAAAATAAATTTGCCACGCCCACTCTAACGCCCATAACGCTTAAATCTGTCTACCGCCGGTAGGTGGCGCATTTTAATCTCGCTTTGCTGCTTGCATATCTCCATTTCCCTTTGAGTAACGGGTATATGATAGTCGAGGTACTCGACTATAGCGTTCTTCCTTGTTTTATTAATAGAACCACGATATGATTTTACTTTGCTAAATACAAAATCTCGAAAGACTGCAGTTTGGTTAACCAATACACATCACAAAAATTTTTGAACGCTGAAGAGCAGTTTTTGACAAGCTCGAAAGTATCTTTGGACAACTAAAAGCGGAAAACAAATTATTTATAAAGGTGTGGAAAAGAAACGATTTCTATAGACCTTTTTATGAGTCGTCAACTCAGTAATATAAGGGAAATGAGCTGTCCGTCATTAAACAGGTTTAAAGGTAACCGGTTTTCATATTGTGAAACACATCTTAAGGCCGGGGCTTGTGCTCTTAACAATACATACATTATTTTGTCCTTTTTTTTAAAAGTAGCATCAAAACAATAAAATAATTTTTATACATCATTTTATAGAGACAAGATGTGTGAAGACCTACAAGAAAACCCAATTAATAAAATGAAATTTCATGAGGAAATTTACCAATTTATTAAACAATTTAAAGGACAGATAATTGGTCTGCATTTTAAATACCTTCTTAACACAAAAACTATGTTCAAGAATCGAGTTGGACATGATCTCAAAAGTACGAATTATGGTGAACACTTTACATTTTGTAATCCTGAATTGACATCGGAAACGTGCGCTTGCCTTTGCTATGCAAATCACCGGGACGAAGCCAGAAAATTAATTTTGATATATAATAAAACATGTTCGCAATACCAAAAAAAAATAAACAAACAAATTATTGTGCTACAAAATAAACTTCTAACTTTTTATTTCGAGTTAAAATTACAGGTACGGAGAATGGAAAATATTTCCTTGGCTGAGATATGTCGGCAACTTGCGAGTTGTTGCGCGTGTTAGAGCTAGCAGTCAACCGTGAGGTCGTTTGCGTGAGGCCCATGATCTTGTCAATGAGCGTGCGCCTTCAGGCTTGTGTATGTGTCCTTTTTTTTACGGTCAGGTAATGGACAGGTGTGCATATTCGGGTAGATCTAGCTTAAATCCCTTTTATGACATTTTTACGACCCGTTTGTAGAAAGTAGATAATCTTAGGCAATTTACTAGTTAAACATTCTGGGTCGGAAATAAAAATGTGTGCTTGAAAATATTCCACATCTGAGAGTCATGAACTTGCGACATTTTTTTATGGGGTGCATTTGATTTATAAATTAGTTTTACAATCATAACCATCTTTGGATACTTTGGGTGTGCGGCCTTTGTCACGTGCACAGCAACACCTGTAATAATAAGGCGGAATAATATGCTAATTGTCCCAGAATCCGCTTTTCCATACTACTTTCAGTTGCTTGTATCAAAATACAATCTTGAATAACCAGGTTTAGGCAGTGGGCATAACAAGGAATGTGCTCGCACATTGTCTGTTGGCAACAGTCTCCAGATTGTTAGCTCTGCGCGCAAAGTTCACGCTACAGTGTCAGCAGAGTGGTAAGTGGCACAAAGGAGGGGCTCTGTTGCCAACACTGCCGATTTTAGGTTGAACTTGCGGTCAATGAAGTGAGCTGCGATGGTGAAGCAGCCAGTTTTAGCTTTGCTAGTCCAGCAGTTTATGGTTATAGCGCATTTATCGACTAGATAATGCATGTTTCGCAGTTTTACATATCCATATGCGCATTCTGCAAAGTCGTACGCGATGGCAAAGTGAAGCGCGGATCCAAAGGCTTGACGAACTTCCAGAACCCTTCGTCGTCGACTATAGAAAATGGTTGTATGTCCTTCGCTATCATCTCCATCAAGGCCATATCCAAGTGAGCTCGACGGACTGAGTTGCTGTCGTTATCGTCATGTGTGAAACATTTTTTATCGATCGTTTGCGTTGGCTTGTACTGGCTGTACGCTGGGTGAGCTCGCTTTAAGTGGTCAGCAATGTCGCAGGTGTTGCCACTTATGTAGAGTATTAACAGTCTTGAAGTTTTGTAATTTTGTGTGTTTACTGTGTAAAACTCACCTTGAGGTTACCGCCTACATAGATTTATTAATATTCTTGATAAGCTCTACCAATTGATTCTGACATTCGAAAATGTCAATGTTCTCTCCAGGTTTCGACAATTTTCTGACTAGTTTAAACAGGATACTTAGTAAAGGGATGAAAAATGATAAACCGATAATAAAAACTGCCACATATTTTATTAGGATAGTAGCAAAGATATAGTAACAAAATATTTAATATGGTACAACCAGGGGCTTATTTTAAGTACTTTTTCTTTAAACTACACCAATAGCTTCTTTTGGTTTCGATAAAATCTTTCCTTCATCTGCCTCGTCATGTGTAGGAAGCTCTTTATTCCAGGATTGTATTTCGGCTGTCCCGAAAATTTGATAAACAAGATAAGTAAATATTGAGATAATGGCGGCAACTCCAAACACGCTTCGCCACTGATCAATGGAGTCCTAAAAATATAGATAGTAGTTTCAACGTTAATGGACTTAACTGTTTTCTATATTTACTTATAGCTCACAAGATGTTGGGTTTTATAGTGAAAATCAATTTATCAGTGGAAAAACAAAAATCACTGTAACCCATTTTTTTGGCTTAAAACCATTTTAAGACAATAAAGGCGAATACCTTCGGCAAGCCTAAGTTAATATGCAGCTTAAACTATATCATGGAATTCAAGTTATACGTAAGTATAGTACAGAAAACGTATATTCGGAAAGCTTGTATATATGATCAAATAAAAATATCTCTTAACGAGATAAGGGGTTGTGACAATCACACCTTCAACATACAAAAGTTTTGATATCAAATTATTGAGACAAAAAATGCTTTTGCATTCGACTATATAAATATACGTTCAAATATGTTTTCATTCTTTCCGCTTCAGCCAAATTTCTAAGCTTCTCACATACAAATATTGCATGTTCAAGGTGCGGTCGTCACGATCCCTCTTTTCGTTAACAGGTTTTTTTATTTGAATGCAGAAGTTTTTGTTTTAAACATCAATCATGTAATTGGTTCATTTTCCCAAAAGTCGTAGAACTTAAGTTGCATAATTTTCGGCACATTCGAATAAACCTGAAAAGTTATTTGCTCTGTACTGAGTTATAGTTTTTGACGCTCAATAACTTCCAAACGCGAATTTTCTTGATAATGTGTAATACGCCAAAAGTTGAGGAGTCTTAATTGCCTTCAAGTTCTGTGGGTGTTTTCAAACTCTCGAAAAAACTTACCTCAATAATACAATCTAGCTTTTATTTTGCAGGGGTTTTAATAAGAACAATTATGTCCAAGTAAAGTGTTTATATTTTAAAACTAACTTTCCAATAACATGTAAAACATGTCAAGGCGATGAAGAACTGTGACCGTTTACATTTTAGCCTTTTCTAGCTTGTTTCCGCTAATTTAGCTAAACTTCAAAAGGTTGTAGTAAAACTTTTTTCAGCACAATCGTAATACAACACAAATTATCCCATGACGGTAACACCAAAAATAGGACAAATCGACAAAAATACTTATTATACCAGTTAATCGTAGTGTAAAAGGATACACTAGATTCGTAAAAAACTATGTAAAAGTTGGAAGGAGGCGTTTCCGACCCCGTAAAGTATATTTATTCTTGATCAGGATCACTAGCCGAGTCGATCTACCAATGTCCGTCTGTTCGTCTGTCCGTATGAACGCTGACATCTAGAGCTAGAATGTAGGGAGTTGGCGTGCAGATTTCTGTGCTTCCTGGGCAGCGCTAGTTTGTTTCAGCCCACTCTAACGCCCACAATAATACATTTCAACTATTCTTGAAATCGAAACAGTCTCATAAAAGAAATTACCAATAAATAATCAATATTTCTGCTTTCACTAATATGATCAAACTTAAAGATCTTTACATTTTGCTTATTCAGTTTCCGATGAACTTCATTTCAACTTTCTCTACCTTCACCGCAGTTTTTCCTGAACCAATCGACTTTTTAAAGGTCAGTAAAATTGAAGAAAATCACAATACCTTTTGATCGGTGCATTACTTTTTCGATCGGACTAATCGCGTACACTCCCGGTGCGATTCGTCGTCACTAAGTCGTTCTTTCTTCACAAAAAAAATGCAAAGTTCTAACGAAGCTAGAATTTTTGTTTCTAGTATTTTCTTTTTTGGCCGATAAAAAAAAAACTGTTATGTGAAATTCTGAAATAGTAGGTAGAAGTTGTCTAAAGAACACAATTGTGTGATCCAGCCCGTTCCGACTTATGTACAATAAAAAGAAAGAAAAGTTTCATTCCAAAATCTTTAGGGCTGAAAATCTAGTATGCGTAGAAACACACAGCCAGATAGACACTTTTAGTGATGCTGATCAAGAATATATACTTTATAGTGTCGAAAGCGTCTATTTCTCTTCGTTGCAAATGTCTGAATAAAATCACTTTGGTTTAAAAGTGAATGTTAGTTACAACAATTGTTATAAATTCCATTCTTGACTTAAGGCTAGCACTTTTAAATTTAAGAAATTACGATTTAAAGCATTTTAAGTGGTGAATCTGAAAGGCAGTGGTGCTTACTAAGGGTTTATATATTTATACTTTATAAATTAGTCGTGTTGTGGTTCAAATTGAGGATTGAAGTAATATTTTTGTCATGAATAATTTTTAGAAAACTATTTTTAAAGAGATGCAACAAAGTTATTCTAGCGGAGTTCACTGATCAAGAAAAATTAATTATTTTTAAAATCATAACCTCAACTTTGGGAGCCGCCTCTCTGTTTGCACTGTTTGCTAAATAGAAGACTTTAACTACAAATTGTTTTTAGGTAATGGGGAAACATTGAGCGCTGCCACTGACCAATGTTACGTCCCAAAATGGAACTACGTGAGTCCACGAAGTGGCTATCGCTGGTTTGCTCATAGCACCCCGCCCACACACACGCAACAATGAACAAACGGATGAACACCATTACTCGCTGCAACCGCGATCTTGCTGCTGGAGATACAAAAAGATGTAAGTGTCTGCTGCGTTCGGTCCCTACCTAGGAAAGCTTTCTCAAGGGGATTTGTATAGGATTCCCCGTGGGACTAACAAAAATTGCCTTAAAGATAGTTATACCCGTTACTCGTAGAGTAAAAGGGTACACACTATTCGTCGGAAAGTATATAAAAGGCAGAAGGAAGCGTTTCATTAATATCGAGGAAATGAGCTGTCTGTCATTAAACAGGTTTAAAGGTAACCGGTTTTCATATTGTGAAACACATCTTAAGGGCTTGTGCTGTTAACAATACATACATTATTTTGGCCTTTTTTTCAAAGTAGTAGTAGTAACAATCAAATAATTGTTATACGCCATTTTAAAGTTGAGACAAGATGTGTAAGGACCTACAAGAAAACAAAAATAATAAAATGAAATTTCATGAGGAAATTGACCGATTTAATAGTAGGGAAACGCGGATTCTGGGACAATTAGCATATTAATGGCCCCCGCCCCCCCTCCCCCCTCATTAACGTATGCGGGTTCTGGGACAATTAGCATAATCCAATAAATTAACTGATTTTAATGGGCTTTGAAGTCATAAAAATGTCACGATCATGTCTATAAAGAGTAAAATTAATTGCCCCCATCGCCCCTACATCCCCATGTGACAATATTGATCATGTATCCTTCCCCTCATTATGTGCAATTAATAGTCAGGTGAGAAAGGTGCACGTGAGAAAGGTCGCACAACCATAGTATCCAAAGGTTGTTATGTTAGAGGAACATATCCGATCATGTTGGGGAAAGGTGTGGTCACGTACCCTTTTGCCTCATTATCACAGGTGTTGCTGTGCACGTGTGAAAGGTCGCACACCCAAAGTATTCAAAGATGGTTATCTTAGAGGAACATGTCCGATCATGTTGGGGAATAATGTTTCCTATGATTATAAAACTAATTTAGAAATCAAAAAAAACCCCAATAAAATTAAACTCACGAGTTAATGATTCTCAGATGTGGAATACTTTCAAATACACATTTTTGTTTCCGCCCCAGAATGTTTAACTCGTAAATTGTCTAAGATTCTCTCCTTTCCACAAATCGGTCATAAACATGTCATAAAAGGGATTCAAGTAAGATCTACCCGAACATGCGCACCTGTCAATTACCTGACCGCAATAAAAGGGACACATGCACAACCCAGAAGGCGCACTCTCATTGACAAGATCATGGGCCTCACGCCAACGACCTCATACGACCTCATACGACGTTCCCATAATAGGGGAACAACGCGCAACAACTCGCAAGTAGCCGACATATCTCAGTCAAGGAAATATTTTCCATTCTCCGTACCTGTAATTTTAACTCGAAATAATTTTGTAGCATAATAATACATTTATTCATTTATTTTGGTATTGCCAACATTTTTGTTATATATAGAAATTAATTTTCTGCTTTGATTCCGGCGATTTGCATAGAAGAAGCAGGCGCACGTTTCCGACGTCATTTCTGGATTACAAAATGTAAAGTGTTCACAATAGTTCCTAGTTTCGAGATCATGTCCACCTCGATTCATGAACATAGTTTTTGTGCTTAGAAGGTATTGAAAATGCTGACCAATTATACCTCCTTTAAATTGTTCAATAAATTGGTCAATTTCCTCATGAAATTTCATTTTGTTAATTTTATTTTCTTGTAGGTCTTTACACGTCTAGTCTCAACTTTAAAATGATGTATAAAAATTATTTTATTGTTTTGGAGCTACTTTTAAAAAATGTGAAAATAATATATGCATTGTTTAGAGCACAAACCCCGCCCTTAAGGTGTGTTTCACAATAGGGAAACCGGTTTCCTTTAAACCTGTTTAATGACGGACAGCCCATTTCCTCGATATTAATGAGCTGACGACTCCCAAAAAACTTCTGTAGAAATCGTTTCTTTTCCACACCTTTACAAATAATTTGTTTTCCGCTTGTAATTGTCCTTAGATACTTTCGAGTTTGTGGAAAACTGTTCTCTCCATCGTTCCAAAAAATTTTGTGATGTGTATTGGTTAACCAAATTGCAGTCTTTCGAGATTTTGTATTTAGCAAAGTAAAATCATATGGTGGTTCTATTAAAATACTGTTATTCAAGTTTGGATCTTTTCCGAATACAATTCCAATTTCCTTTAAAATAAAATTATTATTATTATCAAAGAAACCTTGAACATCAATCGAAACAGTATCATTCAACATTTTTCTAATGTTAAACAACTCGTTGTACTAGTCCGTTTAATGGGTTATATTCAACTAAACGGTCATGTATGAGGAGACAGTAAGCTTGGGTATTTTCATGACTTGGTGTCTTCAGTTCTATTGAAATTCTCACATCAATAGGACCAGTTTTCACTGATTCGTTTTGATATGAAAGATCAACCACAATAATAGGGGCCTTCAATTTAAATTCATTTGGGGTCAAAAATGGTTGTGATTCACGATTATAGTAACTAGATTGAAATCTTGTATACATTTCATATAGGTGAGCATACTGATTCTTACTAAAATCAACATTCAGATTATCATATGGATATGACTCTGAATTCAAGTGAACTTTCAAGTTTGATAAGTTATTTGTGATAAGTTCTCCATTTAGTGTAAATCCAATTATAGCAAATCTTGGTTTTTCGCGGTTAGCCGACAATTTCACATTCCAGCTGTGTTGACTTCGATACCCCAAATTTGGGGTTAACATATGAATCCCAACTCCGGAATGCGATTGGTAGGTTTACACCACTTTTAATAATATCGTACATCTTAATTTTTGCAAAATCGCTCGGAGTTACATGGGGGATTTTCCAGGTTATATTCGTCATTTCCAACTTAGAAGTTTGTTCACTTCTGGTTTGTTCAAACACATCACCAAGATTCTTAGTTAGCATCAACACTAGGTCGTCTTTACAATTTAACAAAACTTTTTTATAATCCTCAGCAAATCCCAATAAATTTTTTAATGGTACAGAAAAGTTAAAGTGGGGTCCCGTAGATATTTCGTCCCCACTGCTCCATCCGGAATTTAATAGATTTTGACTGTGAAGATTCTCCAGAGATATATAATTTTTTAGGGTTGTAGTCATACCGACAAATCGTGTTTTATCAATCTCACATCCATTTATTTCGTACTTAATTTCATCCAAAAAGTAAGCCATACAAATATTTTTAAAAAAAGTGGTAACATTTTCAGTTGTAGGTCCATTCGGTGAATCTTTTCTAATAATTCCTTGAAAATTAAGGTAACTTTCGTGAGGAAGCACGTACAAGTCTTGATTTTGAATAGTAATTCGAATTTCATCGTTTGGCTTAAATGTTTGATTATACGATGAATAAGTATGAAACTCTTTCTTCGAAATACTCTCATCTGAGTAAACCTTTTCTCGAACATTTAAAATTTCGTTCATTGTTTTCCTTTCCACCTTTTATATTATACTCGAAGCTTCAAGCCTAACGACTTTAAAAATAGTTTATTTTTCAAAGTAAGTGAGCTTCTTTTTACTTTTGATCCTCTTTCAATAGCTTTACAATTAGTAATGCTTGGCTGAGGACTTAAGCTACGTCTTTTATTATAAATAATCATTCTATTAACCGAATGTGCATGCGAATCGAAACGTTTTCACCGCGTAAATTCACCAAATCACCGTTTTGATCAACTATGCGTATAGATAGTGTGCTTATTTCGTCACAGTTGATTGGTAAATAAATTAGGTTATGTGGTGTCACTGTCATTTTATACCCAGGCGGAACATTAATGCCAAACTCATGTAATGTATGATTCGGTGTATTATCTACATATGAACCGCTGATTATATTACATTCCAAACGAATTGTATTAATTTTTAATATGTTCACGGTCTGATCTGATCGATAGGTTTTTGTAGGATGTGGTTCTAGTACTTTTTGATGGAAACCAAACAGCTGTCCAACCGATCTTTCCTTATTAAAGTAAACTGACTCTCGCATGGTAGTTATTTCAACTTGAAGTGTATTATTATTACTTTGAATTTTAAATGTATTTTCAAGGTTATAGTCTTTTAGTTTATTGTAAATGAAATCGGTGATATCATTCAATTCATATGATCCAGTTGGAATTGTAATAACCTTGTCACCGATGTGGAAGAGGTTATTTTTTTCATCAATATTTGGAATCGAATTATACATATTAAAATCGATAAGAGCGCACTCATATCGACCATTCAATTCGATAGGTGGAAAAAAGTTTGAATTTATAATGGAACTATTTCCATTCAAGGATAATGCAAGTGATCTAGACATATTGAAATCTCTTGATAAACTGTGGGATTGTAAGTATCTAACCAAGCTTTATATTTAAATTTCTCCTTAAATCATAATAAATTGATCAAATCCTTTTCTGTATCTTCCGTTATCCATTTCGTTATCCTTGCTAATTAATAGGAATCCGTGCTTGTCCTCCCAACATTTTTGACAAATTTTTACAAATGTTTCATAATTCATATCAGTGTTAATATGGTCCCGATATATATGCCGCATATTTAAATCATCTTGCTCAAACATTATAATAAAGTTGACATTGTCACGAATCAGATGTTTAGGTATATGACTATACGTTTGACATAAATAAAAAGAGTCGATATTCTTATGTCGACCCATACAAAAATAAGATCTTATGTTATCTTGTTATTCACAAGCTACGTCATCGAATATCATAATGGAATTGTTTTTAGCTTCACTGGGGTCTAGTACACCCTCATTATGGGAGAATGTATGATATCCCATTCCTTTAATCGGTTTGATTAATTTCTCCAAGTACTCATATTTAGGTTGATATAAACTTTTTGAAAATATATAAACATTCTCGAATTTTAATCCATTAGGACTCTCTATTAGACTTAACATAATATTAGTTTTACCACAATTCGAAGGCCCAACAATTAGAGCCCTTATTGTGTTCGGTAAGAGAGCACTATGTCGTGGCGGTAGATTTTTCTCGTTTTCATCGTTAATATTTCTAACTACAATTTTTTGTTTCTGACTTATTAAACGCATCTTTTAACCTAATGTACCTCATTCAATGAGAAATCTTTGATGATTAAACATCAATAAAATGGGGAAACGTTTTTATAATCGCATCAGTCGTATTTTTAATTGTAAACACGGTGGTGGTCTTGTCGATAAGCTAATTAATACATTACCGTTTGAAGCCCATATTCCGGGATATAATTTTTGTGGACCGGGTACAAAGTTACAGAAACGGTTGGAACGTGGTGATCAAGGAATAAACCCATTGGATGAAGCTTGCAAAGAGCACGATATTGCATATTCTCAAAACAAGGTATTGAGTGAACGACATAGGGCAGACTCCATATTAATTGACAAAGCCTGGTCGCGTGTCAAGGCATCAGGTAGCAGACTTGGTGAAAGAGCAGCAGCATACTTTGTTACAAATATAATGAAAGCCAAGAAAAAATTTGGTATGGGATTGAATAAAACGGAAAAGAAAGGATGGAAAAAGATATTGAAGAATAAAATGAAGAAGACAAACCTTTCGACTGTAATTAATGCTGCTACTAAGACATTAAAAAAACAAAAACCATTAGACATTATGAGTGCAATTAAAGTTGCACGTAAATCAATTCATCAATCAATGGGTTCTAAGAAAAATGTTAAAGTACCTCGTGTAATTAATGTACCCAAAATTGGAGGTTTTCTACCAATCGTGCCGATCTTGACAGCCCTCAGCGCTCTTGGTAGTTTAGCAAGTGGTAGTGCAGCAATTGCAAAAACAATTAACAATGCGAGAATGGCTAAGGAAGATATGGAGGAGAAAAAACGTCACAATAGGAAAATTGAAAGTGTTGCTGTAGGAGAAGGATTATATCTCAAGCCCTATAGAAAGGGTTATGGTTTCTTTCTTAAGCCCTATAGTAAGGGGAAAGGAATTAAGAAGCGAAAAAACTAATTTCTCTGCTACCCAATAGACCACTATCAAATATCGACATTATACATTTTGCTTGGAAATATATCCCACATTTTAGAGGGGTGTTTATGAGAGATCTACTCCCAGAAGCACCAAAAAGTAGGGAGTGTGGTATAGTAAACTTAGATAATTCACGATCAAGTGGTACACATTGGGTTGCAGACAGTTTTGGAAATCTTCAGCCACCTAGAGAAGTTGTGAAATACTTGGGACATAGAATACAATACAACTACGATAGAGTTCAAGACTTTGATACATACAACTGTGGACACCTGTGCCTCGCTTTTCTACTTTCTTTCGTAGAAAATCTAGAGTCAAAACCGGTATATTTAAATGGTTAATTTACATTTGGGGGTTGAAAATCAATGTATGGGTACGTGTATGTGTGAACTCTGTATGGTATAAAAAGTGGACCTGCACGCGTTCAAATTCACAGTCTAAGTTTCTACTTCACATCGAACGTCATCTAGAGGACATGAATTTTTGATCATTCTTAACAAAAAAAAAAACAAAAAAGACCTATAACTTCTCATAACAGCTCAAAACAGCTGGTGACCAGCTTATAACAACTAGTAAACAACTAGTTAACAGCTACTAAACAGATAATAACCATCTAATAACAGCTATTAACCAGCTAAAAGAAGTAGTAAGCAACTACGAAACAAGTACTGAACAACTGCTAAACAGGTAGTAAACATCAAAATACAGCTAAAAACAACGTGGAACAACTGTACCAAGTCCAAAAAACTCAACAACCATCATGAATCAGGAAAACCAGATGAACATTGTAGTTAAAGAGTTCAATAAATTTAATAAAAAGACACTGCTATCGAAGACAAGGATGCCTGAAAATGTAGATTCCCGATCCTCAAGGCGGAGCGCAAAACAACAAAGGTTGGAGAATCTATTGCTCTCGAGTTGGAGGAGCACATTCTGTACATGCCGGAAAGGTACACCTCTCTTCAAGGTGATATCATCAATGAAATGGTTGATGGAAAATTTAATATTTATAAAAGTAATGACAATTTGTATTTAGAAATAAGTCAGTAATCATTAAAAAGATTGAGATTTTAAGAATATAACAATAAATACACTTTTTAAAATATAATGAAGAAAATGTATCGAATCTTTTTTTTATTCGGAAATGGTATATAAATATTACAGAGCTTGGCGTTCCCTAAACAGTATTTGTTTAGTAACTGAGCAGTGACTACATGAATTTCGGAAATTTTAAATCTTTCACCTATAAAGTTTGAACAATATACTACAATGAATATTTTGTCACAGTTAACTAAAGCTAGATTTGTTTTGAAGCGAAAATTCGATGATCTCAAACAAGTCAAAAATCATACGAATTTACAATTGGAGGAAACTTTTAAACCTATTACTGAACCCTTACAAGAACTTGTTAAGGAAAATAAAAAACAAAAGATTTCTAATGTAAAAGATAGTATAAAAGTAAAGCGTGAAATGAAGCAAATTAAGAAATACGATGATGATGAGAGAGAGCTTGACGATTTCTACTCTACAACTAATGAGAAAGATCCGCAGTCTAATCGAAACATAACTCCACCAAGGTCTTTCGATGATAGTGATTCCTACAATCAATTCTTTTCACAAACGAATATAGAGGAAGATATAGAAGAAAAGAAAAAGGAGACGGAAAAGAGTGAAGAAGAAGGGACAACACCTTTACCAATGTAAACAGGAGAGGCCGATATGGGTGTGGATGCAGAGCTAGGAGATAATAACGCTGGTTATAACTATGATTCAAATATCAGTAATTTGACCAGAGGAAATGTATTGGATAAAGGTTATGGTCATAAAAAAAGTGCAAACAATTCATTAACATTGGGAGATAAAGAATTAAAAATTAAAGATAATAAAATAACATTTTCTAGTGGAATGAGTTGTGATCTGACTCCTGGTCTGTACTCTTTAATTTTTTTTAGTAACCCTGAAAACTATGAAGATTAGACTTGAAAATGTATAAAAAAAATTATTTTAGAAACGAATATACATAGAGTAGGCTTCAAACCTAATAACAGAATCAAGGGTACACGAGCATACAAATAGAACCATATTATTAAGAAGTTGATAGACAAAGATTTCAGTCCTACAACGCTACTCCACTTCGCTCAAAAACAGGTTTTGGTTACATGACTCTTCAGAAATCAAATCCAAACTATGTATACTGGAATGATGTAAATGAGTTAGTCGAACGACTGGAAATTTTAGTAGCATCAAAAGGAGCGGGTAACACCAGCCACCATAACGAAATTTTTTCAATATTAGAGGAATTGCGTGAAGAAAGGATTATATTTTAATGGGTATAAATAGGAAGGACAAATATGTTTTACATTTATAAACATCATGTCTGTCGACAAGTTTGGACATTTTTCTGTTGATAAGAAACGATCAGAAAATTTGAAAAGACGTGTTAATTCTACTGAGGGATTATTCATCGATGAGGACGGTAATCTAAATGCTCAAAGTAAACGCATTAAAAACGGATCTAGGCCTTTAGACAACAATGATCTAGCAACGAAACAATATACTGATGAGATTCTCGGAAAGTTGGGAGAAGATTTAAGAAAAATTATAACTCAAAATGTTAATCGTCGGCTCACAAAAATTTCAAGCTTAGAAAATAAAATTGAATTTAATAATAAGGGGGCAGACAGCGCTGACCAAAATTTTGCAAAAATTCTGGAAAAGATTAAAACCATTGAGGACTATATATTTAAATATGTGACAAAACCGATATCATTACCAAAAAAAACCACAATTGAGTTAGAAGGCGTCGCTTTTCAGCCTATTAGAAGAATATGATTAAGCGAGAAATCGTAAATGAGTTGCACGGACCATCTCGAAAAAACTTTCAACGAAGACGAGTGATTACAAGGGGTATAAACGATCTGTGGCAAGCAGATTTGGTTGAAATGGGAGCCTTTTCAAAATCTAATGATGGGTACCGATACTTGTTGACTGTTATAGACACATTTTCGAAATATGCTTGGGGTGAGGCATTAAAATCAAAAAATGCAAATGATGTTTCCCGGGCAATGGAGAGAATATTTAATTCGGGTCATGGAACACCAAGAAACCTGCCAACTGATGATGGCACTGAATTCTTTAATTCCAAATTTAAGGTGTTAATGAAAAGTTATAGGATAAATTATTATTCACCCTTCAGTACTCTAAAAGCATCAATAGTTGACCGTTTCAATAGAACTCTTAAAGAATTAATGTGGCGTGAGTTTAGTTTCAATGGAAAATATAAGTGGATAGATATGTATAAACAATTAGTTAATAAATATAATAATAGAGTGCATACAACAATAAAAATGAGTCCAAGTAAAGTCAATTCTTCCAATGAAAAACAAATATTACAAACATCGTATAATCACCTGAAATATTTGTTGCAAGTAAATTCCGTAAGGGGGACCACGTTCGTATCAGTAAATATAAACATGTATTTGAGAAAGGGTATACCCCAAACTATACAACAGAAATCTTTAAAATTAGAAAGGTGAAGAACACATACCCTAAAACATACTTACTTGAAGATTTAGATGGTAGCCCGATTCAGGGCGGATTCTATAAAGAAGAACTGAAAAAAACACGATTTCCCCACACATACCTAGTTGAAAAAGTTGTAAGGCGAAAAGGAAATAAAGTTTTGGTTAAGTGGCTCGGGTTTTCAAAGACTAGCTGGATAAACAAGGAAGACATTTTGTAGTATAATAAATGATTTATTTAATTAATTTTCATTTGTATATTAATTTTTATTTATATATTTATTTTATCTTATATTAAGTTTAATATTAACATTTTTGTACAATGTTTTAAACTAAAATTAAATATAATAAAAATACTTTTTACAATCTCAAAATCATTTTCATTTATATTTTCCAAGGTCTCGATCATAATAAAACATCTCCAGTTCAACTGATTTATAAAATAGTTCTTTTTCAATATGTTCCTTTTGAAATTTAAGGCTATCTAATGATTCTCCACCGTTCACATAATTATTTTGTATCATCTCACCCAAGCAAAATGAATTTGATTCTAGCCATTCAACATTTTCTAAAATATCTTTTTCAATTAATCTCTGATGTTTTATTGATGTCGTACCATGGTCTTCATTTCTTAACTCTAAAAATTGTGTTTCATTAACATTACGTTTTCTTTTGTTATCTTTGCCACAAAGAATTTTTTTATTTACTTTAACTGTAGTTATTTTATGTGCTTTTGATCTAAACATTGTTCTATTACCATATAGTGAGGCCCCAGTTAATAAAACATTTTTATAGTCTTCAATTGTAAGATTTCGTGAACTCACTCCCTTTGCTTTATTATGTGAAGATTCAACTTGATCTATTTTATAACAATAAACCTTTGAGCATAGGCCTACAAATTCTGTCATGAGTTTACCGTTAAGCTCATCTTTAAAAAACCCTAAACTTTTTTTTGTTAACTCTTTTGAAGTTATATAGATTAATTCTTTCATCTGAATAGTCCGATGTATCAAATTTTGCTTCAAGATCATTACGAATATCTTCATAAAAATCTTCAGTTTTTTTTGTATAGCTAAATGAATCAGTATCCATATAATTTAAATCATACATTTTCCATTTTGATAAGTCTAATACTGCAAATCCTAGATACATTGGCTTATTAAATAGAACGGACAATCTTTTCATTTGAATTGCATAGAAATTATCATTTATTTTAGTTGCACTATGAAAATTTGATTTTGAAATTAAAGTTTTGGCACAATGTGCTTTTCGTCCAGTCTTCGAGCTATCCGGAGCTTTCCATGTACTAACAAGCTTAATATCGACCCTGCGCTCGGGATCTTCCATTGTTTTTCCGTAAACAGAATTATTCATTAATTAAAAAAAATCTTTTTCAAATTTATTTTTTGCATTTTGCCTATGTAAAGTATTTAGATCAATGTACTTCTTTAACCAAGGCTTTTGTAAAAACTGAACACCTCTATGGATCTTTTTCAATACTAACCCATTCTGTATACATTGTTGCAAATTCCGATAATGTATTACATAATTTTTCTTATTTCCCAGGTCAGCAATTAATTTTTTTACCGTATCCTCTTTTGAGGCCAGACAGTTTGACGGACAAAATGGAAGATCATTATTAAGATCATGTAAACGGTATGGATATATTAAGTCCACTTCCAAAAAATAACCGTATTTGCTATCGATTGGAATATTATTAATATCAAAATTGTCTATATCTGTGGTAGACATCCACTTAAAATCTTTATATGGTAAAGGTTGTGACATTGCCCAACCATACAAGTTATTCGCATCCACATACATTAAAAATGAAGACTCCTTCGAGGAATCATAATCTGACAAATATTTGTTATTTGCTTTTGTATATCTATGACAACATTGAACTAAACCACCTTGAATGCTACTTTGAATAAATCTATACATATCTATATCTGTCAGCAATTCAAGTTTAATATTTGTAGATTTTAACATTGCCTCCCAAGATAGACCTGGTGTCGTAAAATACTGAGCTGGGTCAAGTGAATAAATTTGCATACAAATTTTTCGGAAGTTTTCAAAAATGTCGGTTAAAAGAAATAAATCAGCTTTTAAATATAATTCTAAATAATCTTTAAGAGTGGAACAAGAGAAATGCGACCAAACTTTAAGAGCTTGATCATAATCTTCCTGAGAGCATTCCCTTTCCGTTAAATTACTATAGAATGCTTCCCTTGGTGGGAGGGAAGTTTCCTCGAGTCTAAATATTCATAGGGAAATATACCCTTCTTACGCATTAGTCCAAATTCTATCCTCATTACTGAAAAATGATTTAACAGTGTTCAATTGATCATCAACTAAAGTAGAAGCTAGGGTGTCTAAACTTGATGGCATAAATCTATATGTATCGAGAAAACGAATTTCAAAACTATTTCCACTTAAACTTTTTATTTTCTTTGAGACAGAAATATAGCTTTCCTTATTTATTGGTATTACGGAAATTTCACCGGGAATCTTTCCCAACTCTTGAATAAATAAATGACAGTCGTATTTCGAAAAATTATGAAAAAATACTGGTATGAATTTGTTAACTTTATAATCCAAGTTACACTTAGAGTGGGCTGCACCTCTAAAGCGACCTGTGAAATGACAATGATCTCTAACCCTATCAGTCCCTAAATCTTTCTGACAAATAGAACAACTCAATGAATTATCAAATATTTGCTGGTCATCCAAAGTCATTCTCATAGGAACTATTTTATTTAAGTAGTCATCACTCAATTTACTTAAATTTTTTATCAATGAATCTACAAAACTTACTCCCGAATTTTTTCCTGTTTCTAAAACAAATTTATCTAGTCTAGAATCAAAAGCACACTTTATATAATACGCATATGATATTGGAATATGCTCATTAATATTAAATAATTTGGGGCTCACTTCAAGATTTTTCGGATCCAGAATGCATTCAAAATCCGCGTAGACAACAAATGGAACTTGAAGCTGATGTTGAACTTGGGAAAATTCCAGTGTGTTGTTCTGGGGGTGCGGCATCTTTGAAACCTTCCTACTGCAGAGCGTCGTGTGTTTTAATGCAGCTTCCTGGGTTCCAGAAAAATTCAAACACACATTGCAGAAAAATTGCGCCCTCCTCTGATTTCCTCTTTGAGCAGTCATTAGTCTTTGAAAGAGAAATATATACAAATTAGTTAATTGCTTAAAAGAGATAAAAATGTATAAAAGAATTTACCTTGAAATATTTTTAATGTACATGTAATGTCCATTTCCACCTTCTTCCAAAAACATCATATTGATATGAAGAGGCTTTTCCACTTCCGATTGAAAAAGCGGTCCAATTATTTCCCTCGTCTCTTCATTATATCCGAATACGTTTAAACTCATATGAGTATTCTTCTTTAAAAAATTTTTTATACATTTTATTTCAAGGGGGAAAGTCAACCCTGTGAAATCTAATATTATTTCATCACTTATACGAATTATCTCCAGCGATATATCAATATTATATGCCGAACATCTTTGCGGCCTGTTAACAATTTTTAAGGCAGAAATCAAAGCCCATTTAAAACAATAATGATCATTTTCGTTACAAACGTTAACTATTGCTTTTTTCGTTAAAAGGAAACGAGGTAGTGGTATGAAAGATGAACCAGCCATCGGTGTATAATGATTCACATTAATTTCCAAGCGAATCAATTTTATAAGAGACCATCCACTATCTCTCTCTTGAAATTCTTGTGTTTTTGAAATTATTTCCATGGTATGTTCATGGAAGATATTTTCTAAGTCAGAATCTTTATTCATGATCGTCATTTTACTTTGAAAACTTTTCATATCAATTTCTTCAGATTCTTCTTTAAAAAGTATATACTCTGCAAACAGTTCAAAGTTTACTTTTGCTGAAGTATAACTTTCTAACAGAATGCTGAGATGAGGTAGCAGGGACAATCCAGCTTCACTCAAGAAACTCTCTGGTAAGATCAAATCCGATCCATCGTAATCCGATCCATGTAATGTAGTATTCTGCCCTTGAATCCCTCAGAAATTTTTTTGACTCTTCCGTCAAGGGGTTGAATTGCATTTCGCTTATGCAACTCCAAACGGACATGATTTGCCCACTTATTCTTTAGCAAGAAACACTTGCAGGATTGACAAAACTGATTTTGGTTATTCATTTTATTTTATTCGTTTTGTTTAAATTCTTTGTTCACGATCACTTTTTCACTTTTACTTAAGTTGTGTTTGACGTAGCAGAGTATCCCACTTCAAGACTATTTTTGGAAGACTAACTATTGTCCTCGATCATTTATAGTGTTTGAAGTGGGCGTGAACGAGAATGTTAAAGATGATTTTAAATTTTTTTAAATTCAAAAACTTATGCAATTCTAGTAGGTTACATCGACTATTCATTGGTTAGAAGAGATGAGAAGTATTGATTTTAAAAAATATTTGATTCATGTGTAACCAATAGGACACCATAAAATCGATAAAGGAGACACAAAATCATAGAACAAAGGAGAGTGTTGGTTAGAAGAGGTTTCACATTCTTTGCTGCAGGTGGGAAAGGAAAGGTCATTTTTTATACACACCATCATACTCAGGTAGCCAATAGGGGACAGTTTGGAAAAAATCATTTCGAGTTTGGGAAAAAAACAAACATTTTCATTTGTTGAATTTCGAGAATGCACATTTTTGGATAAAAGAAGAGGAAAATTCAAAGATTTTCATTTGTTGAATTTCAAGAATGCATATTTTTGGGTAAAAGAAGAAGCTGAAAACCTGTATAAAATTTTCTTATAAATTGTGTAAGCATATTTAAAAGGGTAAGACGAGATTGTTGACTTAGATAGACAACATGCATTCAGTTAAAATAAATAACTTTCTGAATGTATTTGACGGAATTCTGTTTAATGCACACTATGTACGGCTCCAGTTCATACAATCCAAACTCTTTAAATGTGAACGAGGTAATATGAAAACATATATTCATAGAAGTCATATGGACACCTGCGTGTGGAGCAATGATGCAGCCACTGAGGGAGTTGACACTTGTGTATGCCATCGAATTTCTGATTACAAAAAGGAAGCACTCAACATTATGAATATATACTATAATCTAGAAAAAAGAATGAAAATGATTAAATAACATAATAAAACATGTTCGCAATACCAAAATAAATGAATAAATGTATTATTATGCTACAAAATAAACTTCTGACTTTTTATTTCGAGTTAAAATTACAGGTACGGAGAATGGAAAATATTTCCTTGACTGAGATATGTCGGCTACTTGCGAGTTGTTGCGCGGTCGTGATTTCAACCCCTATTATGGGAACGTCGTATGAGGTAGTATGAGGACGTTGGCGTGAGGCCCATGATCTTGTCAATGAGCGTGCGCCTTCTGGGTTGTGCATGTGTCCCTTTTATTGCGGTCAGGTAATTGACAGGTGCGCATGTTCGGGTAGCTCTTGCTTGAATCCCTTTTATGACATGTTTATGACCCATTTGTGGAAAGGAGAGAATCTTAGACAATTTACCAGTTAAACGTTCTGGGGCGTAAACAAAAATGTGTATTTGAAAATATTCCACATCTGAGAATCATTAACTTGTGAGATTTATTTTATTGGGGTTCTTTTGATTTCTAAATTAGTTTTACAATCATAGGAAACATTATTCCCCAACATGATCGGACATGTTCCTCTAAGATAACCATCTTTGAATACTTTGGGTGTGCGACCTTTCACACGTGCACAGCAACACCTGTGATAATGAGGCAAAAGGGTACGTGATCACACCTTTCCCCAACATGATCGGATATGTTCCTCTAAGATAACAACCTTTGGATACTATGGTTGTGCGACCTTTCTCACGTGCACCTTTCTCACCTGACTATTAATTGCACATAATGAGGGGAAGGATACATGATCAATATTGTCACATGGGGATGTGGGGGCGATGGGGTCAATTAATTTTACTCTTTATAGACATGATCGTGACATTTTTATGACTTCAAAGCCCATTAAAATCAGTTAATTTATTGGATTATGCTAATTGTCCCAGAACCCGCATACGTTAATGAGGGGGGAGGGGGGGCGGGGGCCATTAATATGCTAATTGTCCCAGAATCCGCGTTTCCCTACTACTCTTGTGTATTTTCTTTATTTATTGTATTTCTATTAAAATTCACACATCAATAGGACCAGTTTTCACTGATTTGTTTTGATATGAAAGATATACCACAATAATAGGGGCCTTCAATTTAAATTCATTTGGGGTCAAAAATGGTTGTGACTCACGATTATAGTAACTAGATTGAAATCTTGTATACATTTCATATAGGTGAGCATACTGATTCTTACTAAAATCAACATTCAGATTATCATATGGATATGACTCAGAATTCAAGTGGACTTTCAAGTTTGATAAGTTATTTGTGATAAGTTCTCCATTTAGTGTAAATCCAATTATGGCAAATCTTGGTTTTTCGCGGTTAGCCGACAATTTCACATTCCAGCTGTGTTGACTTCCATACCCCAATTTGGGGTTAACATATGAATCCCAACTCCTGAATGCGATTGGTAGGTTTACACCACTTTTAATAATATCGTACATCTTAATTTTTGCAAAATCGCTTGGAGTTACATGGGGAATTTTCCAGGTTATATTCGTCACTTCCAACTTAAAAGTTTGTTCATTTCTGGTTTGTTCAAACACATCACCAAGATTCTTAGTTAGCATCAACACTAGTTCGTGTTTACAATTTAACAAAACTTTTTTATAGCAAATCCCAATAAATTTTTTAATGGTACAGAAAAGTTAAAGTGGGGTCCCGTAGAAATTTCGTCCCCACTGCTCCATCCGGAATTTAATAGATTTTGACTTTGAAGATTATCCAGAGATATATAATTTTTTAGGGTTGTAGTCATACCGACAAATCGTGTTTTATCAATCTCACATCCATTTATGTCGTACTTAATTTCATCCAAAAAGTAAGCCATACAATTATTTTTAAAAAAAAGTGGTAACATTATCAGTTGTAGGTCCATTCGGTGAATCTTTTCTAATAATTCCTTGAAAATTAAGGTAACTTTCGTGAGGAAGCACGTACAAGTCTTGATTTTGAATAGTAATTCGAATTTCATCGTTTGATTTAAATGTTTGATTATACGATGAATAAGTATGAAACTCTTTCTTCGAAATACTCTCATCTGAGTAATCCTTTTCTTGAACATTTAAAATTTCGTTCATTGTTTTCCTTTTTACCTTTTATGTTATACTCGAAGCTTCAAGCCTAACGACTTTAAAAATTGTTTATTTTTCAAAGTAAGTGAGCTTCTTTTTACTGTCGATCCTCTTTCTATAGCTTTACAATTAGTAATGCTTGGCTGAGGACTTAAGCTACGTCTTTTATTATAAATAATCATTCTATTAACCGAATGTGCATGCGAATCGAAACGTTTTCACCGCGTAAATTCACCAAATCACCGTTTTGATCAACTATGCGTATAGATAGTGTGCTTATTTCGTCACAGTTGATTGGTAAATAAATTAGGTTATGTGGTGTCACTGTCATTTTATACCCAGGCGGAACATTAATGCCAAACTCATGTAATGTATGATTCGGTGTATTATCTACATATGAAACGCTGATTATTTTACATTCCAAACGAATTGTATTAATTTTTAATATGTTCACGGTCTGATCTGATCGATAGGTTTTTGTAGGATGTGGTTCTAGTACTTTTTGATGGAAACCAAACAATTGTCCAACCGATCTTTCCTTATTAAAGTAAACTGACTCTCGCATGGTAGTTATTTCAACTTGAAGTTGTAACGAACTGATTTTGTATGTCTGCTCGCTACGAGATTCGTGCGGCTAGCTCAGAAGATTGTGCGTTCGTCCCACCAAATTTATATGACGTGATTGCCCGTAGATCAGTGAGAAAACAAAGTGTTCAAATGGTAACAGTGGGATTTATTCTCGTGGTATTGGTACAGCGGGTGTGTGGCTATGCTGGTTTCTGTATCTCCTTGTTCTGGTTCCGCCGGCTGCTGGTGCTCCTCCTTCTGGCTTCTCGACGCGTTGACTCGTCCTCCTCTGGATCCTGGGTCTCGGGACGCTCGTAGTGGCCGCCTCTGCTTGCTTGCCGACGCGTTGCCTCGGGGTCGCTTGTTGCGCCTTAGACCCGCAGAGAATTCGGCCTTGTGGGCTTAGGGAAGCGTCACCGTTCTCAGACTAGGGTGAACAAGCCTTGCTCTCCAGGCTGACGCCTTTCGAGGCAATACTGTCCCTTGCTCTGTCCCGGACGGTCCCGCTAGGTTCTTGCTCAGTTCGCGCTGACAGTCAAGACTGCCTAGCGGTTCACTTCGCTTTACGCCTAGCGCAGACGAACGTTCCACCCGGCTTCACCCTAATGCGTGACGTCCGCGACGCTCCTGCGCTCCCCAATGAGCTCCGCGCGGCGATGGTAACGTGGCTGCCGGAAATGTCTGCTGGCGTCGCTGTCGATGTCCTCTGCGCTGTCTTCTGGCCAGTATCTCGTTGTTCTGGCGCTCGGGGAGCTGGGCGGTCGCTGCTCGGGAACTTCGCCGGTAATCGCAGGGCTCTCCAGGCTGACGCCTTTCGAAACCACAAATCGATCTACCGCTCGTCCGTCACGCCAGGTCCTGCTTGGTCGGGCAAGGTACGCTGGGTCGCAGACAACTTTCCTCCCCAAACTGACGGCTCTTCGTCGTAGGACTCTTTTGCTTGTCTCTGACAGACCCGCCGGGCGACTCGCCAGGGTGTGGTCGTGACAAAGTTAGAAAACAAACGCCTTGACTTAGCAGCGTGATGCCTTTCAGAACTCAGCCACCTGTGTCTCAATTCGGAGATTCCTGATGTCCTAATCCCGAACGTCTCGACGTGGCGATCTTGCTCCTTCTATGCTTCCCACGGCGCTGCTTCCGATGACTCGCTTGGTTGTAGCTCCCTCGTAGATTACTTGCTTGACTGATTGCTCACTTGGTACTTTGACTGATCTTGAAGGCTTGACTCCTCTTGATCGACTGATCCAGCTGCCAGCGCTCTGCGGCCTTATATAGGGCCTCCAAGCACCGTTATTTCCCTTTTTCGCACGGCCCGCTGGATCTCTCCACTCTGGGTCCAAAGTTCGTGCCTCCTGGATGACCCACTTCTCCTTCACGTACCGCTTTCACTCGATGCTCCGCCCACTGCTGCAGTCCCGCTGATTCCCGTGCCGCTTGTGGCACGCCTGTGTGCCGCTCCACTGCCGAGATGTGGCACTTCCTCTCCCGGTCCAAAGTTCACGGGAGAGTCCAAAGTCCAGTGGAGTTCCGTTATCCTCTTCTGCATACGGCACTCTTGCTCTGCCCGCGAAGTCTCCATTCTCTCTCGATCTCCATCCTTGGTCTCCAATCTCTCTCGCTCTCCTTCATTGATCTCCAAACTCTCTCGCTCTCCATCCTTGGTCTCCAATCTCTCTCGCTCTCCTTCATTGGTCTCCAAACTCTCTCGCTCTCCTTCGTTGGTCTCCAAACTCTCTCGATCTCCACCCTTGGTCTCCAAACTCTCTCGTTCTCCCCGCCGCGCCGTTACTACGCGAATTCGCCGCGTATCTGGTAAGCGGCCGGCCATCTGCTGCTGCTTCTATTTGTGGGGAGTTATTCAACTCCTCACATTCCCCCCTTACTTCGGGAAACATTTAAGACTGGTTCCTACTCTCCGGCGTTTCCTTGCTTATCCTAGCCTTTGAGTCCTTGTGATTCCCGCGGCGCTCCCTCGTTGCTCCCTCGATGCTCCCTCGACGCTCTTAACTCCCTTGAGTTTCTACAGCGGGGGTCATCCGCCTCGTAGCAACTTTAAATCTCCCGCGCCGATATTTCCTGTGTTCCCACTGGGACATCGATACTCCTGGGCTATCGATCCCAGCTCGCTGCTCATTGCTGCGTCTCACTCCTTTCCATGTTTCCTCCGCCTGGTCACACCATTCGTGCGTGATCGATATTATGATGTATTATATGATATGGGTGGCATCTTGTGGCCTCTGTGTGTTGCTTGGTGGCCTCCACAAGGTATTGTTTGGCTGTCTCTGTTGCTGTGGGGGTGGTGCCCAATGGCCTCCGCGTGGTGCGTCTGTTGCCTGCTGTCGTCTGGCTTGGTGTGGTGGTGACCATTGGTCGTTTCCTCGTGTGTCCTGGTTATCTTCCTCCTCGCATCTCCTGCATGTCACCTGTGTTGGTGACGCCGACTTTGTCTTTGAGAACTTGTTCTCCTGTGCGAAGACTTCCCGTTCCTTTTCCAGTTCTTCGTACTCATCGGCTAGGATCATTAGCGTGTCCAGGTCCGACACTTTGTATGCCCTTAGGAAGATCCTTAGACTAGGGGTGCAGTTTTCCTTGATGGTCCTTAGGGTCTCTTTAGCGGAGTAATTAAGTGGCCTCACCATCGTCTGCATGTCGATCATGTAATCCTTGAACGACTCGCTGAAGCCTTGCTTCCTTTGCCGGACCTGGTCCGCCAGCCTGGTGAAGAAATCTCTTGGCAGGAAATATGTGTGGAAACTTTCAATGAATTCTGCCCAAGTTCTCCACTGCTTATTGTTGGCGATGAACCATTTCAAAGCCCTTCCTTTTAGCAACTCCGGCATCGCTCGAGGGATCATATCGAGCTCCAAACCGTACGTGTTGGCGGACCATTCTACCTGCTCCAGGAACTCGAATGGTTTTTCCGCCCCGTCGAACCTGAAAGACCATTCGCGGACCTGCTTAGCGACCTTTGCATAGTCCGACTGGCTTGGTCTCGGGATCAGCGCTGCTGCTTTCTTTTCTTGGCTTGACTCTCTCCTGTGGGCCTCTTTCTGTATGTTGTCAACGCTCAGGCTTGCCACCAGGTTGTCCCCTTCAGCGTTCGTTAACGTAATGCTTGGGCCGGCTCTGTCGTAGTATGTCGCCTCTAGCTCGGCCCAGATGTCGACGAGTTGTGGATCGTTCTCTGTTTCGGAGTAGTATTCCGATAGTGCCTTCCTCATGTCGTCTAGCCTGCCCTCCAGGGCGACGTTGAGCCTCTGTGCGACATGGGCGAAGTCTTCCTTCTTGAGGCGGTAAATCCACTTCTTTCCCATTTTTACTGTGCTATTCTCACTGTTGGGACAATCACGTTGGGCGCCAGATGTAACGAACTGATTTTGTATGTCTGCTCGCTACGAGATTCGTGCGGCTAGCTCAGAAGATTGTGCGTTCGTCCCACCAAATTTATATGACGTGATTGCCCGTAGATCAGTGAGAAAACAAAGTGTTCAAATGGTAACAGTGGGATTTATTCTCGTGGTATTGGTACAGCGGGTGTGTGGCTATGCTGGTTTCTGTATCTCCTTGTTCTGGTTCCGCCGGCTGCTGGTGCTCCTCCTTCTGGCTTCTCGACGCGTTGACTCGTCCTCCTCTGGATCCTGGGTCTCGGGACGCTCGTAGTGGCCGCCTCTGCTTGCTTGCCGACGCGTTGCCTCGGGGTCGCTTGTTGCGCCTTAGACCCGCAGAGAATTCGGCCTTGTGGGCTTAGGGAAGCGTCACCGTTCTCAGACTAGGGTGAACAAGCCTTGCTCTCCAGGCTGACGCCTTTCGAGGCAATACTGTCCCTTGCTCTGTCCCGGACGGTCCCGCTAGGTTCTTGCTCAGTTCGCGCTGACAGTCAAGACTGCCTAGCGGTTCACTTCGCTTTACGCCTAGCGCAGACGAACGTTCCACCCGGCTTCACCCTAATGCGTGACGTCCGCGACGCTCCTGCGCTCCCCAATGAGCTCCGCGCGGCGATGGTAACGTGGCTGCCGGAAATGTCTGCTGGCGTCGCTGTCGATGTCCTCTGCGCTGTCTTCTGGCCAGTATCTCGTTGTTCTGGCGCTCGGGGAGCTGGGCGGTCGCTGCTCGGGAACTTCGCCGGTAATCGCAGGGCTCTCCAGGCTGACGCCTTTCGAAACCACAAATCGATCTACCGCTCGTCCGTCACGCCAGGTCCTGCTTGGTCGGGCAAGGTACGCTGGGTCGCAGACAACTTTCCTCCCCAAACTGACGGCTCTTCGTCGTAGGACTCTTTTGCTTGTCTCTGACAGACCCGCCGGGCGACTCGCCAGGGTGTGGTCGTGACAAAGTTAGAAAACAAACGCCTTGACTTAGCCGCGTGATGCCTTTCAGAACTCAGCCACCTGTGTCTCAATTCGGAGATTCCTGATGTCCTAATCCCGAACGTCTCGACGTGGCGATCTTGCTCCTTCTATGCTTCCCACGGCGCTGCTTCCGACGACTCGCTTGGTTGTAGCTCCCTCGTAGATTACTTGCTTGACTGATTGCTCACTTGGTACTTTGACTGATCTTGAAGGCTTGACTCCTCTTGATCGACTGATCCAGCTGCCAGCGCTCTGCGGCCTTATATAGGGCCTCCAAGCACCGTTATTTCCCTTTTTCGCACGGCCCGCTGGATCTCTCCACTCTGGGTCCAAAGTTCGTGCCTCCTGGATGACCCACTTCTCCTTCACGTACCGCTTTCACTCGATGCTCCGCCCACTGCTGCAGTCCCGCTGATTCCCGTGCCGCTTGTGGCACGCCTGTGTGCCGCTCCACTGCCGAGATGTGGCACTTCCTCTCCCGGTCCAAAGTTCACGGGAGAGTCCAAAGTCCAGTGGAGTTCCGTTATCCTCTTCTGCATACGGCACTCTTGCTCTGCCCGCGAAGTCTCCATTCTCTCTCGATCTCCATCCTTGGTCTCCAATCTCTCTCGCTCTCCTTCATTGATCTCCAAACTCTCTCGCTCTCCATCCTTGGTCTCCAATCTCTCTCGCTCTCCTTCATTGGTCTCCAAACTCTCTCGCTCTCCTTCGTTGGTCTCCAAACTCTCTCGATCTCCACCCTTGGTCTCCAAACTCTCTCGTTCTCCCCGCCGCGCCGTTACTACGCGAATTCGCCGCGTATCTGGTAAGCGGCCGGCCATCTGCTGCTGCTTCTATTTGTGGGGAGTTATTCAACTCCTCACAAAGTGTATTATAATTACTTTGAATTTTAAATGTATTTTCCAGGTTATAGTCTTTTAGTTTATTGTAAATAAAATCGGTGATATCATTCAATTCATATGATCCAGGTGGATTTGTAATAACCTTGTCACCGATGTGGAAGAGGTTATTTTTTCATCAATATTTGGAATCGAATTATACATATTAAACTCGATAAGAGCGCACTCATATCGACCATTCAATTCGATAGGTGGAAAAAAGTTTGAATTTATAATGGAACTATTTCCATTCAAGGATAATGCAAGTGATCTAGACATATTGAAATCTCTTGATAAACTGTGGGATTGTAAGTATCTAACCAAGCTTTATATTTAAATTTCTCCTTAAATCATAATAAATTGATCAAATCCTTTTCTGTATCTTCCGTTATCCATTTCGTTATTCTTGCTAATTAATAGGAATCCGTGCTAGTCCTCCCAACATTTTTGACAAATTTTCACAAATGTTTCATAATTCATATCAGTGTTAATATGGTCCCGATATATATGTCGCATATTTAAATCATCTTACTCAAACATTATAATAAAGTTGGCATTGTCACGAATCTGATGTTTAGGTATATGACTATACGTTTGACATAAATAAAAAGAGTCGATATTTTTATGTCGACCCATACAAAAATAAGATCTTATGTTATCTTGTTTTTCACAAGCTACGTCATCGAATATCATAATGGAATTGTTTTTAGCTTCACTGGGGTCTAGAACACCCTCATTATGGGAGAGTGTATGATATCCCATTCCTTTAATAGGTTTGATTAATTTCTCCAAGTACTCATATTTAGGTTGATATAAACTTTTTGAAAATATATAAACATTTTCGAATTTTAATCCATTAGGACTCTCTATTAGACTTAACATAATATTAGTTTTACCACAATTCGAAGGCCCAACAATTAGAGCCCTTATTGTGTTCGGTAAGAGAGCACTATGTCGTGGCGGTAGATTTTTCTCGTTTTCATCGTTAATATTTCTAACTACAATTTTTTGTTTCTGACTTATTAAAGGCATCTTTTAACCTAATGTACCTCATTCAATGAGAAATCTTTGATGATTAAACATCAATAAAATGGGGAAACGTTTTTATAATCGCATCAGTCGTATTTTTAATTGTAAACACGGTGGTGGTCTTGTCGATAAGCTAATCAATACATTACCGTTTGAAGCCCATATTCCGGGATATAATTTTTGTGGACCGGGTACAAAGTTACAGAAACGGTTGGAACGTGGTGATCAAGGAATAAGCCCATTGGATGAAGCTTGCAAAGAGCACGATATTGCATATTCTTAAAACAAGGCATTGAGTGAACGACATAGGGCAGACTCCATATTAATTGACAAAGCCTGGTCGCGTGTCAAGGCACCAGATAGCAGTCTTGGTGAAAGAGCAGCAGCATACTTTGTTACAAATATAATAAAAGCCAAGAAAAAATTTGGTATGGGATTGAATAAAACGGAAAAGAAAGGAAGGAAAAAGATATTGAAGAATAAAATGATGAAGACAAACCTTTCGACTGTTATTAATGTTGCTACTAAGACATTCAAAAAACAAAAACCATTAGACATTTTGAGTGCAATTAAAGTTAAATCAATGGGTTCTAAGAAAAATGTTAAAGTACCTCGTGTAATTAATGTACCCAAAATTGGGAATTTTCTACCAATCGTACCGATCTTGACAGCCCTCAGCGCTCTTGGTAGTTTAGCAAGTGGTAGTGCAGCAATTGCAAAAACAATTAACAATGCGGGAGTGGCTAAAGAAGATATGGAGGAGAAAAAACGTCACAACAGGAAAATTGAAAGTGTTGCTGTAGGAGAAGGATTATATCTCAAGCCCTATAGAAAGGGTTATGGTTTCTTTCTTAAGCCCTATAGTAAGGGGAAAGGAATTAAGAAGCGAAAAAACTAATTTCTCTGCTACCCAGTAGACCACTATCAAATATCGACATTATACATTTTGCTAAGAAATATATCCCACATTTTAGAGGGGTGTTTATGAGAGATGTACTCCCAGAAGCACCAAAAAGTAGGAAGTGTGGTATAGTAAACTTAGATAATTCACGATCAAGTGGTACACATTGGGTTGCATATAATAAAAATAAAAACAAGGAAGAACGCTATAGTCGAGTACCTCGACTATAAGATACCCGTTACTCAGCTAAATAGAGATATGCAAGTAGCAAAGCGAGATTAAAATGCGCCACCTACCGGCGGTATACAGATTTAAGCGTTATGGGCGTTAGAGTGGGCGTGGCAAATTTTTTTTTGGACCAATCGATAGGTATTGACAAGACCAATACTTTTCAGTTAAATTTGTTTATCTAGCATGAAAATTGTGGGCGTCACAGGTTTTCGCGGTTTGTGGGCGGTAAAGTGGGCGTGGCAAAGTTTTTTTGGACCAATCGATAGGTATTGAAGAGAACAATACATTTCAGTTAAAATTTTTTATCTAGCATGAAAATTGTGGGCGTCACAGGTTTTCGCGGTTTGTGGGCGTTAAAGTGGGCGTTGCCAATTTTTTTTTTGGGTCAATCGAAACAATACATTTCAGTTAAAATTTTCTATCTAGCATCAAAACTGTATGAGCCACAGTTTTGGGCGGTTTGTGGGCGTTAGAGTGGGCGTGGCACTCTACTGAAACAAACTTGCACTGCGCAGGAATCTCAGGAATCTGCGTGCCTAATCCCAGTATTGTAACTCTCATAGTTTCCGAGATCTCAGCGTTCATACGGACAGACGGACAGACGGACAGACGGACATGGCTAGATCGACTCGGCTAGTGATCCTGATCAAGAATATATATACTTTATGGGGTCGGAAACGCTTCCTTCTGCCTGTTACATACTTTCCGACGAATCTAGTATACCCTTTTACTCTACGAGTAACGGGTATAATAATATACATTATTTTGATAGTTTTGGAATTCTTCAGCCACCTAGAGAAGTTGTGAAATACTTGGGACATAGAATACAATACAACTACGATAGAGTTCAAGACTTTGATACATACAACTGTGGACACCTGTGCCTCGCTTTTCTACTTTCTTTCGTAGAAGATGTGGAGTCAAAACCGGTATATTTAAATGGTTAATTTACATTTGGGGGGTTGAAAATCAATGTATGGGTACGTGTATGTGTGAACTCTGTATAGTATAAAAAGTGGACCTGCACGCGTTCAAATTCACAGTCTAAGTTTTAACTTCACATCGAACGTCATCTAGAGGACAAGAATTTTTGATCATTCTTAACAAAAAAAAACTATAACTACTCATAACAGCTCAAAACAGCTGGTGACCAGCTTATAACAACTAGTAAACAACTAGTTAACAGCTACTAAACAGATAATAACCATCTAATAACAGCTATTAACCAGCTAAAACAAGTAGTAAGCAACTACGAAACAAGTACTGAACAACTGCTAAACAGGTAGTAAACATCAAAATACAGCTAAAAACAACGTGGAACAACTGTACCAAGTCCAAAATACTCAACAACCATCATGAATCAGGAAAACCAGATGAACATTGTAGTTAAAGAGTTCAATAAATTTAATAAAAAGACACTGCTATCGAAGACAAGGATGCCTGAAAATGTAAGATTCCCGATCCTCAAGGCGGAGCGCAAAACAACAAAGGTTGGAGAATCTATTGCTCTCGAGTTGGAGGAGCACATTCTGTACATGCCGGAAAGGTACACCTCTCTTCAAGGTGATATCATCAATGAAATGGTTGATGGAAAATTTAATATTTATAAAAGTAATGACAATTTGTATTTAGAAATAAGTCAGTAATCATTAAAAAAATTGAGATTTTAAGAATATAACAATAAATACACTTTTTAAAATATAATGAAGAAAATGTATCGAATCTTTTTTTTATTCGGAAATGGTATATAAATATTACAGATCTTGGCGTTCCCTAAACAGTATTTGTTTAGTAACTAAGGAGTGACTACATGAATTTCGGAAATTTTAAATCTTTCACCTATAAAGTTTGTAAAATATACTACAATGAATATTTTGTCACAGTTAACCAAAGCTAGATTTGCTTTGAAGCGAAAATTCGATGATCTCAAACAAGTCAAAAATCACACGAATTTACAATTGGAGGAAACTTTTAAGCCTATTACTGAACCCTTACATGAACTTGTTAAGGAAAATAAAATACAAAAGATTTCTAATGTAAAAGATAGTATAAAAGTAAAGCGTGAAATGAAGCATATTAAAAAATACGATGATGATGAGAGAGAGCTTGACGATTTCTACTTTACAACTAATGAGAAAGATCTGCAGTCTGATCGAAACATAACTCCACCAAAGTCTTTCGATGGTAGTGATTCCTATAATCAATTCTTTTTACAAACGAATATAGAGGAAGATATAGAAGATGAGAAAAAGGAGACGGAAAAGAGTGAAGAAGAAGGGACAACACCTTTACCAATGTATACAGGAGAGGCTGATATGGGTGTGGATGCAGAGCTAGGAGATAATAACGCTGGTTATAACTATGATTTAAATATCAGTAATTTGACCAGAGGAAATGTATTGGATAAAGGTTATGGTCATAAAAAAAGTGCAAACAATTCATTAACATTGGGAGATAAAGAATTAAAAATTAAAGATAATAAAATAACATTTTCTAGTGGAATGAGTTGTGATCTGACTCCTGGTCTGTACTCTTTAATTTTTTTTAGTAACCCTGAAAACTATGAAGATCAGACTTGAAAATGTATAAAAAAATTATTTTAGAAACGAATATACATAGAGTAGGCTTCAAACCTAATAACAGAATCAAGGGTACACGAGCATACAAATAGAACCATATTATTAAGAAGTTGATAGACAAAGATTTCAGTCCTACAACGCTACTCCACTTCGCTCAAAAACAGGTTTTGGTTACATGACTCTTCAGAAATCAAATCCAAACTATGTATACTGGAATGATGTAAATGAGTTAGTCGAACGACTGGAAATTTTAGTAGCATCAAAAGGAGCGGGTAACACCAGCCACCATAACGAAATTTTTTCAATATTAGAGGAATTGCGTGAAGAAAGGATTATATTTTAATGGGTATAAATAGGAAGGACAAATATGTTTTACATTTATAAACATCATGTCTGTCGACAAGTTTGGACATTTTTCTGTTGATAAGGAACGATCAGAAAATTTGAAAAGACGTGTTAATTCTACTGAGGGATTATTCATCGATGAGGACGGTAATCTAAATGCTCAAAATAAGCGCATTAAAAACGGATCTAGGCCTTTAGACAACAATGATCTAGCAACGAAACAATATACTGATGAGATTCTCGGAAAGTTGGGAGAAGATTTAAGAAAAATTATAACTCAAAATGTTAATCGTCGGCTCACAAAAATTTCAAGCTTAGAAAATAAAATTGAATTTAATAATAAGGGGGCAGACAGCGCTGACCAAAATTTTGCAAAAATTCTGGAAAAGATTAAAACCATTGAGGACTATATATTTAAATATGTGACAAAACCGATATCATTACCAAAAAAAAACCACAATTGAGTTAGAAGGCGTCGCTTTTCAGCCTATTAGAAGAATATGATTAGGCGAGAAATCGTAAATGAGTTGCACGGACCATCTCGAAAAAACTTTCAACGAAGACGAGTGATTACAAGGGGTATAAACGATCTGTGGCAAGCAGATTTGGTTGAAATGGGAGCCTTTTCAAAATCTAATGATGGGTACCGATACTTGTTGACTGTTATAGACACATTTTCGAAATATGCTTGGGGTGAGGCTTTAAAATCAAAAAATGCAAATGATGTTTCCCGGGCAATGGAGAGAATATTTAATTCGGGTCATGGAACACCAAGAAACCTGCCAACTGATGATGGCACTGAATTCTTTAATTCCAAATTTAAGGTGTTAATGAAAAGTTATAGGATAAATTATTATTCACCCTTCAGTACTCTAAAAGCATCAATAGTTGACCGTTTCAATAGAACTCTTAAAGAATTAATGTGGCGTGGGTTTAGTTTCAATGGAAAATATAAGTGGATAGATATGTATAAACAATTAGTTAATAAATATAATAATAGAGTGCATACAACAATAAAAATGAGTCCAAGTAAAGTCAATTCTTCCAATGAAAAACAAATATTACAAACATCGTATAATCACCTGAAATATTTGTTGCAAGTAAATTCCGTAAGGGGGACCACGTTCGTATCAGTAAATATAAACATGTATTTGAGAAAGGGTATACCCCAAACTATACAACAGAAATCTTTAAAATTAGAAAGGTGAAGAACACATACCCTAAAACATACTTACTTGAAGATTTAGATGGTAGCCCGATTCAGGGCGGATTCTATAAAGAAGAACTGAAAAAAACACGATTTCCCCACACATACCTAGTTGAAAAAGTTGTAAGGCGAAAAGGAAATAAAGTTTTGGTTAAGTGGCTCGGGTTTTCAAAGACTAGCTGGATAAACAAGGAAGACATTTTGTAGTATAATAAATGATTTATTTAATTAATTTTTATTTGTATATTAATTTTTATTTATATATTTATTTTATCTTATATTAAGTTTAATATTAACATTTTTGTACAATGTTTTAAACTAAAATTAAATATAATAAAAATACTTTTTACAATCTCAAAATCATTTTCATTTATATTTTCCAAGGTCTCGATCATAATAAAACATCTCCAGTTCAACTGATTTATAAAATAGTTCTTTTTCAATATGTTCCTTTTGAAATTTAAGGCTATCTAATGATTCTCCACCGTTCACATAATTATTTTGTATCATCTCACCCAAGCAAAATGAATTTGATTCTAGCCATTCAACATTTTCTAAAATATCTTTTTCAATTAATCTCTGATGTTTTATTGATGTCGTACCATGGTCTTCATTTCTTAACTCTAAAAATTGTGTTCCATTAACATTACGTTTTCTTTTGTTATCTTTGCCACAAAGAATTTTTTTATTTACTTTAACTGTAGTTATTTTATGTGCTTTTGATCTAAACATTGTTCTATTACCATATAGTGAGGCCCCAGTTAATAAAACATTTTTATAGTCTTCAATTGTAAGATTTCGTGAACTCACTCCCTTTGCTTTATTATGTGAAGATTCAACTTGATCTATTTTATAACAATAAACCTTTGAGCATAGGCCTACAAATTCTGTCATGAGTTTACCGTTAAGCTCATCTTTAAAAAACCCTAAACTTTTTTTTGTTAACTCTTTTGAAGTTATATAGATTAATTCTTTCATCTGAATAGTCCGATGTATCAAATTTTGCTTCAAGATCATTACGAATATCTTTATAAAAATCTTCAGTTTTTTTTGTATAGCTAAATGAATCAGTATCCATATAATTTAAATCATACATTTTCCATTTTGATAAGTCTAATACTGCAAATCCTAGATACATTGGCTTATTAAATAGAACGGACAATCTTTTCATTTGAATTGCATAGAAATTATCATTTATTTTAGTTGCACTATGAAAATTTGATTTTGAAATTAAAGTTTTGGCACAATGTGCTTTTCGTCCAGTCTTCGAGCTATCCGGAGCTTCCCATGTACTAACAAGCTTAATATCGACCCTGCGCTCGGGATCTTCCATTGTTTTTCCGTAAACAGAATTATTCATTAATTAAAAAAAATCTTTTTCAAATTTATTTTTTGCATTTTGCCTATGTAAAGTATTTAGATCAATGTACTTCTTTAACCAAGGCTTTTGTAAAAACTGAACACCTCTATGGATCTTTTTCAATACTAACCCATTCTGTATACATTGTTGCAAATTCCGATAATGTATTACATAATTTTTCTTATTTCCCAGGTCAGCAATTAATTTTTTTACCGTATCCTCTTTTGAGGCCAGACAGTTTGACGGACAAAATGGAAGATCATTATGAAGATCATGTAAACGGTATGGATATATTAAGTCCACTTCCAAAAAATAACCGTATTTGCTATCGATTGGAATATTATTAATATCAAAATTGTCTATATCTGTGGTAGACATCCACTTAAAATCTTTATATGGTAAAGGTTGTGACATTGCCCAACCATACAAGTTATTCGCATCCACATACATTAAAAATGAAGACTCCTTCGAGGAATCATAATCTGACAAATATTTGTTATTTGCTTTTGTATATCTATGACAACATTGAACTAAACCACCTCGAATGCTACTTTGAATAAATCTATACATATCTATATCTGTCAGCAATTCAAGTTTAATATTTGTAGATTTTAACATTGCCTCCCAAGATAGACCTGGTGTCGTAAAATACTGAGCTGGGTCAAGTGAATAAATTTGCATACAAATTTTTCGGAAGTTTTCAAAAATGTCGGTTAAAAGAAATAAATCAGTTTTTAAATATAATTCTAAATAATCTTTAAGAGTGGAACAAGAGAAATGCGACCAAACTTTAAGAGCTTGATCATAATCTTCCTGAGAGCATTCCCTTTCCGTTAAATTACTATAGAATGCTTCCCTTGGTGGGAGGGAAGTTTCCTCGAGTCTAAATATTCATAGGGAAATATACCCTTCTTACGCATTAGTCCAAATTCTATCCTCATTACTGAAAAATGATTTAACAGTGTTCAATTGATCATCAACTAAATTAGAAGCTAGGGTGTCTAAACTTGATGGCATAAATCTATATGTATCGAGAAAACGAATTTCAAAACTATTTCCACTTAAACTTTTTATTTTCTTTGAGACAGAAATATAGTTTTCCTTTTTTATTGGTATTACGGAAATTTCACCGGGAATCTTTCCCAACTCTTGAATAAATAAATGACAGTCGTATTTCGAAAAATTATGAAAAAATACTGGTATGAATTTGTTAACTTTATAATCCAAGTTACACTTAGAGTGGGCTGCACCTCTAAAGCGACCTGTGAAATGACAATGATCTCTAACCCTATCAGTCCCTAAATCTTTCTGACAAATAGAACAACTCAATGAATTATCAAATATTTGCTGGTCATCCAAAGTCATTCTCATAGGAACTATTTTATTTAAGTAGTCATCACTCAATTTACTTAAATTTTTTATCAATGAATCTACAAAACTTACTCCCGAATTTTTTCCTGTTTCTAAAACAAATTTATCTAGTCTAGAATCAAAAGCACACTTTATATAATACGCATATGATATTGGAATATGCTCATTAATATTAAATAATTTGGGGCTCACTTCAAGATTTTTCGGATCCAGAATGCATTCAAAATCCGCGTAGACAACAAATGGAACTTGAAGCTGATGTTGAACTTGGGAAAATTCCAGTGTGTTGTTCTGGGGGTGCGGCATCTTTGAAACCTTCCTACTGCAGAGCGTCGTGTGTTTTAATGCAGCTTCCTGGGTTCCGGAAAAATTCAAACACACGTTGCAGAAAAATTGCGCCCTCCTCTGATTTCCTCTTTGAGCAGTCATTAGTCTTTGAAAGAGAAATATATACAAATTAGTTAATTGCTTAAAAGAGATAAAAATGTATAAAAGAATTTACCTTGAAATATTTTTAATGTACATGTAATGTCCATTTCCACCTTCTTCCAAAAACATCATATTGATATGAAGAGGCTTTTCCACTTCCGATTGAAAAAGCGGTCCAATTATTTCCCTCGTCTCTTCATTATATCCGAATACGTTTAAACTCATATGAGTATTCTTCTTTAAAAAATTTTTTATACATTTTATTTCAAGGGGGAAAGTCAACCCTGTGAAATCTAATATTATTTCATCACTTATACGAATTATCTCCAGCGATATATCAATATTATATGCCGAACATCTTTGCGGCCTGTTAACAATTTTTAAGGCAGAAATCAAAGCCCATTTAAAACAATAATGATCATTTTCGTTACAAACGTTAACTATTGCTTTTTTCGTTAAAAGGAAACGAGGTAGTGGTATGAAAGATGAACCAGCCATCGGTGTATAATGATTCACATTCATTTCCAAGCGAATCAATTTTATAAGAGACCATCCACTATCTCTCTCTTGAAATTCTTGTGTTTTTGAAATTATTTCCATGGTATGTTCATGGAAGATATTTTCTAAGTCAGAATCTTTATTCATGATCGTCATTTTACTTTGAAAACTTTTCATATCAATTTCTTCAGATTCTTCTTTAAAAAGTATATACTCTGCAAACAGTTCAAAGTTTACTTTTGCTGAAGTATAACTTTCTAACAGAATGCTGAGATGAGGTAGCAGGGACAATCCAGCTTCACTCAAGAAACTCTCAGGTAAGATCAAGCCCGATCCATCGCTTACATACATGAAATGTAGTATTCTTCCCTTGAATCCCTCAGAAATTTTTTTGACTCTTCCGTCAAGGGGTTGAATTGCATTTCGCTTATGCAACTCCGAACGGACATGATTTGCCCACTTATTCTTCAGAAAGAAACACTTGCAGGACTGACAGAACTGATTTTGGTTATTCATTTTATTTTATTCGTTTTGTTTAAATTCTTCTTTCACGATCACTTTTTCACTTTTACTTAAGTTGTGTTTGACGTAGCAGAGTATCCCACTTCAAGACTATTTTTGGAAGACTAACTATTGTCCTCGATCATTTATAGTGTTTGAAGTGGGCGTGAACGAGAATGTTAAAGATGATTTTAAATTTTTTTAAATTCAAAAACTTATGCAATTCTAGTAGGTTACATCGACTATTCATTGGTTAGAAGAGATGAGAAGTATTGATTTTAAAAACAAGGAAGAACGCTATAGTCGAGTACCTCGACTATCAGATACCCGTTACTCAGCTAAATGGAGATATGCAAGCAGCAAAGCGAGATTAAAATGCGCCACCTACCGGCGGTATACAGATTTAAGCGTATGGGCGTTAGAGTGGGCGTGGCAAATTTTTTTTTGGATCAATCGATAGGTATCGACAAGACCAATACATTTCAGTTAAAATTTTTTATCTAGCATGAAAATTGTGGGCGTCACAGGTTTTCGCGGTTTGTGGGCGTTAAAGTGGGCGTGGCAAACTTTTTTTTGGGTCAATCGATAGGTATTGATGAGAACAATACATTTCAGTTAAAATTTTTATTCTAGCATTAAAACTGTAGGAGCCACAGTTTTGGGCGGTGTGTGGGCGTTAGAGTGGGCGTGGCACTGTGCTGAAACAAACTTGCGCTGCGTAAGAAGCTCAGGAATCTGCACGCCAAATCTCAATAGCCTAGCTCCCATAGTTTCCGAGATCTCAGCGTTCATCCGGACGGACAGACAGACGGACAGACGGACAGACGGACATGGCTAGATCGACTCGGCTAGTGATCTTGATCAAGAATATATATACTTTGTGGGGTCGGAAACGCTTCCTTCTGCCAGTTACATACTTTCCGACGAATCTAGTATACCCTTTTACTCTACGAGTAACGGGTATAAATATTTTATACATGTGTAACCAATAGGACACCATAAAATCGATAAAGGAGACACAAAATCATAGAACAAAGGAGAGTGTTGGTTAGAAGAGGTTGCACATTCTTTGCTGCAGGTGGGAAAGGAAAGGTCATTTTTTATACACACCATCATACTCAGGTGGCCAATACGGGACAGTTTGAAAAAAATCATTTCGAGTTTGGGAAAAAACAAAGATTTTCATTTGTTGAATTTCGAGAATGCACATTTTTGGGTAAAGAAGAGGAAAAATCAAAGATTTTCATTTTTTGAATTTAGAGAATGCATATTTTTGGGTAAAAGAAGAAGATGAAAACCTGTATAAAATTTCCTTTTAAATTGTGTAAGCATATTTAAAAGGGTAAGACGAGATTGTTGACTTAGATAGACAACATGCATTCAGTTAAAAAAATAACTTTCTGGATGTATTTGACGGAATTATGTTCAATGCACACTATGTACGGCTCCAGTTCATACAATCCAAACTCTTTAAATGTGAACGAGGTAATATGAAAACATCTATTCATAGAAGTCATATGGACACCTGCGTGTGGAGCAATGATGCAGCCACTGAGGGAGTTGACACTTGTGTATGCCATCGAATTTCTGATTACAAAAAGGAAGCACTCAACATTATGAATATATACTATAATCTAGAAAAAAGAATGAAAATGATTAAATAACATAATAAAACATGTTCGCAATACGAAAATAAATGAATAAATGTATTATTATGCTACAAAATAAACTTCTGACTTTTTATTTCGAGTTAAAATTACAGGTACGGAGAATGGAAAATATTTCCTTGACTGAGATATGTCGGCTACTTGCGAGTTGTTGCGCGGTCGTGATTTCAACCCCTATTATGGGAACGTCGTATGAGGTAGTATGAGGTCGTTGGCGTGAGGCCCATGATCTTGTCAATGAGCGTGCGCCTTCTGGGTTGTGCATGTGTCCCTTTTATTGCGGTCAGGTAATTGACAGGTGCGCATGTTCGGGTAGCTCTTGCTTGAATCCCATTTATGACATGTTTATGACCGATTTGTGGAAAGGAGAGAATCTTAGACAATTTACCAGTTAAACATTCTGGGGCGAAAACAAAAATGTGTATTTGAAAATATTCCACATCTGAGAATCATTAACTTGTGAGATTTATTTTGTTGGGTTTTTTTTGTCCCAGAATCCGCGTTTCCCTACTACTCGATTTATTGAACAATTTAAAGGACAGACAATTGGTCAGCATTTTAAATACCTTCTTAACACAAAAACTATGTTCTATGATCTCAAAACCACGAATTATGGTGAACACTTTACATTTTGTAATCCTGAATTGATATCGGAAACGTGCGCTTGCCTTTTCTATGAAAATAACCGGGACGAAGCCAGAAAATTAATTTTTATATATAATAAAACATGTTCGCAATACCAAAATAAATAAATAAATGAATTATTGTGCTACAAAATAAACTTCTGACTTTTTATTTCGAGTTAAAATTACAGGTACGGAGAATGGAAAATATTTCCTTGACTGAGATATGTCGGCTACTTGCGAGTTGTTGCGCGATCTTGATTTCAACCCCTATTATAGGACGTTTGTGAAAAGTAGATAATCTTAGACAATTTACCAGTTAAACGTTCTGGGGCGGAAACAAAAATGTGTGCTTGAAAATATTCCACATCTGAGAGTCATGAACTTGTGACATTTTTTTAAGGGGTGCTTTTGATTTCTAAATTAGTTTTACAATCATAACCATCTTTGGATACTTTGCTGTGCGGCCTTTGTCACGTGCACAGCAACACCTGTGATAATGAGGCGGAATAATATGGTAGTTGTCCCAGAATCCACGTTTCCATACTACTTTCAGTTGCTTTTATCGAAATACAATCTTGACCAACCAGGTTTAGGCAGTGGGCATAACAAGGAATGTGCTCGCACATTAACTGTTTGCAACAGTCTCCAGATTGTCAGCTCTGCGCGCAAAGTTAACGCTATATTGTCAGCAGAGTGGTTAGTGGCACAAAGGAGAGGCTCTGTTGCCAACACTGCCGATTTTAGGTTGAACTTGCGGTCAATGAAGTGAGCTGTGATGGTGAAGCAGCCAGTGTTAGGTTTGCTAGTCCAGCAGTCCATGGTTATAGCGCATTTATCGACTAGATCAAGCATGTTTCGCAGTTTTACACTGAGCTCTGCGTAAATTCTTTCCATATGGCTTGTACTGGCTGTACGCTGTGTGAGCTCGCTTTAAGTGGTCAACAATGGTGCTGGTGTTGCCACTCGTCTTGTACACTTTTTCCAAATGCGGCTTGTTTTCTGTCTTTTGACCGCTCGAAAAGATCCCACACCGCACTTGCTCTGTCACCTTCTTTAATGATTTGTATCGCTTCTTGCACACATTTCCTTTTTCTCCACTTATTTGTACCTCCACTGTTGACTGTTGAAGTTTTGTAATTTTGTGTGTTTACTGTGTAAAACTCGCCTTGAGGTTACCGCCTACATAGATTTATTAATATTCTTGATAAGCTCTACCAATTGTTTCTGACATTCGAAAATGTCAATGTCTATCTCCAGGTTTCGACAATTTTCGGACTAGTTTAAGCAGGATACTTAGTAAAGGGATTAAAAATGATCTACCGATAATAAAAACCGCCACATATTTTATTAGGATAGTAGCAAAGATATAGTAACAAAATATTTAATATGGTACAACCAGGGGCTTATTTTAAGTACTTTTTCTTTAAGCTACACCAATAGCTTCTTTTGGTTTCGATAAAATCTTTCCTTCATCTGCATCGTCATGTGTAGGAAGCTCTTTATTCCAGGATAAAACAAGATAGGTAAATATTGAGATAATGGCGGCAACTCCAAACACGCTTCGCCACTGATCAATGGAGTCCTAAGAATATAGATAGTAGTTTCAACGTTAATGGACTTAACTGTTTTCTATATTTACTTATAGCTCACAAGATGTTGGGTTTTATAGTGAAAATCAATTTATCAGTGGAAAAACAAAAATCACTGTAACCCATTTTTTTTGGCTTAAAACCATTTTAAGACAATAAAGGCGAATAAGTTCGGCAAGCCTAATTTAATATGCAGCTTAAATCAAATAAAAACATCTCTTAACGAGATAAGTGGTTGTGACAATCACACCTTCAACATACAAAAGTTTTAATATCAAATTTTTGAGACAAAAAATGCTTTTACATTCGACTAAATAAATATACGTTCTAATATGTTTTCATTCTTTCCGCTTCAGCCAAATTTCTAAGCTTCTCACTGTTACGTGGGCAGAGGGAGAGGCGTCCGATGTTTAGGCACCATGTGCCGGCATAAGCTACGTCTTATTCGGGTCGTGGGATCTTGGTAAGCCTCTCTTCTCTCCAACATAACGAGAATAAATATTAAAAGTGCCTGGAAAATAATATTAGTCATCAAGTTCGTCAGTCATCAGTCCACACTGCCCAACAAGATTAGCTGTGTTTTGGCCATATTCCCTCCCCTTCACACATTCGTGTGCCAATGGATCGTCGCGGGCCGCGCAATACGATCCCCTATTGTCAAGGTTGTCTGTCGAAAGTTATGTCATTGTTCTTGACCTACTTCACTCCTCGCGTCAGCACACCTCCTTTGTTAGAGTTCTAGCACACCATGGTTTCCAATTCTTTTTCACATTATAAATTTTTTAGTTGATATATATCTGCGTCTGTTGATTAATCTAATTTAATTGACAATTATTCTGTTAGCGGAGAGTATCGAATTTATCTCCCTTGAAGGTGCACACATCAGCAAAATACTGACTATTCACGACTACAAACGTCGCTCAGAGGGCCCTTGCAGCCTGATACTCGCCGCTGAAAAATTTTATAGTAGTCTATAAAACTATAGGATACTGCACGAATATTTATATATGTATGCTTATAAGAAAGGAACCGTGTCCCGACAAACTTACCCCCTCTTTAAATCCTGGGCGATGAGATCTCGACGCTCCGGATCCTGGGCTTTGGGAAAATATTATATTGGATATATATATATAAATATACGTGCACCAAAATACGGCTGTTCTTAAGTATACCAATTCACTTAAACACAAAATATATATATATTATGCCACAGGCATGCGACTTCTTCAACGGCTGGTGGAGAGATTCGTCCTCTCTAATTGTTTATCATGATTCGCACTTTGTCTATTGATTCGGTGGGTTTAAATATATTTCATGCTTGATTTTCACTTGTTATCCAATTGTATTATTTGAGGATATTGGTCCTTGGTTATGCATGAGTTCACTTTAGCTTTGGTTGGCTCGATTAACACATTTATATTGCATCACTACTTTCTCCGACGTATGCTATTGGTCGCTACGCTCTGAACGGATGGTTCCTACAGCTGAACAAATTTCAGGAGCATGGAGATCACGGATACTGCGTCCACAAACATCGCAGTATGTCCGATGTCGTCCTTATTGTTGATCTTCTCCACGTTCTTTGATGGCAATAGCGGCGCTGGTTCGACACAAGATTATTTCGAGCTGCAATTGTGTTCTCCTCAAGGACTATTGGATATGGTGGCTGGTCCTGGTGGCAGAAGACTCCATGGACGACTGCCCCAGGGAAAGTCGCATTCCCTCGAAGCTGCCGGCTTCCATCAGCAAGACACTCAAATGGATTCTCTCCCTTTCTCTATTTGTCTAAGATATTTTATACCAGACTAGAGCTTTTACTTGGCTGCGGGTATGGATCGGATAAACTAGGTGTTCCCACCTAGGATTATTGTTTCTTGATATCTGCTATCTTGGGAGTCAACGGCCGGCTGTTGCCCTTTGCCAGGTACCGGAGTATGGTTACCAATAGGTTGATAGTGGCCGTTGTTCTGACCACGCGACACCCGATAATTGCCGAATTGCTTTTTCTTCTGCCTTTACCAGTATGAGTCTGGTTAGTCACATGCACCCCTCCCCCTGGCTAAAGATTCGTCCTTGTTTCTCTATGTGAATCTTTCTATATGGAGGGCGTACGTAACAGGCTCGAAGTGATCGATGCGGACCGCATGGAATGACTTCGCAAAAGGAATCTGCGTACGACCATCGTTGTCTGTTTCGTGTTTCTTCTCCTTTTTAAGCGCCCATTCACGTGTGGCTTCGACCCACTCCTGTGATCAAGAGTCTCATGTTTTATCGGCTGAGCTGTCCGGGCTGATATCTTCACTGCTGTTGCTTTATGTTAAAGGTTATTCTGTACATTATTATCTTTCTTAAACTTGGTGCATGGAATCTGTGTTTTAATGTTTCCTCTTTTGATCCAACTGACGATCGATTAAAGCATATTTATTAGAAATGGTTTGATTTATATGTTTATAAGGTGTAAGAACTTTTGTACTACTAGAAAAGCTTTGTAGTGCTGGGCATGTTTTTCGCAGTATTTTTTAACCAGCGATCCACACGGAGACCCTACTTTTTGAACTCCGCTAACGAAGTTAATGGCGATGTTAGCAACAAGCCGCCCATCCGGGAGTTCATGTTGTCTTTCAAAAGCTCAACAAATTCATCTTCATCGATTTTATGCTTTAGTTTGAAATGCAAGTTGTGCATATCGGAGACATAATCGCTGAAGGTTTGGTGCTGTCTTTGCTTGCGTTCCATTAGTTCCTTGACTTTCATAAGGTCACTTCCGGTAGTGGAAAACGCTCGTTCCATCTCGTGTGCCAACGAATAGTAGTCAAAATCGTAGTCTTCTGCCTTGTCTTCCATTAGCTGCCAATACCATTTCGTGGCTGCCCCTGCCAGCAGAAGATGGAATTCACGAAAGACTTGTTGACGGCTGAAATCATACAATTCTTGCAATCGGTCCACGCGGAATAAGAAAATCTCAACTGTCATGCCGCGTCCGCTTCCATCGAACTTTAGGTTCCATCTGTCTAATCTGACATCTTTTGGTCTCGGTCCCTGAAATGATGAGTTCCGATCGATCTCTGGATGCAGTTGGTGACTCGACTCCCTCACGTTTGTTCTGAATTGCCTATGTGATGGGGTGTCCATCCGCCTGGGTGTTCATAACCGGTTAATCTGGCTATTGAGCATGTCCTGTGTTACCGGTTCCAGAGGCGGGGTCTCTTGGTATCTCAAAAAGCTGTCCGTTGGATTCGGAACAGTACGGGGCGGCGAAGGCAGTCCCTTCTGTTCGGGTCTCCTGGATGTCGGAGACTGCAATTCCGTTATCTGTGCTTTCAGCGCTTCTATCTGGGCACTCATTCCACGCTGCATTTCGTTGCTCTGCCTCAAGAGCTCCATCAATCTTTGTTCACGTCGCTCGGCAGCCTCTAAGTTGTCCTCTGAAATTGGGGAATCATACTTGATCTCCCCTTCGGCGGTCCTAGGGGTAGATTCTCCCCACCGGCGGCTCCTTCCATTTCAGAATATTGGTCCAGGTTGTTTTCTTCAGACAGGGTATCTACCTGTCCTGGCTGATTCTGTGCGCGCTCCCACGGCTCTCTTTCAGGTGAATCTCCTAGCCTTGGCGCGCTTGCGCACTGCGGGGTTGGTGATTTTCACCGCGCGTTGTTGCCCGGGTCACTCTTCCGGTGCTGGGTTGGAATAAGACCTTCTTCTTGGCCCCCTTCATTTATACGATTGGTATAAAAGCTTTACGTGATTCTTTTCAAAATACCCGGTCAGCGACGTAAACGCTGAATAAGTCGACAATAAGAATGTTTATCAACTGCGGGTGCTTCCCTCTGCTTCTCAAGTTTCTCTTCGGTCAAGAACCGTCAGATATGTAAGCCCCAAACAAAAATAAAATAAATTTCCCTAACTAGGGTGTTAGCCGCTTCTACACAACGCGGTTCCGCTAAGCTATCATGCCCTTACTTTCCCTTTCTATTCAGCTCAAATGTTCCAAACGGAATGGCTGTGTTTAGATAAGGAATCTGTCCAAAAACACCCTCCCGCCAGTCGTCGGAAAACAAGTTATTTGACCGATCATTCTCGGGCTCCACAACCGTCTCCTATTTCTCTGGACTCGAACCAAGCAAACGACCTGACCAACTAGCCTAATACCCTGTGGGGTGTCGGCCAGAGAAACTAAAAATCGTCCACCGCCCAAATATGTCAAGGGAAACCGCAAAGACTCGAACCAAGCAAACGACCGGACCGACTAGCCTAATACGTTGTGGGGCGTCGGCTTTGCGTTTCCTGTCAGTTCCCCCACCCCCATTTTGTCCTGGATCGACAAACGAACAGTAGATCCGCACCGCAACTGCTAAATGCGTTACCGTAATGCTTGCGCTCCTGCTCTTTCTGGACTCGAACCAATCAAACGACCGGACAAATGCCTACTACGTCGTGGGGCGTCGGACAGAAAGCACCTATAAATTATATTTACAAATTAAAAAAAAATTATTTCAACAAATAGTCGGTCGACACTTAGTTGTAGGTATAGTATTATAAAAAGGATAACTCATAGTTCTTGTTTTAAGGAAATTCTGGTAAATTTGTCCATGAACAAAACAGGGAATTTCTAAGGTTACAAATCATTTCAAAGTCAGGCAAAATTCTGATTGAGTGGCCACTCAACACTGACAGGCACAGAAGTTTGGGACTTTACGGTTATTAATTTAAAGACAAAAACAAATAAGTAGGTGCATATTTAAAATTATTTAAGTTCCCTGCTCTATAAAACAGTCAAGTTACTCATGGCAAACAAAGATGAAAGCTTTGCCATCCCTAGGTACATCCACTCCGATACCGCAGGCATCGAGATTGTGGACCCTGGTAAAATTCCTTAAGGAATATGAAATGCCCCACGTTGGGCGCCAATTCTGTTACGTGGGCATATTAGTGCCCGAGTCCTGACAAGGACTTGGGCCGAGGGAGATGCGTCCGATGTTCAGGTACCATTTGCCGGCATAAGCTACGTCGTATTCGGGTCGTGGGATCTTGGTAAGCCTCTCTTCTCTCCAACATAACGAGAATAAATATTAAAAGTGCCTGGAAAATAATATTAGTCATCAAGTTCGTCAGTCATCAGTCCACACTGCCCAACAAGATTAGCTGTCGCTTGATCGCAATACGATCGGGCTGTGTTTTGGCCATATTCCCTCCCCTTCACACATTCGTGTGCTAATGGATCGTCGCGGGACGCGCAATACGATCCCCTATTGTCCAGGTTGTCCGTCGAAAGTTATGTCATTGTTCTTGACCTACTTCACTCCTCGCGTCAGCACACCTCCTTTGTTAGAGTTCTAGCACACCATGGTTTCCAATTCTTTTTCACATTATAAATTTATTAGTTGATATATATCTGCGTCTGTTGATTAATCTAATTTAATTGACAATTATTCTGTTAGCGGAGAGTATCGAATTTATCACCTATGAAGGTGCACACATCAGCAAAATACTGACTATTCACGACTACAAACGTCGCTCAGAGGGCCCTTGCAATTATCATATAACTACAAGCCTGATACTCGCCGCTGAAAAAGTTTATAGTAGTCTATAAAACTGTAGGATTCTGCACGAATATTTATATATGTATGTTTATAAGAAAGGAACCGTGTCCCGACAAACTTACCCCCTCTTTAAATCCTGGGCGATGAGATCTCGACGCTCCGGATCCTGGGCTTTGGGAAAATATTATATTGGATATATATATATAAATATACGTGCACCAAAATACGGCTTTTCTTAAGTATACCAATTCACTTAAACACAAAATATATATATATTATGCCACAGGCATGCGACTTCTTCAACGGCTGGTGGAGAGATTCGTCCTCTCTAATTGTTTATCATGATTCGCACTTTGTCTATTGATTCGGTTGGTTTAAATATATTTCAGTGCATGTTTGAATGCTTGATTTTCACTTGTTATCTAATTGTATTATTTGAGGATATTGGTCCTTGGTTATGCATGAGTTCACTTTAGCTTTGGTTGGCTCGATTAACACATTTATATTGCATCACTACTTTCTCCGACGTATGCTATTGGTCGCTACGCTCTGAACGGATGGTTCCTACAGCTGAACAAATTTCAGGAGCATGGAGATCACGGATACTGCGTCCACAAACATCGCAGTATGTCGGATGTCGTCCTTATTGTTGATCTTCTCCACGTTCTTTGATGGCAATAGCGGCGCTGGTTCGACACAAGATTATTTCGAGCTGCAATTGTGTTCTCCTCAAGGACTATTGGATATGGTGGCTGGTCCTGGTGGCAGAAGACTCCATGGACGACTGCCCCAGGGAAAGTCGCATTCCCTCGAAGCTGCCGGCTTCCATCAGCAAGACACTCAAATGGATTCTCTCCCTTTCTCTATTTGTCTAAGATATTTTATACCAGACTAGAGCTTTTACTTGGCTGCGGGTATGGATCGGATAAACTAGGTGTTCCCACCTAGGATTATTGTTTCTTGATATCTGCTATCTTGGGAGTCAACGGCCGGCTGTTGCCCTTTGCCAGGTACCGGAGTATGGTTACCAATAGGTTGATAGTGGCCGTTGTTCTGACCACGCGACACCCGATAATTGCCGAATTGCTTTTTCTTCTGCCTTTACCAGTATGAGTCTGGTTAGTCACATGCACCCCTCCCCCTGGCTAAAGATTCGTCCTTGTTTCTCTATGTGAATCTTTCTATATGGAGGGCGTACGTAACAGGCTCGAAGTGATCGATGCGGACCGCATGGAATGACTTCGCAAAAGGAATCTGCGTACGACCATCGTTGTCTGTTTCGTGTTTCTTCTCCTTTTTAAGCGCCCATTCACGTGTGGCTTCGACCCACTCCTGTGATCAAGAGTCTCATGTTTTATCGGCTGAGCTGTCCGGGCTGATATCTTCACTGCTGTTGCTTTATGTTAAAGGTTATTCTGTACATTATTATCTTTCTTAAACTTGGTGCATGGAATCTGTGTTTTAATGTTTCCTCTTTTGATCCAACTGACGATCGATTAAAGCATATTTATTAGAAATGGTTTGATTTATATGTTTATAAGGTGTAAGAACTTTTGTACTACTAGAAAAGCTTTGTAGTGCTGGGCATGTTTTTCGCAGTATTTTTTAACCAGCGATCCACACGGAGACCCTACTTTTTGAACTCCGCTAACGAAGTTAATGGCGATGTTAGCAACAAGCCGCCCATCCGGGAGTTCATGTTGTCTTTCAAAAGCTCAACAAATTCATCTTCATCGATTTTATGCTTTAGTTTGAAATGCAAGTTGTGCATATCGGAGACATAATCGATGAAGGTTTGGTGCTGTCTTTGCTTGCGTTCCATTAGTTCCTTGACTTTCATAAGGTCACTTCCGGTAGTGGAAAACGCTCGTTCCATCTCGTGTGCCAACGAATAGTAGTCAAAATCGTAGTCTTCTGCCTTGTCTTCCATTAGCTGCCAATACCATTTCGTGGCTGCCCCTGCCAGCAGAAGATGGAATTCACGAAAGACTTGTTGACGGCTGAAATCATACAATTCTTGCAATCGGTCCACGCGGAATAAGAAAATCTCAACTGTCATGCCGCGTCCGCTTCCATCGAACTTTAGGTTCCATCTGTCTAATCTGACATCTTTTGGTCTCGGTCCCTGAAATGATGAGTTCCGATCGATCTCTGGATGCAGTTGGTGACTCGACTCCCTCACGTTTGTTCTGAATTGCCTATGTGATGGGGTGTCCATCCGCCTGGGTGTTCATAACCGGTTAATCTGGCTATTGAGCATGTCCTGTGTTACCGGTTCCAGAGGCGGGGTCTCTTGGTATCTCAAAAAGCTGTCCGTTGGATTCGGAACAGTACGGGGCGGCGAAGGCAGTCCCTTCTGTTCGGGTCTCCTGGATGTCGGAGACTGCAATTCCGTTATCTGTGCTTTCAGCGCTTCTATCTGGGCACTCATTCCACGCTGCATTTCGTTGCTCTGCCTCAAGAGCTCCATCAATCTTTGTTCACGTCGCTCGGCAGCCTCTAAGTTGTCCTCTGAAATTGGGGAATCATACTTGATCTCCCCTTCGGCGGTCCTAGGGGTAGATTCTCCCCACCGGCGGCTCCTTCCATTTCAGAATATTGGTCCAGGTTGTTTTCTTCAGACAGGGTATCTACCTGTCCTGGCTGATTCTGTGCGCGCTCCCACGGCTCTCTTTCAGGTGAATCTCCTAGCCTTGGCGCGCTTGCGCACTGCGGGGTTGGTGATTTTCACCGCGCGTTGTTGCCCGGGTCACTCTTCCGGTGCTGGGTTGGAATAAGACCTTCTTCTTGGCCCCCTTCATTTATACGATTGGTATAAAAGCTTTACGTGATTCTTTTCAAAATACCCGGTCAGCGACGTAAACGCTGAATAAGTCGACAATAAGAATGTTTATCAACTGCGGGTGCTTCCCTCTGCTTCTCAAGTTTCTCTTCGGTCAAGAACCGTCAGATATGTAAGCCCCAAACAAAAATAAAATAAATTTCCCTAACTAGGGTGTTAGCCGCTTCTACACAACGCGGTTCCGCTAAGCTATCATGCCCTTACTTTCCCTTTCTATTCAGCTCAAATGTTCCAAACGGAATGGCTGTGTTTAGATAAGGAATCTGTCCAAAAACACCCTCCCGCCAGTCGTCGGAAAACAAGTTATTTGACCGATCATTCTCGGGCTCCACAACCGTCTCCTATTTCTCTGGACTCGAACCAAGCAAACGACCTGACCAACTAGCCTAATACCCTGTGGGGTGTCGGCCAGAGAAACTAAAAATCGTCCACCGCCCAAATATGTCAAGGGAAACCGCAAAGACTCGAACCAAGCAAACGACCGGACCGACTAGCCTAATACGTTGTGGGGCGTCGGCTTTGCGTTTCCTGTCAGTTCCCCCACCCCCATTCTGTCCTGGATCGACAAACGAACAGTAGATCCGCACCGCAACTGCTAAATGCGTTACCGTAATGCTTGCGCTCCTGCTCTTTCTGGACTCGAACCAATCAAACGACCGGACAAATGCCTACTACGTCGTGGGGCGTCGGACAGAAAGCACCTATAAATTATATTTACGTTAATTTCAACAAATAGTCGGTCGACACTTAGTTGTAGGTATAGTATTATAAAAAGGATAACTCATAGTTCTTGTTTTAAGGAAATTCTGGTAAATTTGTCCATGAACAAAACAGGGAATTTCTAAGGTTACAAATCATTTCAAAGTCAGGCAAAATTCTGATTGAGTGGCCACTCAACACTGACAGGCACAGAAGTTTGGGACTTTACGTTTATTAATTTAAAGACAAAAACAAATAAGTAGGTGCATATTTAAAATTATTTAAGTTCCCTGCTCTATAAAACAGTCAAGTTACTCATGGCAAACAAAGATGAAAGCTTTGCCATCCCTAGGTACATCCACTCCGATACCGCAGACATCGAGATTGTGGACCCTGGTAAAATTCCTTAAGGAATATGAAATGCCCCACGTTGGGCGCCAATTCTGTTACGTGGGCATATTAGTGCCCGAGTCCTGACAAGGACTTGGGCCGAGGGAGATGCGTCCGATGTTCAGGCACCATTTGCCGGCATAAGCTACGTCGTATTCGGGTCGTGGGATCTTGGTAAGCCTCTCTTCTCTCCAACATAACGAGAATAAATATTAAAAGTGCCTGGAAAATAATATTAGTCATCAAGTTCGTCAGTCATCAGTCCACACTGCCCAACAAGATTAGCTGTCGCTTGATCGCAATACGATCGGGCTGTGTTTTGGCCATATTCCCTCCCCTTCACACATTCGTGTGCTAATGGATCGTCGCGGGACGCGCAATACGATCCCCTATTGTCCAGGTTGTCCGTCGAAAGTTATGTCATTGTTCTTGACCTACTTCACTCCTCGCGTCAGCACAGCTCCTTTGTTAGAGTTCTAGCACACCATGGTTTCCAATTCTTTTTCACATTATAAATTTATTAGTTGATATATATCTGCGTCTGTTGATTAATCTAATTTAATTGACAATTATTCTGTTAGCGGAGAGTATCGAATTTATCACCTATGAAGGTGCACACATCAGCAAAATACTGACTATTCACGACTACAAACGTCGCTCAGAGGGCCCTTGCAATTATCATATAACTACAAGCCTGATACTCGCCGCTGAAAAATTTTATAGTAGTCTATAAAACTGTAGGATACTGCACGAATATTTATATATGTATGTTTATAAGAAAGGAACCGTGTCCCGACAAACTTACCCCCTCTTTAAATCCTGGGCGATGAGATCTCGACGCTCCGGATCCTGGGCTTTGGGAAAATATTATATTGGATATATATATATAAATATACGTGCACCAAAATACGGCTGTTCTTAAGTATACCAATTCACTTAAACACAAAATATATATATATTATGCCACAGGCATGCGACTTCTTCAACGGCTGGTGGAGAGATTCGTCCTCTCTAATTGTTTATCATGATTCGCACTTTGTCTATTGATTCGGTTGGTTTAAATATATTTCAGTGCATGTTTGAATGCTTGATTTTCACTTGTTATCCAATTGTATTATTTGAGGATATTGGTCCTTGGTTATGCATGAGTTCACTTTACCTTTGGTTGGCTCGATTAACACATTTATATTGCATCACTACTTTCTCCGACGTATGCTATTGGTCGCTACGCTCTGAACGGATGGTTCCTACAGCTGAACAAATTTCAGGAGCATGGAGATCACGGATACTGCGTCCACAAACATCGCAGTATGTCGGATGTCGTCCTTATTGTTGATCTTCTCCACGTTCTTTGATGGCAATAGCGGCGCTGGTTCGACACAAGATTATTTCGAGCTGCAATTGTGTTCTCCTCAAGGACTGTTGGATATGGTGGCTGGTCCTGTTGGCAGAAGACTCCAAGGACGACTGCCCCAGGGAAAGTCGCCTTCCCTCGAAGCTGCCGGCTTCCGTCAGCAAGACACCCAAATGGATTCTCTCCCTTTCTCTATTTGTCTAAGGTCTTTTATACCAGACTAGAGCTTTTACTTGGCTGCGGGTATGGAACGGATAAACTAGGTGTTCCCACCTAGAATTACTGTTTCTTGATATCTGCTATCTTGGGACTCAACGCCCGGCTGTTGCCCTTTGCCAGCTACCGGAGTATGGTTACCAATAGGTTGATAGTGGCCGTTGTTCTGACCACGCGACACCCGAGAATTGCCGAATTGCTTTTTCTTCTGCCTTTACCAGTATGAGTCTGGTTAGTCACATGCACCCCTCCCCCTGGCTAAAGATTCGTCGTTGTTTCTCTATGTGAATATTTCTATATGGAGGGCGTACGTAACATCACATACAAATATTGCACAATGCCGATAGAGAACAACAATTTTTCGTCACAAAATTTCACATCAGAACATTTGTATGTTCAAGGTGCGGTCGTCACGACCCCTCTTTTCGTTAACAGGTTTTTTATTTGAATGCAAAAGTTTTTGTTTTAAACATCAATCATGTAATTGGTTCATTTTCCCAAAATTCGTAGAACTGAAATTGCATACTTTTCGGCACATTAGAATAAACCTGAAGAGTTATTTGCTCTGAACTGAGTTATAGTTTTTGACGCTCAATAACTTCGAAACGCGAATTTTCTTGATAATGTGTAATACGCCAAAAGTTGTGGAGTCTTAATGGCCTTCAAGTTCTGAGAGTGTTTTCAAATTCTCGAAAAACTTAACTCAATAATAAAATTTAGCTCTTATTTTGCAGAAGCTGTAATAAGAACAACTATGTCCAAGTAAAGTGTTTATATTTTAAAATTATCTTTCCAATGACACGTAAAACATGTCAAGGCGATAAAGAACTGTGACCGCTTACATTTTAGTCTTTTCTAGCTTGTTTCCGCTAATCTAGCTAAACTTCAAAAGGTTGTAGTAAAATTTGTTTCAGCACAATCGTAATACGACACAAATTATCCCATGACCGTAATACCAAAAATAAGGCAAATCGACAAACATACTTATTGTACCAGTTACTCGTAGTGTAAAAGGATACACTAGATTCGTAAAAACTATGTAAAAGTTGGAAGGAGGCGTTTCCGACCCCATAAAGTATATTTATTCTTGATTAGGATCACTAGCCGAGTCGGTCTACCAATGTCCGTCTGTTCGTCTGTCCGTATGAACGCTGACATCTAGAGCTAGAATGTAGGGAGTTGGCGTGCATATTCCTGTGCTTCCTGGGCAGCGCTAGTTTGTTTCAGCCCACTCTAACGCCCACAATAATACATTTCAAATATTCTTTAAATCGAACCAGTCTCATAAAAGATATTACCAATAAATAATCAATATTTCTGCTTTCACTAATATGATCAAACTTAAAGATCTGTACATTTTGCTTATTCAGTTTCCGATGAGCTTCATTCAACTTTCTCTACCTTCACCACAGTTTTTCCTGAACCAATCGACTTTTTAAAGGTCAGTAAAATTGAAGAAAATCACAATACCTTTCGATCGGTGTATTACTTTTTTCGATCGGACTATCATAGCAGACTCTAGTTTTGCGGCTATATATAGAAGTCTAATCGCGCACACTCCCGGTGCGATTCGTTACTAAGTCGTTCTTTTTTCACAAAAAAAAATGCAAAGTTCTAACGAAGATAGAATTTTTGTTTCTAGTATTTTCTTTTTCGGCCGATAAAAAAACACTGTTATGTGAAATTCTGAAATATAAGTAGCAATTGTGTGATCCAGCCCGTTCCGACTTATGTACCACCTGCAGTAGGAAGAAAGAAAAGTTTCATCCCAAAAGCTTTAGGGCGGAGAATCTAGTCTGCGTAGAAACACACAGCCAGATAGACACTTTTAGTGATGTTGATCAAGAATATACACTTTATAGTGTCGAAAACGTCTACTTCACTTCGTTGCAAATATCTGAATGAAGTCTCGTGGGTTTAAAAGTGAATGTTAGTTACAACAACTGTTATAAATTCCATTCTCGGAGTTCAGAAATTTGACTTAGGGCTAGCACTTTTAAATATAAGAAATTACGGTCTTAAACATTTTAAGTGGTGAACCCGAAGGGCAGTGGTGTTTACTAAGGGTTTGTATGTTTATACTTTATAAATTAGTCGTGTTGTTGTTAAAATTGAGAATTGAAGTGATATTTTTGTCATGAACAATTTTTAGGAAACTATTTTTTAAGAGATGCAACTAAGTTATTCTAGCGGAGTTCACTGATCAAGATAAATTATTTATTTTTAAAATCATAACCTCAACTTTGGGAGGCGCCTCTCTGTTTGCACTGTTTTCTAAATAGAAAACTTTAACTACAAATTGTTTTTAGGTAATGTGGAAACATCGAGCGCTGCCACTAACCAATTGTTACGTCCCAAAATGGAACTACGTGAGTCCACGAAGTGGCCATCGCTGGTTTGCTCATAGCACCCCGCCCACACACACGCAACAATGAAAGAACGGATGAACACCATTACTCGCTGCAACCGCGATCTTGCTGCTGGAGATAAAAAAATATGTAAATGTCTGCTGCGTTCGGTCCCTTCTTAGGAGAGCTTTCTGAAGGGGATTTGTATAGGATTCCCCGTGGGACTAACAAAAATTGGCTTAAAAATAGTTATACCCGTTACTCGTAGAGTAAACGGGTATACTAGATTCGTCGGAAAGTATGTAACAGGCAGAAGGAAGCGTTTCCGACCCCATAAAGTATATATATTCTTGATCAGGATCACCAGCCGAGTCGATCTAGCCATGTCCGTCTCTCCGTCTGACCGTCTGTCTGTCCGTCCGGATGAACGCTGAGATCTCGGAAAGTATAAGAGCTAGGCTATCGAGATTTGGCATGCAGATTCCTGAGCTTCTTACGCAGCGCAAGTTTGTTTCAGCAATGTGCCTCGCCCACTCTCACGACCACAAACCGCCCAAAGCTGTGACTCCTACAGTTTTGATGCTAGAATAAAAATTTGACTGAAATGTATTGTCTTCATAAAGCCAAAAAAAAGTTTGCCACGCCCACTCTAACGCCCACAAACCGCCTAAGTCTGTGGCGCACACAATTTTCATGCTAGAAAAAAATATTAACTGAAATGTTTTAGTCCCGTCAATACCTATCGATTGACCCCAAAAAAAGTTTGCCACGCCCACTGTAACGCCCATAACGCCTACCATAACCATATATTGAGATCGCGAGTAGGTGGCGGTATCTGATAGGGTATCTGATAGTCGAGGTACTCGACTATAGCGGTCTCCCTTGTTTTTTTATGGTTTTTGTCAGTGACAATGCCTATCTTTGAGAATATGAAAATATAATCAAACTTGCCCAATAGAACACCCCAAATTACGATTTCTCCAGATTATAATAAAATACCATTTGTGACTAATTATATGGACAACCACACTTGGACTTGATATATACATATAGATGTGTGACAATAAATTGTTTTGTTACGTGATATAGTAACAGATATGTTGTCCGGGAGTAAATAAATAAAATATAAACGACGCGATAAATATAGTAAATAATGTTCAATAAGACCAACTTCTCGGCTTCCGGTTAACTCTTCTTGAACAGATAAAGTTCCTGCTAAGAAAATTTGGTTTTCTCGACCGCCTAACTTTGATTAGGAGCTAATATTAAAGAATCCTTATCTGACCGTTATCTATCGGATTTTTCCATTTAACTGGTCTTTCAAATGTGAAATGGCACCTCATTCTATTTTGAAAAGAGGGTTGCCGAGATGCATATGTGCCGCATACAGACCTTGGAGTCCATGGTTTGTCTAAATTTGTCGCTTCAACGCCAAAATCTGTTAAATAGCGCATACTAAAGATTTCGTTATATTACTGCATTTTCTTCCGCGGAATATATAACTTCCTCATACGTAAAAAAAATTTATTAATCGAGGCTTGCACATTTTAGTCTTGTAACAACTAAATTAATGTGAAAAAATTTACGTCAGCATCATAGCAATCCTTTTTCGAGGAAAAATGAAATGTTATGAAACTGAATACTTTTACTTAACAAACCACAGCCCTTTTGATTTGCCACCGATTTTGCAAAATTGGTCTTAACTTTTAAAAGACAAACTAATCTATTGAATCAAGTCCTCAAAATAATTTATACAATTTTTCAGGTAGTAAAACTTAAAAAAAAAACTAGCTATCTCAAACAAAAGGCAAGAAAATATAAATTTTGGTAACTTGGTTAAAAACTCCGTTTATTGAAGATCCAACAAGTGATATGTCTTCGGAAAGGTACATCTATCTACTTTAAGATTGTGTCAACTGTCAAACGGTTAGATAATTGTTAGCAACATCGAAAGAAACATGTCTTTCGCGAATACCTCAAGAACGATTCTTTGGAAAATTTTCGGAGTGATACCAGAGTGTACAGCAAAGTGATATTAGTATAGAAAAAGCACAGCAAGCTGTGTGCTGGCACTTTACACCTTAATTTTGTGATTAACAGCACTCTCTGATTGTTTTTCGTTTAGATAAATTGAAGGAGTCGACAATCCTGATTTGCGTTTTCGACAAGTTTATCTGGTCTTCAATTTTTATATATAGGATAGACTAATTAAAAATAAAGAAGGAGGCCCGCTATAGTCGAGTGCCTCGACTATCAGATACCCGCACTTAACCGGCGCTTACATAGTAACTCTCCAGCACAATCTCTGGGTTCCCCGGTAAAATCTTGGCCATGCCCAGGGTAGAGGAACCGTTATAATTTATAAGAGTTATAGGCGTTTGAGGGCGTGAGAATGAAAGTGGCAAACTTTTTTTGCGTCAATCGATAGGTATTGACGAGACCAATGAATTTCAGTTTTTTCTAGCACTAAAACTGTATGAGCCACAGTTTTGTGCGGTTTGCGGAAGTTAGAGTGGCTTGGCTGCGTACGGAGCTAAGGAATCCAAGCCTAAAATCTCAACTCTCTATCTCTTATAGTTCCCGAGATTACAGCGTGTACACGAATAGAAAGACATTGCTACATCGACTCGGATAGTGATCCCGGTCAATAACATATATATTTTATGGGCTTGGAAACGTTTCCAACCAAATACAATACACCCTTTTACTCTACGAGTAACGATTATAATAAAAAAGTCTCCTTCAATATATTATACAGAATAAAACAAGGGAGAACGCTATAGTCGAGTACCTCGACTATCAGATACCCGTTACTCAGCTAAGGGGACCAAAGGGAAATGGAGATATGCAAGCATTAAGCGATATTGAAATGCGCCACCTATCCCATTTTTTTCTCGTCATTGAAAAATGTCTGATACGGAAAACTCGGTTCGGGCTCAAAATGAATCCACAAGTGATGTTGACTACTACCGAGTCAAAGCCCAATATATTTTGCGGCAAATGAGCTCGATGAAATCGAATCATGGAATGGATCAAATCCTTAAACCAGGCATGTGATTCTGCGCAGACATCGTTGGAAAGACTGGGTTTTGCAGAGATCTCGAGCGACCATCGGATTGAATTTTCTGAGATTTTCATGGATGTGAAGACGAAACTAAGCCGAGGCGTGTTTCGTACCCGGATGATTTTTTTCAGTGCATCGTTTGGAGAGAGAGCTCCACGGGAGAGTTGAGTGTTTTTAAATTGAACACGGTGACTTATGGAACCAAGCCAGCTGCCTTCTTGGCTATAAGGGCCATGCATCAACTCTCTTACGATGAGGAGGATTAATATCCTATTGGAGCAAATTGGGAAATTGTTTATTATGCTTGCACTTTTGTCATGCGTAGGAATTTGTAAAACGATATTTAGGAGGAGGAGGGGGAAGTTGTTTTATTATGCGTGGCCGTTTTGTTGATTCAATTAGGGTTGTAGATGATATCTGTTAGTGAACCCTTTCTTCGGTGGTGTTGGTTTGAGGGATATTAGACCGCATTCTTTTGTGGTGTGAAACAAGCGTGAGTTCAAGATCCGTGAATATCTAAACTTATATCTTCTAACTTATATTAATTTAAGGGGAGGGTAATCTTAAATGTTTCAATTCTATAGTGGAGGTAGAGGTGGTGATACCTAACAGAATATACACAAAAATAAATGAGATCGTTTATAATCATATAATATATTTGTGTTCAATTAGTTTCCATTGAGTTTTTTACAAAAATAAATGTATCTTTCCATCAATTTTAAGGCATCTTCTTCTTTCTTTTCAACATGCATACACCTGCAAGTGTCAGGTCCAACTTTACAATTATCATATGCCCATGCCCAGAATAATAGTAGTTCTCCATACTTGGAATGAATTACTGGGGTGGCTTCTACATCTTTAAAAAATGTATGAAATGATTTCAATTTTGTAACATGTTCCTTGAAGATCTCACTTCCATGCTCCTTTAAGAACTCTTCAATTTTTGAGGAAATCATTTTTTTCTTTCAACGTAATAGTCTGAATGTTTATCTTAAACTAAAGTTTGGTAGAGATAAATCATTGTATTATACTTAGATTAAGTCAAAACAATACAAAATTTAAAATTTTTTTTGTATTCTCTTTATTTTAGAATTTCAACATATGATGAAATTAATTTTCTAACTCTATATTGTTGAATTACAAAATGAAAACAAGCACAATTTCTATATTATCATTAGAAAATGTACATAAATTTAAATGTTTTCCAAATTTTTTTTTTATAAACTCCTTTACGTCAATACCCATGAACATGTTCCTTGACTCCAGTAGAAATTTCAAGTACTCTTTAGAAATCATATTTCCAAATGTATTAATAAATAAATTAATTTTATTTATTAAAAAAGAATAAGTCGGTATATTAAGATAGTTATTAGAATCAGTCATTTCGTAAACTTTTTTTCCCGATACTCAAAATGTTAATGAATGGTGAAAATGTGTTTAGGAGCTTTCGTTTGTGTAAAAGTTTAAGATTTTATGAGCATTGTTGAGAGAGCAGACACCATTCCGAGCATGAAATGAACAATATTGAACAACCAATTTCATCAATGTTAATTACATCATCAATTTTTTAAAATTTTTGTTTGAATAACCTTTTTTGTTATCCCTTACAAATTATTTCCTTTTTTCTAATTATTTCTCTTGAATACATTTGCGTTTCTTTGAAAAAGTATACTCCATCATTCCAATAAATTTTATGACATTTTTCGGACTAGTTTAAACAGGATACTTAGTAAAGGCATGGAAAATGATCAACCGATAATTAAAAACCGCCACATATTTTATTAGGATAGTAGCAAAGATAGTAGCAGATAGTAGATAGTAACAAAATATTTAATATGGTACAACCAGGGGCTTATTTTAAGTACTTTTTCTTTAAACTAAACCAATAGCTTCTTTTGGTTTCGATAAAATCTTTCCTTCATCTGCATCGTCATGTGTAGGAAGCTCTTTATTCCAGGATTGTATTTCGGCTGTCCCGAAAATTTGATAAACAAGATAGGTAAATATTGAGATAATGGCGGCAACTCCAAACACGCTTCGCCACTGATCAATGGAGTCCTAAAAATATAGATAGTAGTTTCAACGTTAATGGACGTAACTATTTTCTATATTTACTTATAGCTCACAAGATGTTGGGCTTTATAGTGAAAATCAATTTATCAGTGGAAAAACAAAAATCACTTAACCCATATTTTTGGCTTAAAACCATTTTAAGACAATAAAGGCGAATAACTTCGGCAACCCTAAGTTAATATGCAGCTTAAATCAAATAAAAGCATCTCTTAACGAGATAAGGGGTTGTGACAATCACACCTTCAACATACAAAAGTTTTAATATCAAATTTTCGAGACAAAAAATGCTTTTACATTCGACTAAATAAATACGTTCTAATATGTTTTCATTCTTTCCGCTTCAGCCAAATTTCTAAGCTTCTCACATACAAATATTGCACAATGCCGATAGAGAACATTTAAAAAAGTGTATTTGCTTGGTCAAATGAACAACAATTTTTCGTCACAAAATTTCACATCAGAACATTTGTATGTTCAAGGTGCGGTCGTCACGACCCCTCTTTTCGTTAACAGGTTTTTTATTTGAATGCAGAAGTTTTTGTTTTAAACATCAATCATGTAATTGGTTCATTTTCCCAAAATTCGTAGAACTGAAATTGCATACTTTTCGGCACATTAAAATGAACCTGAAGAGTTATTTGCTCTGAACTGAGTTATAGTTTTTGACGCTCAATAACTTCGAAACGCGAATTTTCTTGATAATGTGTAATACGCCAAAAGTTGTGGAGTCTTAATGGCCTTCAAGTTCTGAGAGTGTTTTCAAATTCTCGAAAAACTTAACTCAATAATAAAATTAAGCTTTTATTTTGCGGGGGTTCTAATAAGAACAATTGTGTTTAAAGTGTTTATATTTTAAAATTATCTTTCCAATGACATGTAAAACATGTCAAGGCGATAAAGAACTGTGACCGTTTACATTTTAGTCTTTTCTAGCTTGTTTCCGCTAATCTAGCTAAACTTCAAAAGGTTGTAGTAAAATTTGTTTCAGCACAATCGTAATATGACACAAATTATCCCATGACCGTAATACCAAAAATAAGGCAAATCGACAAACATACTTATTGTACCAGTTACTCGTAGTGTAAAAGGATACACTAGATTCGTAAAAAACTATGTAAAAGTTGGAAGGAGGCGTTTCCGACCCCATAAAGTATATTTGTTCTTGATCAGGATCAATAGCCGAGTCGGTCTACCAATGTCCGTCTGTTCGTCTGTCCGTATGAACGCTAACATCTAGAGCTAGAATGTAGGGAGTTGGCGTGCAAATTTCTGTGCGCCACCTATCCCATTTTTTTCTCGTCATTGAAAAATGTCTGATACGGAAAACTCGGTTCGGGCTCAAAATGAATCCACAAGTGATGTTGACTACTACCGAGTCAAAGCCCAATATATTTTGCGGCAAATGAGCTCGATGAAATCGAATCATGGAATGGATCAAATCCTTAAACCAGGCATGTGATTCTGCGCAGACATCGTTGGAAAGACTGGGTTTTGCAGAGATCTCGAGCGACCATCGGATTGAATTTTCTGAGATTTTCATGGATGTGAAGACGAAACTAAGCCGAGGCGTGTTTCGTACCCGGATGATTTTTTTCAGTGCATCGTTTGGAGAGAGAGCTCCACGGGAGAGTTGAGTGTTTTTAAATTGAACACGGTGACTTATGGAACCAAGCCAGCTGCCTTCTTGGCTATAAGGGCCATGCATCAACTCTCTTACGATGAGGAGGATTAATATCCTATTGGAGCAAATTTGGAAATTGTTTATTATGCTTGCACTTTTGTCATGCGTAGGAATTTGTAAAACGATATTTAGGAGGAGGAGGGGGAAGTTGTTTTATTATGCGTGGCCGTTTTGTTGATTCAATTAGGGTTGTAGATGATATCTGTTAGTGAACCCTTTCTTCGGTGGTGTTGGTTTGAGGGATATTAGACCGCATTCTTTTGTGGTGTGAAACAAGCGTGAGTTCAAGATCCGTGAATATCTAAACTTATATCTTCTAACTTATATTAATTTAAGGGGAGGGTAATCTTAAATGTTTCAATTCTATAGTGGAGGTAGAGGTGGTGATACCTAACAGAATATACACAAAAATAAATGAGATCGTTTATAATCATATAATATATTTGTGTTCAATTAGTTTCCATTGAGTTTTTTACAAAAATAAATGTATCTTTCCATCAATTTTAAGGCATCTTCTTCTTTCTTTTCAACATGCATACACCTGCAAGTGTCAGGTCCAACTTTACAATTATCATATGCCCATGCCCAGAATAATAGTAGTTCTCCATACTTGGAATGAATTACTGGGGTGGCTTCTACATCTTTAAAAAATGTATGAAATGATTTCAATTTTGTAACATGTTCCTTGAAGATCTCACTTCCATGCTCCTTTAAGAACTCTTCAATTTTTGAGGAAATCATTTTTTTCTTTCAACGTAATAGTCTGAATGTTTATCTTAAACTAAAGTTTGGTAGAGATAAATCATTGTATTATACTTAGATTAAGTCAAAACAATACAAAATTTAAAATTTTTTTTGTATTCTCTTTATTTTAGAATTTCAACATATGATGAAATTAATTTTCTAACTCTATATTGTTGAATTACAAAATGAAAACAAGCACAATTTCTATATTATCATTAGAAAATGTACATAAATTTAAATGTTTTCCAAATTTTTTTTTTATAAACTCCTTTACGTCAATACCCATGAACATGTTCCTTGACTCCAGTAGAAATTTCAAGTACTCTTTAGAAATCATATTTCCAAATGTATTAATAAATAAATTAATTTTATTTATTAAAAAAGAATAAGTCGGTATATTAAGATAGTTATTAGAATCAGTCATTTCGTAAACTTTTTTTCCCGATACTCAAAATGTTAATGAATGGTGAAAAGGTGTTTAGGAGCTTTCGTTTGTGTAAAAGTTTAAGATTTTATGAGCATTGTTGAGAGAGCAGACACCATTCCGAGCATGAAATGAACAATATTGAACAACCAATTTCATCAATGTTAATTACATCATCAATTTTTTAAAATTTTTGTTTGAATAACCTTTTTTGTTATCCCTTACAAATTATTTCCTTTTTTCTAATTATTTCTCTTGAATACATTTGCGTTTCTTTGAAAAAGTATACTCCATCATTCCAATAAATTTTATGACATTTTTCGGACTAGTTTAAACAGGATACTTAGTAAAGGCATGGAAAATGATCAACCGATAATTAAAAACCGCCACATATTTTATTAGGATAGTAGCAAAGATAGTAGCAGATAGTAGATAGTAACAAAATATTTAATATGGTACAACCAGGGGCTTATTTTAAGTACTTTTTCTTTAAACTAAACCAATAGCTTCTTTTGGTTTCGATAAAATCTTTCCTTCATCTGCATCGTCATGTGTAGGAAGCTCTTTATTCCAGGATTGTATTTCGGCTGTCCCGAAAATTTGATAAACAAGATAGGTAAATATTGAGATAATGGCGGCAACTCCAAACACGCTTCGCCACTGATCAATGGAGTCCTAAAAATATAGATAGTAGTTTCAACGTTAATGGACGTAACTATTTTCTATATTTACTTATAGCTCACAAGATGTTGGGCTTTATAGTGAAAATCAATTTATCAGTGGAAAAACAAAAATCACTTAACCCATATTTTTGGCTTAAAACCATTTTAAGACAATAAAGGCGAATAACTTCGGCAACCCTAAGTTAATATGCAGCTTAAATCAAATAAAAGCATCTCTTAACGAGATAAGGGGTTGTGACAATCACACCTTCAACATACAAAAGTTTTAATATCAAATTTTCGAGACAAAAAATGCTTTTACATTCGACTAAATAAATACGTTCTAATATGTTTTCATTCTTTCCGCTTCAGCCAAATTTCTAAGCTTCTCACATACAAATATTGCACAATGCCGATAGAGAACATTTAAAAAAGTGTATTTGCTTGGTCAAATGAACAACAATTTTTCGTCACAAAATTTCACATCAGAACATTTGTATGTTCAAGGTGCGGTCGTCACGACCCCTCTTTTCGTTAACAGGTTTTTTATTTGAATGCAGAAGTTTTTGTTTTAAACATCAATCATGTAATTGGTTCATTTTCCCAAAATTCGTAGAACTGAAATTGCATACTTTTCGGCACATTAAAATGAACCTGAAGAGTTATTTGCTCTGAACTGAGTTATAGTTTTTGACGCTCAATAACTTCGAAACGCGAATTTTCTTGATAATGTGTAATACGCCAAAAGTTGTGGAGTCTTAATGGCCTTCAAGTTCTGAGAGTGTTTTCAAATTCTCGAAAAACTTAACTCAATAATAAAATTAAGCTTTTATTTTGCGGGGGTTCTAATAAGAACAATTGTGTTTAAAGTGTTTATATTTTAAAATTATCTTTCCAATGACATGTAAAACATGTCAAGGCGATAAAGAACTGTGACCGTTTACATTTTAGTCTTTTCTAGCTTGTTTCCGCTAATCTAGCTAAACTTCAAAAGGTTGTAGTAAAATTTGTTTCAGCACAATCGTAATATGACACAAATTATCCCATGACCGTAATACCAAAAATAAGGCAAATCGACAAACATACTTATTGTACCAGTTACTCGTAGTGTAAAAGGATACACTAGATTCGTAAAAAACTATGTAAAAGTTGGAAGGAGGCGTTTCCGACCCCATAAAGTATATTTGTTCTTGATCAGGATCACTAGCCGAGTCGGTCTACCAATGTCCGTCTGTTCGTCTGTCCGTATGAACGCTAACATCTAGAGCTAGAATGTAGGGAGTTGCCGTGCAAATTTCTGTGCTTCCTGGGCAGCGCTAGTTTGTTTCAGCCCACTCTAACGCCCACAATAATACATTTCAAATATTCTTTAAATCGAACCAGTCTCATAAAAGATATTACCAATAAATAATCAATATTTCTGCTTTCACTAATATGATCAAACTTAAAGATCTGTACATTTTGCTTATTCAGTTTCCGATGAGCTTCATTTCAACTTTCTCTACCTTCACCACAGTTCTTCCTGAACCAATCGACTTTTTAAAGGTCAGTAAAATTGAAGAAAATCACAATACCTTTTGATCGGTGTATTACTTTTTCGATCGGACTATCATTGCAGATTCTAGTTTTGCGGCTATATATAGAAGTCTAATCGCGCACACTCCCGGTGCGATTCGTTACTAAGTCGTTCTTTTTTCACAAAAAAAAATGCAAAGTTCTAACGAAGCTATAATTTTTGTTTCTAGTATTTTCTTTTTCGGCCGATAAAAAAACACTGTTATGTGAAATTCTGAAATAGAAGTAACAATTGTGTGATCCAGCCCGTTCCGACTTGTGTACCACCTGCAATAGGAAGAAAGAAAAGTTTCATCCCAAAAGCTTTAGGGCGGAGAATCTAGTCTGCGTAGAAACACACAGCCAGATAGACACTTTTAGTGATGTTGATCAAGAATATACACTTTATAGTGTCGAAAACGTCTACTTCACTTCGTTGCAAATATCTGAATGAAATCTCGTGGGTTTAAAAGTGAATGTTAGTTACAACAACTGTTATAAATTCCATTCTCGGAGTTCAGAAATTTGACTTAGGGCTAGCACTTTTAAATTTAAGAAATTACGATCTTAAGCATTTTAAGTGGTGAATCCGAAGGGCAGTGGTGTTTACTAAGGGTTTGTATGTTTATACTTTATAAATTAGTCTTGTTGTTGTTCAAATTGAGAACTGAAGTGATATTTTTGTCATGAATAATTTTTAAACTATTTTTTAAGAGATGCAACAAAGTTATTCTAGCGGAGTTCACTGATCAAGATAAATTATTTCTTTTTAAAATCATAACCCCAACTTTGGGAGGCGCCTCTCTGTTTGCACTGTTTTCTAAATAGAAAACTTTAACTACAAATTGTTTTTAGGTAATGTGGAAACATCGAGCACTGCCACTGACCAATTGTTACGTCCCAAAATGGAACTACGTGAGTCCACGAAGTGGCCATCGCTGGTTTGCTCATAGCACCCCGCCCACACACACGCAACAATGAACAAACGGATGAACACCATTACTCGCTGCAACCGCGATCTTGCTCCTGGAGATACAAAAATATGTAAATGTCTGCTGCGTTCGGTCCCTTCCTAGGAGAGCTTTCTGAAGGGGATTTGTATAGGATTCCCCGTGGGACTAACAAAAATTGGCTTAAAGATAGTTATACCCGTTACTCGTAGAGTAAACGGGTATACTAGATTCGTCGGAAAGTACGTAACAGCCAGAAGGAAGCGTTTCCGACCCTATAAAGTATATATATTCTTGATTAGGATCACCAGCCGAGTCGATCTAGCCATGTCGGTCTCTCCGTCTGACCGTCCGTCTGTCCGTCCGGATGAACGCTGAGATCTCGGAAAGTATAAGAGCTAGGCTATCGAGATTTGGCATGCAGATTCCTGAGCTTCTTACGCAGCGCAAGTTTGTTTCAGCAATGTGCCTCGCCCACTCTCACGACCACAAACCGCCCAAAGCTGTGACTCCTACAGTTTTGATGCTAGAATAAAAATTTGACTGAAATGTATTGTCCTCATAAAGCCAAAAAAAAGTTTGCCACGCTCACTCTAACGCCCACAAACCGCCTAAGTCTGTGGCGCCCACAATTTTCATGCTAGAAAAAAATGTTAACTGAAATGTTTTAGTCCCGTCAATACCTATCGATTGACCCCAAAAAAAATTTGCCACGCCCACTGTAACGCCCATAACGCCTAAATCTGTCTACCATAACCATATATTGAGATCGCGAGTAGGTGGCGCATTTCAATATCGCTTTACTGCTTGCATATGTCCATTTCCCTTTGGTCCCTTTGGCTGAGTAACGGGTATCTGATAGTCGAGGTACTCGACTATAGCGTTCTCCCTTGTTTTGCCTATCTTTGAGAATATGAAAATATAGTCAAACTTGCCCCAAATTACGATTTCTCCAGATTGTAATAAAATACCATTTGTGACTAATTATATGGACAACCACACTTGGACTTGATATATACATATAAATGTGTGACAATAAATTGTTTTGTTACGTGATATAGTAACAGATATGTTGTCCGGGAGTAAATAACTAAAATATAAACGACGCGATAAATATAGTAACTAATGTCCAATAAGACCAACTTCTCGGCTTCCGGCTAACACTTCTTTAACAGATAAAGTTCCTGCTAAGAAAATTTGGTTTCCTCGCCTAACTTTGATTAGGAGCTATATTACAGAATCCTTATCTGACCGTTATGTATCGGATTTTTCCATTCAATTTATCTTTCAAATGTGAAATGGCATCTCATTCTAGTTTGAAAAGAGGGTTGCCGAGATGCATATGTGCGGCATACAGACCTTGGAGTCCATGGTTTGTCTAAATTTGTCGCTTCAACACCGAAATACTGTTAAATATCGCATGCTAAAGATTTCGTTATATTACTGCATTTTCTTCCGCGGAATATATAACTTCCTCATACGTAACAAAATTTATTAATCGAGGCTTGCACATTTTAGTCTTGTAACAACTAAATTAATGTGAAAAAATTTAAGTCAGCATCATAGCAATCCTTTTTCGAGGAAAAATGAAATGTTATGAAACTGAATACTTTTACTTAACAAACCACAGCCCTTTTGATTTGCCACCGATTTTGCAAAATTGGTCTTAACATTTAAAAGACAAACTAATCTATTGAATCAAGTCCTCAAAATAATTTATACAATTTTTCAGGTAGTAAAACTTAAAAAAAAAACTAGCTATCTCAAACAAAAGGCAAGAAAATATAAATTTTGGTAACTTGGTTAAAAACTCCGTTTATTTAGATCCAACAAGTGATATGTCTTCGGAAAGGTACATCTATCTACTTTAAGATTGTGTCAACTGTCAAACGGTTAGATAATTGTTAGCAACATCGAAAGAAACATGTCTTTCGCGAATACCTCAAGAACGATTCTTTGAAAAATTTTCGGAGTGATACCAGAGTGTACAGGAAAGTGATATTAGTATAGAAAAAGCACAGCAAGCTGTGTGCTGGCACTTTACACCTTAATTTTGTGATTAACAGCACGCTCTGATTGTTTTTCGTTTAGATAAATTGAAGGAGTCGACAATCCTGATTTGCGTTTTCGACAAGTTTATCTGGTCTTCAATTTTTATATATAGGATAGACTAATTAAAAATAAAGAAGGAGGCCCGCTATAGTCGAGTGCCTCGACTATCAGATACCCGCACTTAACCGGCGCTTACATAGTAACTCTCCAGCACAATCTCTGGGTTCCCCGGTAAAATCTAGGCCATGCCCAGGGTAGAGGAACCGTTATAATTTATAAGAGTTATAGGCGTTTGAGGGCGCGAGAATGAAAGTGGCAAACTTTTTTTGCGTCAATCGATAGGTATTGACGAGACCAATGAATTTCAGTTTTTTCTAACACTAAAACTGTATGGGCCACAGTTTTGGGCGGTTTGCGGAAGTTAGAGTGGCTTGGCTGCGTACGGAGCTAAGGAATCCAAGTCTAAAATCTCAACTCTCTATCTCTTATAGTTCCCGAGATTACAGCGTGTACACGGATAGAAAGACATGGCTAGATCGACTCGGATAGTGATCCTGGTCAAGAACATATATATTTTATGGGCTTGGAAACGTTTCCAACCAAATACAATACACCATTTTACTCTACGAGTAACGACTATAATAAAAAAGTCTCCTTCAATATATTATACAGAATAAAACAAGGGAGAACGCTATAGTCGAGTACCTCGACTATCAGATTCCCGTTACTCAGCTAAAGGGACCAAAGGGAAATGGAGATATGCAAGCATTAAGCGATATTGAAATGCGCCCCCTATCCCATTTTTTTCTCGCCATTGAAAAATGTCTGATACGGAAAACTTGGTTCGGGCTCAAAATGAATCCACAAGTGATGTTGACTACTACCGAGTCAAAGCCCAATCTATTTTGCGGCAAATGAGCTCGATGAAATCGAATCATGGAATGGATCAAATCCTTAAACCAGGCATGTGATTCTGCGCAGACATCGTTGGAAAGACTGGGTTTTGCAGAGATCTCGAGCGACCATCGGATTGAATTTTCTGAGATTTTCATGGATGTGAAGACGAAACTAAGCCGAGGCGTGTTTCGTACCCGGATGATTTTTTTCAGTGCATCGTTTGGAGAGAGAGCTCCACGGGAGAGTTGAGTGTTTTTAAATTGAACACGGTGACTTATGGAACCAAGCCAGCTGCCTTCTTGGCTATAAGGGCCATGCATCAACTCTCTTACGATGAGGAGGGTTCATATCCTATTGGAGCAAATTGGGAAATTGTTTATTATGCTTGCACTTTTGTCATGCGTAGGAATTTGTAAAACGATATTTAGGAGGAGGAGGGGGAAGTTGTTTTATTATGCGTGGCCGTTTTGTTGATTCAATTAGGGTTGTAGATGATATCTGTTAGTGAACCCTTTCTTCGGTGGTGTTGGTTTGAGGGATATTAGATCGCATTCTTTTGTGGTGTGAAACAAGCGTGAGTTCAAGATCCGTGAATATCTAAAGTATGTTGCTTCTAACTTATATTAAGTTAAGGGGAGGGTAATTTTAAATGTTTCAATTCTGTAGTGGAGGTGGAGGTGGTGATACCTAATAGAATACACACAAAAGCAAATGAGATCGTTTATTTAGCCAAATACGTTTTTATTTAATCATATTCGTGTTAAATTAGTTTCCATTGAGTTTTTTACAAAAATTAATGTATCTTTCCATCAATTTTCAGGCATCCTCTTCTTTCTTTTCAACATGCATACACCTGCAAGTGTCAGGTCCAACTTTACAATTATCATATGCCCATGCACAGAACAATAGTAGTTCTCCATACTTGGAATGAATTACTGGGGTGGCTTCTACATCTTTAAAAAATGTATGAAATGATTTCAATTTTGTAACATGTTCCTTGAAGATCTCACTTCCATGCTCCTTTAAGAACTCTTCAATTTTTGAGGAAATCATTTTTTTCTTTCAACGTAATAGTCTGAATGTTTATCTTAAACTAAAGTTTGGTAGAGATAAATCATTGTATTATACTTAGAAAACAGATGTTAAAAAATGCAACAGCTGATGATACCCCCCTCGAAAGCAAAGTCAAAACAATACAAAATTTTAAATTTTTTTGTTTTCTCTTTATTTTAGAATTTTAAGTAATTATTTAATTAATTAAATAATTAGTAATTTCAAGTACTCTTTTGAAATCATATTTCCAAATGTATTAATAAATAAATTAATTTTATTTATTAAAGAAGAATAAGTCGGTCTATTAAGATAGTTATTAGAATCAGTCATTTCGTAAACTTTTTTTCCCGATACTCAAAATGTTAATGAATGGTGAAAAGGTGTTTAGGAGCTTTCGTTTGTGTACAAGTTTAAGATTTTATGAGCATTGTTGAGAGAGCAGACACCATTCCGAGCATGTAATGAACAATATTGAAAGTGATTTCCATCCATTATTTTTAGAGAGGAACAACCAATTTCATCAATGTAATTTACATCATCAATTTTTTAAAATTTTGGTTTGAATAACCTTTTTTGTTATCCCTTACAAATTATTTCCTTTTTTCTAATTATTTCTCTTGAATACATTTGTGTTTCTTTGAAAAAGTATACTCCATCATTCCAATAAATTTTATGACAATTTTCGGACTAGTTTAAACAGGATACTTAGTAAAGGCATGAAAAATGATCAACCGATAATTAAAAACCGCCACATATTTTATTAGGATAGTAGCAAAGATATAGTAAGAAAATATTTAATATGGTACAACCAGGGGCTTATTTTAAGTACTTTTTCTTTAAACTACACCAATAACTTCTTTTGGTTTCGATAAAATCTTTCCTTCATCTGCATCGTCATGTGTAGGAAGCTCTTTATTCCAGGATTGTATTTCGGCTGTCCCGAAAATTTGATAAACAAGATAAGTAAATATTGAGATAATGGCGGCAACTCCAAACACGCTTCGCCACTGATCAATGGAGTCCTAAAAATATAGATAGTAGTTTCAACGTTAATGGACGTAACTATTTTCTATATTTACTTGTAGCTCACAAGATGTTGGGCTTTATAGTGAAAATCAATTTATCAGTGGAAAAACAAAAATCACTGTAACCCATTTTTTTGGCTTAAAACCATTTAAAGACAATAAAGGCGAATAACTTCGGCAAGTCAAGTTAATATGCAGCTTAAACTATATCATGGATTTAAAATTATACGTAAGTATATTACAGAAAACGTATATTCGGAAAGCTTGTATATATGATCAAATAAAAACATCTCTTAACGAGATAAGGGGTTGTGACAATCACACCTTCAACATACAAAAGTTTTGATATCAAATTTTTGAGACAGAAAATGCTTTTACATTCGACTAAATAAATATACGTTCTAATATGTTTTCATTCTTTCCGCTTCAGCCAAATTTCTAAGCTTCTCACATACAAATATTGCACAATGCCGATAGAGAACATTTAAAAAAGTGTATTTGCTTGGTCAAATGTACAACAATTTTTCGACACAAAATTTCACATCAGAACATTTGTATGTTCAAGGTGCGGTCGTCACGACCCCTCTTTTCGTTAACAGGTTTTTTATTTGAATGCAGAAGTTTTTGTTTTGAACATCAATCGTGGTTCATTTTTCCAAAAGTCGTAGAACTGAAGTTGCATAATTTTCGGCACATTCGAATAAACCTGAAGAGTTATTTGCTCTGAACTGAGTTATAGTTTTTGACGCTCAATAACTTCTAAACGCGAATTTTCTTGATAATGTGTAATACGCCAAAAGTTGTGGAATCTTAATTGCCTTCAAGTTCTGAGAGTGTTTTCAAATTCTCGAAAAACTTAACTCAATAATAAAATTTAGCTCTTATTTTGCAGGGGTTGTAAAAAGAACAATTATGTCCAAGAAAAGTGTTTATATTTTAAAATTATCTTTCCAATGACACGTAAAACATGTCAAGGCGATAAAGAACTGTGACCGTTTACATTTTATTCTTTTCTAGCTTGTTTCCGCTAATCTAGCTAAATCTCAACTCTCTATGTCTTATAGTTCCCGAGATTACAGCGTGTACACGGATAGAAACGGATGGCTAGATCGACTCGGATAGTGATCCTGGCCAAGAACATATATATTTTATGGGCTTGGAAACGTTTCCAAGCAAATACAATACACCCTTTTACTCTACGAGTAACGATTATAATAAAAAAGTCTCCTTCAATATATTATACAGAATAAAACAAGGGAGAACGCTATAGTCGAGTACCTCGACTATCAGATACCCGTTACTCAGCTAAAGGGACCAAAGGGAAATGGAGATATGCAAGCATTAAGCGATATTGAAATGCGCCACCTATCCCATTTTTTTCTCGTCATTGAAAAATGTCTGATACGGAAAACTCTGTTCGGGCTCAAAATGAATCCACAAGTGATGTTGACTACTACCGAGTCAAAGCCCAATCTATATTGCGGCAAATGAGCTCGATGAAATCGAATCATGGAATGGATCAAATCCTTAAACCAGGCATGTGATTCTGCGCAGACATCGTTGGAAAGACTGGGTTTTGCAGAGATCTCGAGCGACCATCGGATTGAATTTTCTGAGATTTTCATGGATGTGAAGACGAAACTAAGCCGAGGCGTGTTTCGTACCCGGATGATTTTTTTCAGTGCATCGTTTGGAGAGAGAGCTCCACGGGAGTGTTGAGTGTTTTTAAATTGAACATGGTGACTTATGGAACCAAGCCAGCTGCCATGCATCAACTCTCTTACGATGAGGAGGAATCATATCCTATTGGAGCAAAAATTGTTCGTAGAGATTTCTATGTGGATGATTTAATACCTGGTGGGGACGCAGTTGAGGAGGTGAGAGAAATTCGTCGTCAGGTGATGGATTTACTGTCGCAAGGCCACTTTGTAATTCGCAAATGGTGTTCGAATGAGTCAGCAGCCCTGGAAGGAGAGTCTGAATGCGACATGGAGCAGATACCCAAATTTTATTTTCATATTTTCTTATTTCATTTTTCTCAACTGCCAACCAATCAACGACCCATTAAGCGGGTTGCATTGTCCACTCTGGAAGCCATAGATTTCTATTGCTCCTTTCATTACTGTTTGGACTTGTCTATTGTGTTGGCGTGGATTCGGCAACCTCCGAGGAAGTTTAACGTTTTCGTATCAAACAGAATCGCGAAAATTCAGGAGATAACGGAAAACATGACTTGGCATCACGTTCCTACAAACTTGAATCCGGCAAAGTAGTAGGGTAAAACGGGTCATGGCTTACTAGGTAATACATCATTCAAAAAAAGGGGGTGGGGGTGACCCTTATTAGTCACGCATGCTTGCACACAGGTGTTTTAATGACCTAATTAGCAAAATTAGGTAATAAAAGTGTGGGAAAAAGGGAGTGGGGGTGACCGTTAGGATGCACACATGTTATAATGACCTAATTAGCATAAAAAGGTCACTTAATGTGGTTCGAAAGGGGTGTGAGGTGTGAGGATCACCCCAAAGAAATGGTGAAAGTGGGGGTGGGGTGTTTTGTCTTGTCTTGTCTTTTTCTCACCCCAAAGGTGTGTGTGTGTGAGGGGTGTTTTGTCATGCGTAAAAATGTGTGGTTGTTTAGAGTGATCTTTACCCGAATAGGGTGTGTAGGAGTGTGAGAGAGGGGTGTTTTGTCATGCGTAGGAATTTGTAAAACGATATTTAGTCGGATGAGGAGGAGGTGGAAATTGTATATGCTTGCACTTTTAACATGCGTAGGAATTTGTAATACGATATTTAGGAGGAGGAGGTGGAAGTTGTTTCATTATGCGTGGCCGTTTTGTTGATTCAATTAGGGTTGTACATGATATCTGTTAGTGAACCCTTTCTTCGGTGGTGTTGGTTTGAAGGATATTAGACCGCATACTTTTGTGGTGTGAAACAAGCGTGAGTTCAAGATCCGTGAATATCTAAAGTATGTTGCTTCTAACTTATATTAAGCTAAGGGGAGGGTAATCTTAAATGTTTCAATTCTATAGTGGAGGTGGCGGTGGTGATACCTAACAGAATATACACAAAAACAACAACAGTTACCATTGAGTTTTTTAAATAAATTAATGTATCTTTCCATCAATTTTAAGGCATCTTCTTCTTTCTTTTCAACATGCATACACCTGCAAGTGTCAGAATAATAGTAGTTCTCCATACTTGGAATGAATAACTGGGGTGGCTTCTACATCTTTAAAAAATTTATGAAATGATTTCAATTTCGTAACATGTTCCTTGAAGATCTCACTTCCATGCTCCTTTAAGAACTCTTCAATTTTTGAGGAAATCATTTTTTTCTTTCAACGTAATAGTCTGAATGTTTATCTTAAACTAAAGTTTGGTAGAGATAAATCATTGTATTATACTTAGAAAACAGATGTTAAAAAATGCAACAGCTGATGATACCCCCCCTCGATAGCAAAGTCAAAACAATACAAAATTTTAAATTTTTTTTGTTTTGTCTTTATTTTAGAATTTCAACATATGATGAAATTAATTTTCTAACTCTATATTGTTGAATTACAAAATGAAAACAAGCACAATTTCTATATAATCATTAGAAAATGTACATAAATTTAAATGTTCTCCAAATGTTGTTTTTATAAACTCCTTTACGCCAATACCCATGAACATATTCCTTGACTCCAGTAGAAATTTGAAGTACTCTTTTGAAATCATATTTCCAAATGTATTAATAAATAAATTAATTTTACTTATTAAAGAAGAATAAGTCGATCTATTAAGATAGTTATTAGAATCAGTCATTTCGTAAACTATTTTTCCCGATACTCAAAATGTTAATGAATGGTGAAAAGGTGTTTAGGAGCTTTCTTTTGTGTAAAAGTTTAAGATTTTATGAGCATTGTTGAGAGAGCAGACACCATTCCGAGCATGTAATGAACAATATTGAAAGTTATTTCCATCCATTATTTTTAGAAAGGGACAACCAATTTCATCAATGTTAATTACATCATCAATTTTTTAAAATTTTTGTTTGAATAACCTTTTTTGTTATCCCTTACAAATTATTTCCTTTTTTCTAATTATTTCTCTTGAATACATTTGTGTTTCTTTGAAAAAGTATACTCCATCATTCCAATAAATTTTATGACAATTTTCGGACTAGTTTAAACAGGATACTTAGTAAAGGCATGAAAAATGATCAACCGATAATTAAAAACCGCCACAAATTTTATTAGGATAGTAGCAAAGATATAGTAACAAAATATTTAATATGGTACAACCAGGGGCTTATTTTAAGTACTTTTTCTTTAAACTACACCAATAGCTTCTTTTGGTTTCGATAAAATCTTTCCTTCATCTGCATCGTCATGTGTAGGAAGCTCTTTATTCCAGGATTGTATTTCGGCTGTCCCGAAAATTTGATAAACAAGATAAGTAAATATTGAGATAATGGCGGCAACTCCAAACACGCTTCGCCACTGATCAATGGAGTCCTAAAAATATAGATAGTAGTTTCAACGTTAATGGACGTAACTATTTTCTTTATTTACTTATAGCTCACAAGATGTTGGGTTTTATAGTGAAAATCAATTTATCAGTGGAAAAACAAAAATCACTGTAACCCATTTTTTTTGGCTTAAAACCATTTTAAGACAATAAAGGCGAACAACTTCGGCAAGCCTAAGTTAATATGCAGCTTGAACTATATCATGGATTTAAAATTATACGTAAGTATATTACAGAAAACGTATATTCGGAAAGCTTGTATATATGATCAAATAAAAACATCTCTTAACGAGATAAGGGGTTGTGACAATCACACCTTCAACATACAAAAGTTTTGATATCAAATTTTTGAGACAGAAAATGCTTTTACATTCGACTAAATAAATATACGTTCTAATATGTTTTCATTCTTTCCGCTTCAGCCAAATTTCTAAGCTTCTCACATACAAATATTGCATGTTCAAGGTGCGGTCGTCACGATCCCTCTTTTCGTTAACAGGTTTTTTTATTTGAATGCAGAAGTTTTTGTTTTGAACATCAATCGTGGTTAATTTTCCCAAAAGTCGTAGAACTGAAGTTGCATTTTCGGCACATTCGAATAAACCTGAAGAGTTATTTGCTCTGAACTGAGTTATAGTTTTTGGCGCTCAATAACTTCTAAGCGCGAATTTTCTTGATAATGTGTAATACGCCAAAAGTTGTGGAGTCTTAATTGCCTTCAAGTTCTGAGAGTGTTTTCAAATTCTCGAAAAACTTAACTCAATAATAAAATTTAGCTCTTATTTTGCAGAAGCTGTAATAAGAACAACTATGTCCAAGTAAAGTGTTTATATTTTAAAATTATCTTTCCAATGACACGTAAAACATGTCAAGGCGATAAAGAACTGTGACCGCTTACATTTTAGTCTTTTCTAGCTTGTTTCCGCTAATCTAGCTAAACTTCAAAAGGTTGTAGTAAAATTTGTTTCAGCACAATCGTAATACGACACAAATTATCCCATGACCGTAATACCAAAAATAAGGCAAATCGACAAACATACTTATTGTACCAGTTACTCGTAGTGTAAAAGGATACACTAGATTCGTAAAAAACTATGTAAAAGTTGGAAGGAGGCGTTTCCGACCCCATAAAGTATATTTATTCTTGATCAGGATCACTAGCCGAGTCGGTCTACCAATGTCCGTCTGTTCGTCTGTCCGTATGAACGCTGACATCTAGAGCTAGAATGTAGGGAGTTGGCGTGCATATTCCTGTGCTTCCTGGGCAGCGCTAGTTTGTTTCAGCCCACTCTAACGCCCACAATAATACATTTCAAATATTCTTTAAATCGAACCAGTCTCATAAAAGATATTACCAATAAATAATCAATATTTCTGCTTTCACTAATATGATCAAACTTAAAGATCTGTACATTTTGCTTATTCAGTTTCCGATGAGCTTCATTCAACTTTCTCTACCTTCACCACAGTTTTTCCTGAACCAATCGACTTTTTAAAGGTCAGTAAAATTGAAGAAAATCACAATACCTTTCGATCGGTGTATTACTTTTTTCGATCGGACTATCATAGCAGACTCTAGTTTTGCGGCTATATATAGAAGTCTAATCGCGCACACTCCCGGTGCGATTCGTTACTAAGTCGTTCTTTTTTCACAAAAAAAAATGCAAAGTTCTAACGAAGATAGAATTTTTGTTTCTAGTATTTTCTTTTTCGGCCGATAAAAAAACACTGTTATGTGAAATTCTGAAATATAAGTAGCAATTGTGTGATCCAGCCCGTTCCGACTTATGTACCACCTGCAGTAGGAAGAAAGAAAAGTTTCATCCCAAAAGCTTTAGGGCGGAGAATCTAGTCTGCGTAGAAACACACAGCCAGATAGACACTTTTAGTGATGTTGATCAAGAATATACACTTTATAGTGTCGAAAACGTCTACTTCACTTCGTTGCAAATATCTGAATGAAATCTCGTGGGTTTAAAAGTGAATGTTAGTTACAACAACGGTTATAAATTCCATTCTCGGAGTTCAGAAATTTGACTTAGGGCTAGTACTTTTAAATTTAAGAAATTACGATCTTAAGCATTTTAAGTGGTGAATCCGAAGGGTAGTGGTGTTTACTAAGGGTTTGTATGTTTATACTTTATAAATTAGTCGTGTTGTTGTTAAAATTGAGAATTGAAGTGATATTTTTGTCATGAACAATTTTTAGGAAACTATTTTTTTAGAGATGCAACTAAGTTATTCTAGCGGAGTTCACTGATCAAGATAAATTATTTCTTTTTAAAATCATAACCCCAACTTTGGGAGGCGCCTCTCTGTTTGCACTGTTTTCTAAATAGAAAACTTTAACTACAAATTGTTTTTAGGTAATGTGGAAACATCGAGCACTGCCACTGACCAATTGTTACGTCCCAAAATGGAACTACGTGAGTCCACGAAGTGGCCATCGCTGGTTTGCTCATAGCACCCCGCCCACACACACGCAACAATGAACAAACGGATAACACCATTACTCGCTGCAACCGCGATCTTGCTCCTGGAGATACAAAAATATGTAAATGTCTGCTGCGTTCGGTCCCTTCCTAGGAGAGCTTTCTGAAGGGGATTTGTATAGGATTCCCCGTGGGACTAACAAAAATTGGCTTAAAGATAGTTATACCCGTTACTCGTAGAGTAAACGGGTATACTAGATTCGTCGGAAAGTACGTAACAGCCAGAAGGAAGCGTTTCCGACCCCATAAAGTATATATATTCTTGATTAGGATCACCAGCCGAGTCGATCTAGCCATGTCCGTCTCTCCGTCTGACCGTCTGTCTGTCCGTCCGGATGAACGCTGAGATCTCGGAAAGTATAAGAGCTAGGCTATCGAGATTTGGCATGCAGATTCCTGAGCTTCTTACGCAGCGCAAGTTTGTTTCAGCAATGTGCCTCGCCCACTCTAACGACCACAAGCCGCCCAAAGCTGTGACTCCTACAGTTTTGATGCTAGAATAAAAATTTGACTGAAATGTATTGTCCTCAAAAACCCAAAAAAAAGTTTGCCACGCTCACTCTAACGCCCACAAACCGCCTAAGTCTGTGGCGCCCACAATTTTCATGCTAGAAAAAAATGTTAACTGAAATGTTTTAGTCCCGTCAATACCTATCGATTGACCCCAAAAAAAGTTTGCCACGCCCACTGTAACGCCCATAACGCCTAAATCTGTCTACCATAACCATATATTGAGATCGCGAGTAGGTGGCGCATTTCAATATCGCTTTACTGCTTGCATATGTCCATTTCCCTTTGGTCCCTTTGGCTGAGTAACGGGTATCTGATAGTCGAGGTACTCGACTATAGCGTTCTCCCTTGTTTTGCCTATCTTTGAGAATATGAAAATATAGTCAAACTTTCCCCAAATTACGATTTCTCCAGATTGTAATAAAATACCATTTGTGACTAATTATATGGACAACCACACTTGGACTTGATATATACATATAAATGTGTGACAATAAATTGTTTTGTTACGTGATATAGTAACAGATATGTTGTCCGGGAGTAAATAAATAAAATATAAACGACGCGATAAATATAGTAACTAATGTCCAATAAGACCAACTTCTCGGCTTGCGGCTAACACTTCTTTAACAGATAAAGTTCCTGCTAAGAAAATTTGGTTTCCTCGACCGCCTAACTTTGATTAGGAGCTAATATTACAGAATCCTTATCTGACCGTTATGTATCGGATTTTTCCATTCAATTGGTCTTTCAAATGTGAAATGGCATCTCATTCTAGTTTGAAAAGAGGGTTGCCGAGATGCATATGTGCGGCATACAGACCTTGGAGTCCATGGTTTGTCTAAATTTGTCGCTTCAACACCAAAATACTGTTAAATATCGCATGCTAAAGATTTCGTTATATTACTGCATTTTCTTCCGCGGAATATATAACTTCCTCATACGTAACAAAATTTATTAATCGAGGCTTGCACATTTTAGTCTTGTAACAACTAAATTAATGTGAAAAAATTTAAGTCAGCATCATAGCAATCCTTTTTCGAGGAAAAATGAAATGTTATGAAACTGAATACTTTTACTTAACAAACCACAGCCCTTTTGATTTGCCACCGATTTTGCAAAATTGGTCTTAACATTTAAAAGACAAACTAATCTATTGAATCAAGTCCTCAAAATAATTTATACAATTTTTCAGGTAGTAAAACTTAAAAAAAAAACTAGCTATCTCAAACAAAAGGCAAGAAAATATAAATTTTGGTAACTTGGTTAAAAACTCCGTTTATTTAGATCCAACAAGTGATATGTCTTCGGAAAGGTACATCTATCTACTTTAAGATTGTGTCAACTGTCAAACGGTTAGATAATTGTTAGCAACATCGAAAGAAACATGTCTTTCGCGAATACCTCAAGAACGATTCTTTGAAAAATTTTCGGAGTGATACCAGAGTGTACAGGAAAGTGATATTAGTATAGAAAAAGCACAGCAAGCTGTGTGCTGGCACTTTACACCTTAATTTTGTGATTAACAGCACGCTCTGATTGTTTTTCGTTTAGATAAATTGAAGGAGTCGACAATCCTGATTTGCGTTTTCGACAAGTTTATCTGGTCTTCAATTTTTATATATAGGATAGACTAATTAAAAATAAAGAAGGAGGCCCGCTATAGTCGAGTGCCTCGACTATCAGATACCCGCACTTAACCGGCGCTTACATAGTAACTCTCCAGCACAATCTCTGGGTTCCCCGGTAAAATCTAGGCCATGCCCAGGGTAGAGGAACCGTTATAATTTATAAGAGTTATAGGCGTTTGAGGGCGCGAGAATGAAAGTGGCAAACTTTTTTTGCGTCAATCGATAGGTATTGACGAGACCAATGAATTTCAGTTTTTTCTAACACTAAAACTGTATGGGCCACAGTTTTGGGCGGTTTGCGGAAGTTAGAGTGGCTTGGCTGCGTACGGAGCTAAGGAATCCAAGTCTAAAATCTCAACTCTCTATCTCTTATAGTTCCCGAGATTACAGCGTGTACACGGATAGAAAGACATGGCTAGATCGACTCGGATAGTGATCCTGGTCAAGAACATATATATTTTATGGGCTTGGAAACGTTTCCAACCAAATACAATACACCATTTTACTCTACGAGTAACGACTATAATAAAAAAGTCTCCTTCAATATATTATACAGAATAAAACAAGGGAGAACGCTATAGTCGAGTACCTCGACTATCAGATTCCCGTTACTCAGCTAAAGGGACCAAAGGGAAATGGAGATATGCAAGCATTAAGCGATATTGAAATGCGCCCCCTATCCCATTTTTTTCTCGCCATTGAAAAATGTCTGATACGGAAAACTTGGTTCGGGCTCAAAATGAATCCACAAGTGATGTTGACTACTACCGAGTCAAAGCCCAATCTATTTTGCGGCAAATGAGCTCGATGAAATCGAATCATGGAATGGATCAAATCCTTAAACCAGGCATGTGATTCTGCGCAGACATCGTTGGAAAGACTGGGTTTTGCAGAGATCTCGAGCGACCATCGGATTGAATTTTCTGAGATTTTCATGGATGTGGAGACGAAACTAGGCCGAGGCGTGTTTCGTACCCGGATGATTTTTTTCAGTGCATCGTTTGGAGAGAGAGCTCCACGGGAGAGTTGAGTGTTTTTAAATTGAACACGGTGACTTATGGAACCAAGCCAGCTGCCTTCTTGGCTATAAGGGCCATGCATCAACTCTCTTACGATGAGGAGGGTTCATATCCTATTGGAGCAAATTGGGAAATTGTTTATTATGCTTGCACTTTTGTCATGCGTAGGAATTTGTAAAACGATATTTAGGAGGAGGAGGGGGAAGTTGTTTTATTATGCGTGGCCGTTTTGTTGATTCAATTAGGGTTGTAGATGATATCTGTTAGTGAACCCTTTCTTCGGTGGTGTTGGTTTGAGGGATATTAGATCGCATTCTTTTGTGGTGTGAAACAAGCGTGAGTTCAAGATCCGTGAATATCTAAAGTATGTTGCTTCTAACTTATATTAAGTTAAGGGGAGGGTAATTTTAAATGTTTCAATTCTGTAGTGGAGGTGGAGGTGGTGATACCTAATAGAATACACACAAAAGCAAATGAGATCGTTTATTTAGCCAAATACGTTTTTATTTAATCATATTCGTGTTAAATTAGTTTCCATTGAGTTTTTTACAAAAATTAATGTATCTTTCCATCAATTTTCAGGCATCCTCTTCTTTCTTTTCAACATGCATACACCTGCAAGTGTCAGGTCCAACTTTACAATTATCATATGCCCATGCACAGAACAATAGTAGTTCTCCATACTTGGAATGAATTACTGGGGTGGCTTCTACATCTTTAAAAAATGTATGAAATGATTTCAATTTTGTAACATGTTCCTTGAAGATCTCACTTCCATGCTCCTTTAAGAACTCTTCAATTTTTGAGGAAATCATTTTTTTCTTTCAACGTAATAGTCTGAATGTTTATCTTAAACTAAAGTTTGGTAGAGATAAATCATTGTATTATACTTAGAAAACAGATGTTAAAAAATGCAACAGCTGATGATACCCCCCTCGAAAGCAAAGTCAAAACAATACAAAATTTTAAATTTTTTTGTTTTCTCTTTATTTTAGAATTTTAAGTAATTATTTAATTAATTAAATAATTAGTAATTTCAAGTACTCTTTTGAAATCATATTTCCAAATGTATTAATAAATAAATTAATTTTATTTATTAAAGAAGAATAAGTCGGTCTATTAAGATAGTTATTAGAATCAGTCATTTCGTAAACTTTTTTTCCCGATACTCAAAATGTTAATGAATGGTGAAAAGGTGTTTAGGAGCTTTCGTTTGTGTACAAGTTTAAGATTTTATGAGCATTGTTGAGAGAGCAGACACCATTCCGAGCATGTAATGAACAATATTGAAAGTGATTTCCATCCATTATTTTTAGAGAGGAACAACCAATTTCATCAATGTAATTTACATCATCAATTTTTTAAAATTTTGGTTTGAATAACCTTTTTTGTTATCCCTTACAAATTATTTCCTTTTTTCTAATTATTTCTCTTGAATACATTTGTGTTTCTTTGAAAAAGTATACTCCATCATTCCAATAAATTTTATGACAATTTTCGGACTAGTTTAAACAGGATACTTAGTAAAGGCATGAAAAATGATCAACCGATAATTAAAAACCGCCACATATTTTATTAGGATAGTAGCAAAGATATAGTAAGAAAATATTTAATATGGTACAACCAGGGGCTTATTTTAAGTACTTTTTCTTTAAACTACACCAATAACTTCTTTTGGTTTCGATAAAATCTTTCCTTCATCTGCATCGTCATGTGTAGGAAGCTCTTTATTCCAGGATTGTATTTCGGCTGTCCCGAAAATTTGATAAACAAGATAAGTAAATATTGAGATAATGGCGGCAACTCCAAACACGCTTCGCCACTGATCAATGGAGTCCTAAAAATATAGATAGTAGTTTCAACGTTAATGGACGTAACTATTTTCTATATTTACTTGTAGCTCACAAGATGTTGGGCTTTATAGTGAAAATCAATTTATCAGTGGAAAAACAAAAATCACTGTAACCCATTTTTTTGGCTTAAAACCATTTAAAGACAATAAAGGCGAATAACTTCGGCAAGTCAAGTTAATATGCAGCTTAAACTATATCATGGATTTAAAATTATACGTAAGTATATTACAGAAAACGTATATTCGGAAAGCTTGTATATATGATCAAATAAAAACATCTCTTAACGAGATAAGGGGTTGTGACAATCACACCTTCAACATACAAAAGTTTTGATATCAAATTTTTGAGACAGAAAATGCTTTTACATTCGACTAAATAAATATACGTTCTAATATGTTTTCATTCTTTCCGCTTCAGCCAAATTTCTAAGCTTCTCACATACAAATATTGCACAATGCCGATAGAGAACATTTAAAAAAGTGTATTTGCTTGGTCAAATGTACAACAATTTTTCGACACAAAATTTCACATCAGAACATTTGTATGTTCAAGGTGCGGTCGTCACGACCCCTCTTTTCGTTAACAGGTTTTTTATTTGAATGCAGAAGTTTTTGTTTTGAACATCAATCGTGGTTCATTTTTCCAAAAGTCGTAGAACTGAAGTTGCATAATTTTCGGCACATTCGAATAAACCTGAAGAGTTATTTGCTCTGAACTGAATTATAGTTTTTGACGCTCAATAACTTCTAAACGCGAATTTTCTTGATAATGTGTAATACGCCAAAAGTTGTGGAATCTTAATTGCCTTCAAGTTCTGAGAGTGTTTTCAAATTCTCGAAAAACTTAACTCAATAATAAAATTTAGCTCTTATTTTGCAGGGGTTGTAAAAAGAACAATTATGTCCAAGAAAAGTGTTTATATTTTAAAATTATCTTTCCAATGACACGTAAAACATGTCAAGGCGATAAAGAACTGTGACCGTTTACATTTTATTCTTTTCTAGCTTGTTTCCGCTAATCTAGCTAAATCTCAACTCTCTATGTCTTATAGTTCCCGAGATTACAGCGTGTACACGGATAGAAACGGATGGCTAGATCGACTCGGATAGTGATCCTGGCCAAGAACATATATATTTTATGGGCTTGGAAACGTTTCCAAGCAAATACAATACACCCTTTTACTCTACGAGTAACGATTATAATAAAAAAGTCTCCTTCAATATATTATACAGAATAAAACAAGGGAGAACGCTATAGTCGAGTACCTCGACTATCAGATACCCGTTACTCAGCTAAAGGGACCAAAGGGAAATGGAGATATGCAAGCATTAAGCGATATTGAAATGCGCCACCTATCCCATTTTTTTCTCGTCATTGAAAAATGTCTGATACGGAAAACTCTGTTCGGGCTCAAAATGAATCCACAAGTGATGTTGACTACTACCGAGTCAAAGCCCAATCTATATTGCGGCAAATGAGCTCGATGAAATCGAATCATGGAATGGATCAAATCCTTAAACCAGGCATGTGATTCTGCGCAGACATCGTTGGAAAGACTGGGTTTTGCAGAGATCTCGAGCGACCATCGGATTGAATTTTCTGAGATTTTCATGGATGTGAAGACGAAACTAAGCCGAGGCGTGTTTCGTACCCGGATGATTTTTTTCAGTGCATCGTTTGGAGAGAGAGCTCCACGGGAGTGTTGAGTGTTTTTAAATTGAACATGGTGACTTATGGAACCAAGCCAGCTGCCATGCATCAACTCTCTTACGATGAGGAGGAATCATATCCTATTGGAGCAAAAATTGTTCGTAGAGATTTCTATGTGGATGATTTAATACCTGGTGGGGACGCAGTTGAGGAGGTGAGAGAAATTCGTCGTCAGGTGATGGATTTACTGTCGCAAGGCCACTTTGTAATTCGCAAATGGTGTTCGAATGAGTCAGCAGCCCTGGAAGGAGAGTCTGAATGCGACATGGAGCAGATACCCAAATTTTATTTTCATATTTTCTTATTTCATTTTTCTCAACTGCCAACCAATCAACGACCCATTAAGCGGGTTGCATTGTCCACTCTGGAAGCCATAGATTTCTATTGCTCCTTTCATTACTGTTTGGACTTGTCTATTGTGTTGGCGTGGATTCGGCAACCTCCGAGGAAGTTTAACGTTTTCGTATCAAACAGAATCGCGAAAATTCAGGAGATAACGGAAAACATGACTTGGCATCACGTTCCTACAAACTTGAATCCGGCAAAGTAGTAGGGTAAAACGGGTCATGGCTTACTAGGTAATACATCATTCAAAAAAAGGGGGTGGGGGTGACCCTTATTAGTCACGCATGCTTGCACACAGGTGTTTTAATGACCTAATTAGCAAAATTAGGTAATAAAAGTGTGGGAAAAAGGGAGTGGGGGTGACCGTTAGGATGCACACATGTTATAATGACCTAATTAGCATAAAAAGGTCACTTAATGTGGTTAGAAAGGGGTGTGAGGTGTGAGGATCACCCCAAAGAAATGGTGAAAGTGGGGGTGGGGTGTTTTGTCTTGTCTTGTCTTTTTCTCACCCCAAAGGTGTGTGTGTGTGAGGGGTGTTTTGTCATGCGTAAAAATGTGTGGTTGTTTAGAGTGATCTTTACCCGAATAGGGTGTGTAGGAGTGTGAGAGAGGGGTGTTTTGTCATGCGTAGGAATTTGTAAAACGATATTTAGTCGGATGAGGAGGAGGTGGAAATTGTATATGCTTGCACTTTTGTCATGCGTAGGAATTTGTAAAACGATATTTAGGAGGAGGAGGTGGAAGTTGTTTCATTATGCGTGGCCGTTTTGTTGATTCAATTAGGGTTGTACATGATATCTGTTAGTGAACCCTTTCTTCGGTGGTGTTGGTTTGAAGGATATTAGACCGCATACTTTTGTGGTGTGAAACAAGCGTGAGTTCAAGATCCGTGAATATCTAAAGTATGTTGCTTCTAACTTATATTAAGCTAAGGGGAGGGTAATCTTAAATGTTTCAATTCTATAGTGGAGGTGGCGGTGGTGATACCTAACAGAATATACACAAAAACAACAACAGTTACCATTGAGTTTTTTAAATAAATTAATGTATCTTTCCATCAATTTTAAGGCATCTTCTTCTTTCTTTTCAACATGCATACACCTGCAAGTGTCAGAATAATAGTAGTTCTCCATACTTGGAATGAATAACTGGGGTGGCTTCTACATCTTTAAAAAATTTATGAAATGATTTCAATTTCGTAACATGTTCCTTGAAGATCTCACTTCCATGCTCCTTTAAGAACTCTTCAATTTTTGAGGAAATCATTTTTTTCTTTCAACGTAATAGTCTGAATGTTTATCTTAAACTAAAGTTTGGTAGAGATAAATCATTGTATTATACTTAGAAAACATATGTTAAAAAATGCAACAGCTGATGATACCCCCCTCGAAAGCAAAGTCAAAATTTTACATTTTAATTGTTTTCTCTTTAAATTTAAAATTTCTCCAAATGTTGTTTTTATACCCTTGCAGAGGGTATAATGATTTCAGTCAGAAGTTTGCAACGTCCGACCCCATAAAGTATATATATTCTTGATCAGCATCACTAGACGAGTCGATCTAGCCATGTTCTTCTGTCCGTCCGTTTCTACGCAAACTAGTCTCTCAGTTTTAAAGCTTTCGGGCCGAAACTTTCCCAAAAGTCTTATATCTTTTGCAGGTAGTATATATGTCGGAACCAGCCGGATCGGACAACTATATCTTATAGCTCCCTAGGAATAATAGGAAAAAAAAATGTTAAAAAATTATATCTTTGGTGTTTTTTTAACATATTACCTCCTTTCCTTGGAAACAACATTTTTTAATTAGTTTTGAATTTCGAATTAAATTTTATCAAAATCGGAAGACTATATCATAGCTGCCATAGGAACGATCGGAAAATTGGTGGGAAAATAATATGAAACATGTTATAGCTTCGGTGTTTTTTGATATATTATCTTATACTATTGGAAATAACATTTTGTGTATTTTTAAGAATTTCAAATTATATTTAATACAAATCGGACGACTCTAACATATAGCTGTCAAAGAAACGGTCAGCGAAATAATGAAATATTTATTATACCCTTGCATTTATTATTATACCCGTTACTCGTAGAGTAAAAGGGTATACTAGATTCGTCGGAAAGTATGTAACAGGCAGAAGGAAGCGTTTCCGACCCCATAAAGTATATATATTCTTGATCAGGATCACTAGCCGAGTCGATCTAGCCATGTCCGTCTGTCCGTCTGTCCGTATGAACGCTGAGATCTCTGAAACTATGAGAGTTACAATACTGGGATTAGGCACGCAGATTCCTGAGATTCCTGCGCAGCGCAAGTTTGTTTCAGTAGAGTGCCACGCCCACTCTAACGCCCACAAGCCGCCCAAAACTGTGGCTCATACAGTTTTGATGCTAGATAGAAAATTTTAACTGAAATGTATTGTTTTCATCAATACCTATTGATTGACCCAAAAAAAAGTTTGCCACGCCCACTTTAACGCCCACAAACCGCGAAAACCTGTGACGCCCACAATTTTCATGCTAGATAAACAAATTTAACTGAAATGTATTGGTCTTGTTAATACCTATCGATTGGTCCAAAAAAAAAATTTCCACGCCCACTCTAACGCCCATAACGCTTAAATCTGTATACCGCCGGTAGGTGGCGCATTTTAATCTCGCTTTGCTACTTGCATATCTCTATTTAGCTGAGTAACGGGTATCTGATAGTCGAGGTACTCGACTATAGCGTTCTTCCTTGTTTTTATATTATTTTTTTGTAATTGATTTTTTTAGCCATGTCCGTCTGTCTTAAAGCTATCGCGCTGAAACTTTTCCAAAAGTCTTCTTTCTTATGCAGAAAGTATATAAGTCGGAACCAGCCTGATCGGACAACTATATCTTATAGCTCCCATGGGAATAATCGAAAAAATTTTTTTTTATTATATCTAAGGTGTTTTTTATTTTTAACATATAACCTCCTACGCTTGGAAATAACATTTTTTAATTAGTTCTGAATTTCGAATTTAAAATTTAAAAATAAAATGAAACAAATTATAGCTTCGGTGTTTCTTGGCATATTATTATCTTATGCTATTGGGAATAACATTTTTTGTATTTTTAAGAATTTCGTATTTAAATTTAATAAAAATCGGACGACTCTAACATATAGCTGTCAAAGAAACGGCCGGCGAAATAATGAAATAATTATTTAAAAAAAAAAATGTTGCTTTGTTGTTTTCCTTTACTCTGGGTATAGAATATTTTAACTTTTTAGAATTACGAAATTAATTTTACACAAAAAACTGACGACTATAATATTTTGCTGAATGGGGTGGTGTTAGGACACGAATAACATGGATACAGGTGTCCAAATTATAAGGTAGGATACCCGTTTTTCCTATTTTAGATTACAGAAATAACCTTAACAAGGTTGCCACGAAGCTAGATAACAGGTAATAATGCAGTTATTACGCAATCCTTAAATTAGGTAATCAACTTGGCTTACCTAATTTACCTACGAATTGTCCCTAAAATCAGGCATTGTCCGCCATCGAAAGGGTTATATGAAGGTTAATAGCAGGTATGATTCAAACCTATATATTGACCCGTAATCCTAATCCCCGGATTAGTCTGTTAAAACCAGTTGCCGAGTGACAACGTATACATTGTTGTGTGTATCTTTTATATTCAATAAATATAAACACACCGAAAGTATAAGGTGAAAAGTGAATGAAAATCCACCAAAAAGTACAAGGTGAAATGTGAATATAAGCCCATAAAAAAGTAAAAGGTGAAATGTGATTAAAAATCCACCAAAAGGTATAAGGTGAAAAGTGAAAAAAGTGTGTAACAAAATAATAAAGTATTATTATATTTTTTTCCTTTGGTAAGTATTTCTATAAAGTAAAACAGGATTCATAAATTCGTATCACATAAGTCTCTTCTGGTGAAATTCAGGTGGAACATCAATTAATATTTACCAGAATCCCGACCAAAGAGATTTTGAAAATCTCTGACAAATTTTAACCCCTTAACTTTTATACAATTATTTTTCAACAGCAAAATAAAGAGAATGCCGCGCACATCATCTTTATCTCAAGAGCAGCGCCGCCAAGCTGCGCTTAGACGAAGCCGAGCCCAATATGCTCAAAATGCGTCACAAGTAAGGACCCGTAATGCGCAGCACATTGCCTTGGCCCGTACAAGTAATTTGGAGGTAGCAGAAGAAGCTCGCTTGCGAAATTCCGCTGCTCGCTCTCAGAGAAGGAGAAGCGAAAGAATTCGAGCCAGCGAACGATTGAGGAACACTGACAATCGCGCTACCTGGAGAGCGAACGAGGAAAATCGAGGACTCGAGCGCACACGGGACGCTGAAGCGCACGCAAGCGCCAGGTCGAATTCCGAAGAGCGACGACGACAGCAGGTGCAAAATACTGCTGACCATGCTACCTGGAGATCGATCGGGAAAAATCGAGGACTCGAGCGCGCACGGGACGCTGTAGCGCGCGCAATAGTCAGGTCGGATTCCGAGGAGCGACGACGAGAGCAGTCGCGAAACACTGCTGATCATGCTACCTGGAGATCGATCGAGGAAAATCGAGGAGCAACACAGTGCATCATCGGAACACAAGACTTCAGCAAAGATTTCGGGAACAACAAATTCAGGAAATGGCTGACGAGCTACTTCTCACATACAGGTCGAGTTCACAAAATCGACAGGCGGAATCTTCCAGACAGTCACAGCGCAATATTGCTGCAAGAGCACAACTTACAGAGGATGAACGAGAGGATCAACGGGAACGCCAGCGACGGAGGAGCTACGGCAAGGGAACAATATCTTCGTAACATTAAAGACGGACCAACTAAGTTTTGTACGTGCTGTGGAGGAACGTGGTTTCCATCTCAGGTAAGTGGTTTGAACATACGTACTATTTCTTCTAAATAACCCAATTTTAGTCTAGACAATGCCTTTTTTTTTAAGCAGAAAACTTCCGAGTAAGTCCGTCAAATATCATTTTTGCAGTACATGTCGTCAAGGCGTTTCCAAAGGTAGGAGACCATCCCTTTGTCTCTCTAATGGCTTCGACTTTCCAGAGATACCTGAATGCCTTAAAAACTTGACATGTCTTGGGGAGCGCCTTATTTCTCCTCGAATCCCCTTCATGCGTATTATATCCCTTGGATATGAAAGGCAATGCGGAATAAGAGGCGCTGTAGTCAATGTTCCAATTTCAGTACCTGATACTGTAAGCGTACTCCCGCGCACCTTTGATTCGACCCATGTAATCCAGGTTCATTTAAAAAGAAAGTTAGAATATTCCCATAATTTCATGACGGAAACTATTCGACCCGCTCGGGTTATTCAAGCTGTGCGATACTTGGTTAGCACTGAGCTCTACAGAAAGCACCTTTGACGGTGATTGGCTCAATCATTGGCTTTTATCGCAGAAGAATCGTCGTAGAAGAGCTTCTTCGTCAACATTCTCATTCTCAATCAAATGACGCGCAAGAAGGTGATTTAAATCCCGGAGGTCATGAAACCCTATTAGAAAACGATGATATTGGACTTCAGCGTATTGCTATGGCTCCCGGAGAAGGCCGCATTCCAACAAATTTAACCCTTGACGACGACGCAGAAGAACTTTCCTTCCCAACTATTTCTTGCGGCGAAATATTTAAGGGGAATTCGACCTATGCAAAAAAAGCAAATTGCAAAGTACAAATTTTATGAAATGCAACGAATTCAAAGTTCTATTTCCATTGCCCTACGAAAAAAATGAGGTGCAGTTACTGCTGCAAATGTGAGGGATAATTCATTTGTTGACAGTCTTGTACAACATGACGATGGATTTCACATTCTAAAAGGCCTCCGTTCAGCTCCAGCACTGCCTCCAGGGAGGCAGAAAAAAAGAAAGTTATAGCCATGATAAGACAATCTGGGTTGCCTACATTCTTCATAACCCTCTCTGCTGCTGAATCTAAATGGAACGAACTCTTAGTTATTCTATCTCTTTTATTGGATAGCAGTGACATTACTGAGGAAGAGGCAGCAGATCTTTCTAGCGCCAAAAAGCTAGATTAATTCGATCGGACCCAGTAACGTGCTCCCGGTACTTCGACTACAGGTTCCGGCAACTAATGAAATTATTTAAAAGCTCCGAGATATTTGGTGAGTTAAGACTCGTCCATTATTATTGGAGGATCGAGTTCCATCACAGAGGATCGCCGCACTCTCATGGCATGTATTGGTTTTCTGGTGCCCCAAAGCTAGAAGGACCCGATAATGCCGAAGAGGTCACCCGCTTTATTGATCGTTTCATTATTACCAGCGGGGACGATCCTGAAATTCATGAAGTAATTCAATATCAGCGCCATAAGCACAGCGCTTCATGTTTAAGGGAACTGCGAGGACAACAATTCTGCCGTTTTAATATGCCATACCCACCAATGCCTGAAACTCTGGTTTTGTATCCATTTGAAGAAAACGAATCCAACGTTGAAGAATATAAAGAAATATTTAAAAAAGTTCAAGAGCTCCTAAAGTCTGTTTCCGAAGAAGAATCGGCCATGTTTAATAATTTTGAATATTTTCTCAGCCATCTTGAAATTTCATATGAGGAGTACAAGTTCGCCAGTCGGTATAGCTTAAAGAAGCCCCAAGTATTTTTTCGTCGCCAATTTTCTGATAGGTTGCTAAATGCTTACAATAGAAATATTTTAGGCTTGCATAGAGCAAACATGGATATTCAATTCATTCTAGATGCTTACGCCTTTTGTAGTTATATAATTAGCTACATAAATAAATCCAACCGTGGCGTGTCGCAACTGCTTCGAGAAGCAATGACAGAAATAAGCCATGGAAGTGTTTCCGTCAAAAGAAAATTGCAGCATTTAGGGAGCAAGTTTATTAACGCTACAGAAATATCTGCCCAAGAAGCTGCATACAACATTTTAGGTTTACACTTGTCTGAGGCTAATGAAGGGAATGTTTTTATTAACACTTGCCATCCAGATAAAAGGGTCCGGATAGTCCGATCTAACAGAGAATTAGAACAGCTTCCCGCAAACTCAACAGATATTTTTGAGCGAAATTTACTTGATCGATACGTGCAAAGACATAAACAACTAGAATCGTTATGTCTTGCGGAATTTGCGGCTTGGTTCAAATTCTCCAAGCTAAATGCACGGTCAGAACAGTCAAACGAAGAATATGACGAACTAATCGACTTTGGTGCAGATGAAGAAAATAACGTTGCTGCACAAAGTTACCAAATGCTGGATGGGACTGGTAGGGTAAAAAGACGTAATCATGCCCTAGTTCTTAGGTGGGTTCGCTTCAGTTTAAGCTCTTCTCCATCAGATTATTTTAGAGAGCACGTTATGCTCTTTTTCCCATGGAGAAGTGAAGAGACGGAACTCATTGCAAACGACAATGAAAGCACATTAAGAAATAATTTTGAAATTATTAAACGCAATAAAGAGCAATATGATGTGTTTAACGACATGGAGTTAAAGAGAGTTCTTCAAGATCTGCAAAACGTGGATAGAGAAGAAAACGGCCCCCTTCCCGAAGGGCCAGCCTCTCAATACCTTGATGAAGAGTTCAGAGCTTTGGCAGTCCCCGACGTCGGCCAAACCGTAAATGTACTCAAAGATGAAAATGAACCAAGCCAGCTGCCATGCATCAACTCTCTTACGATGAGGAGGAATCATATCCTATTGGAGAAAAAATTGTTCGTAGAGATTTCTATGTTGATGATTTAATACCTGGTGGGGACTCAGTTGAGGAGGTGAGAGAAATTCGTCGTCAGGTGATGGATTTACTGTCGCAAGGCCACTTTGTAATTCGCAAATGGTGTTCGAATTTTTTTGTATTTTTAAGAATTTCGTATTTAAATTTAATAAAAATCGGACGACTCTAACATATAGCTGTCAAAGAAACGGCCGGCGAAATAATGAAATAATTATTTAAAAAAAAAAATGTTGCTTTGTTGTTTTCCTTTACTCTGGGTATAGAATATTTTAACTTTTTAGAATTACGAAATTAATTTTACACAAAAAACTGACGACTATAATATTTTGCTGAATGGGGTGGTGTTAGGACACGAATAACATGGATACAGGTGTCCAAATTATAAGGTAGGATACCCGTTTTTCCTATTTTAGATTACAGAAATAACCTTAACAAGGTTGCCACGAAGCTAGATAACAGGTAATAATGCAGTTATTACGCAATCCTTAAATTAGGTAATCAACTTGGCTTACCTAATTTACCTACGAATTGTCCCTAAAATCAGGCATTGTCCGCCATCGAAAGGGTTATATGAAGGTTAATAGCAGGTATGATTCAAACCTATATATTGACCCGTAATCCTAATCCCCGGATTAGTCTGTTAAAACCAGTTGCCGAGTGACAACGTATACATTGTTGTGTGTATCTTTTATATTCAATAAATATAAACACACCGAAAGTATAAGGTGAAAAGTGAATGAAAATCCACCAAAAAGTACAAGGTGAAATGTGAATATAAGCCCATAAAAAAGTAAAAGGTGAAATGTGATTAAAAATCCACCAAAAGGTATAAGGTGAAAAGTGAAAAAAGTGTGTAACAAAATAATAAAGTATTATTATATTTTTTTCCTTTGGTAAGTATTTCTATAAAGTAAAACAGGATTCATAAATTCGTATCACATAAGTCTCTTCTGGTGAAATTCAGGTGGAACATCAATTAATATTTACCAGAATCCCGACCAAAGAGATTTTGAAAATCTCTGACAAATTTTAACCCCTTAACTTTTATACAATTATTTTTCAACAGCAAAATAAAGAGAATGCCGCGCACATCATCTTTATCTCAAGAGCAGCGCCGCCAAGCTGCGCTTAGACGAAGCCGAGCCCAATATGCTCAAAATGCGTCACAAGTAAGGACCCGTAATGCGCAGCACATTGCCTTGGCCCGTACAAGTAATTTGGAGGTAGCAGAAGAAGCTCGCTTGCGAAATTCCGCTGCTCGCTCTCAGAGAAGGAGAAGCGAAAGAATTCGAGCCAGCGAACGATTGAGGAACACTGACAATCGCGCTACCTGGAGAGCGAACGAGGAAAATCGAGGACTCGAGCGCACACGGGACGCTGAAGCGCACGCAAGCGCCAGGTCGAATTCCGAAGAGCGACGACGACAGCAGGTGCAAAATACTGCTGACCATGCTACCTGGAGATCGATCGGGAAAAATCGAGGACTCGAGCGCGCACGGGACGTTGTAGCGCGCGCAATAGTCAGGTCGGATTCCGAGGAGCGACGACGAGAGCAGTCGCGAAACACTGCTGATCATGCTACCTGGAGATCGATCGAGGAAAATCGAGGAGCAACACAGTGCATCATCGGAACACAAGACTTCAGCAAAGATTTCGGGAACAACAAATTCAGGAAATGGCTGACGAGCTACTTCTCACATACAGGTCGAGTTCACAAAATCGACAGGCGGAATCTTCCAGACAGTCACAGCGCAATATTGCTGCAAGAGCACAACTTACAGAGGATGAACGAGAGGATCAACGGGAACGCCAGCGACGGAGGAGCTACGGCAAGGGAACAATATCTTCGTAACATTAAAGACGGACCAACTAAGTTTTGTACGTGCTGTGGAGGAACGTGGTTTCCATCTCAGGTAAGTGGTTTGAACATACGTACTATTTCTTCTAAATAACCCAATTTTAGTCTAGACAATGCCTTTTTTTTTAAGCAGAAAACTTCCGAGTAAGTCCGTCAAATATCATTTTTGCAGTACATGTCGTCAAGGCGTTTCCAAAGGTAGGAGACCATCCCTTTGTCTCTCTAATGGCTTCGACTTTCCAGAGATACCTGAATGCCTTAAAAACTTGACATGTCTTGGGGAGCGCCTTATTTCTCCTCGAATCCCCTTCATGCGCATTATATCCCTTGGATATGAAAGGCAATGCGGAATAAGAGGCGCTGTAGTCAATGTTCCAATTTCAGTACCTGATACTGTAAGCGTACTCCCGCGCACCTTTGATTCGACCCATGTAATCCAGGTTCATTTAAAAAGAAAGTTAGAATATTCCCATAATTTCATGACGGAAACTATTCGACCCGCTCGGGTTATTCAAGCTGTGCGATACTTGGTTAGCACTGAGCTCTACAGAAAGCACCTTTGACGGTGATTGGCTCAATCAAATGGGAGCCGAAGAAGAGATACCTTTTATCGCAGAAGAATCGTCGTAGAAGAGCTTCTTCGTCAACATTCTCATTCTCAATCAAATGACGCGCAAGAAGGTGATTTAAATCCCGGAGGTCATGAAACCCTATTAGAAAACGATGATATTGGACTTCAGCGTATTGCTATGGCTCCCGGAGAAGGCCGCATTCCAACAAATTTAACCCTTGACGACGACGCAGAAGAACTTTCCTTCCCAACTATTTCTTGCGGCGAAATATTTAAGGGGAATTCGACCTATGCAAAAAAAGCAAATTGCAAAGTACAAATTTTATGAAATGCAACGAATTCAAAGTTCTATTTCCATTGCCCTACGAAAAAAATGAGGTGCAGTTACTGCTGCAAATGTGAGGGATAATTCATTTGTTGACAGTCTTGTACAACATGACGATGGATTTCACATTCTAAAAGGCCTCCGTTCAGCTCCAGCACTGCCTCCAGGGAGGCAGAAAAAAAGAAAGTTATAGCCATGATAAGACAATCTGGGTTGCCTACATTCTTCATAACCCTCTCTGCTGCTGAATCTAAATGGAACGAACTCTTAGTTATTCTATCTCTTTTATTGGATAGCAGTGACATTACTGAGGAAGAGGCAGCAGATCTTTCTAGCGCCAAAAAGCTAGATTAATTCGATCGGACCCAGTAACGTGCTCCCGGTACTTCGACTACAGGTTCCGGCAACTAATGAAATTATTTAAAAGCTCCGAGATATTTGGTGAGTTAAGACTCGTCCATTATTATTGGAGGATCGAGTTCCATCACAGAGGATCGCCGCACTCTCATGGCATGTATTGGTTTTCTGGTGCCCCAAAGCTAGAAGGACCCGATAATGCCGAAGAGGTCACCCGCTTTATTGATCGTTTCATTATTACCAGCGGGGACGATCCTGAAATTCATGAAGTAATTCAATATCAGCGCCATAAGCACAGCGCTTCATGTTTAAGGGAACTGCGAGGACAACAATTCTGCCGTTTTAATATGCCATACCCACCAATGCCTGAAACTCTGGTTTTGTATCCATTTGAAGAAAACGAATCCAACGTTGAAGAATATAAAGAAATATTTAAAAAAGTTCAAGAGCTCCTAAAGTCTGTTTCCGAAGAAGAATCGGCCATGTTTAATAATTTTGAATATTTTCTCAGCCATCTTGAAATTTCATATGAGGAGTACAAGTTCGCCAGTCGGTATAGCTTAAAGAAGCCCCAAGTATTTTTTCGTCGCCAATTTTCTGATAGGTTGCTAAATGCTTACAATAGAAATATTTTAGGCTTGCATAGAGCAAACATGGATATTCAATTCATTCTAGATGCTTACGCCTTTTGTAGTTATATAATTAGCTACATAAATAAATCCAACCGTGGCGTGTCGCAACTGCTTCGAGAAGCAATGACAGAAATAAGCCATGGAAGTGTTTCCGTCAAAAGAAAATTGCAGCATTTAGGGAGCAAGTTTATTAACGCTACAGAAATATCTGCCCAAGAAGCTGCATACAACATTTTAGGTTTACACTTGTCTGAGGCTAGTGAAGGGAATGTTTTTATTAACACTTGCCATCCAGATAAAAGGGTCCGGATAGTCCGATCTAACAGAGAATTAGAACAGCTTCCCGCAAACTCAACAGATATTTTTGAGCGAAATTTACTTGATCGATACGTGCAAAGACATAAACAACTAGAATCGTTATGTCTTGCGGAATTTGCGGCTTGGTTCAAATTCTCCAAGCTAAATGCACGGTCAGAACAGTCAAACGAAGAATATGACGAACTAATCGACTTTGGTGCAGATGAAGAAAATAACGTTGCTGCACAAAGTTACCAAATGCTGGATGGGACTGGTAGGGTAAAAAGACGTAATCATGCCCTAGTTCTTAGGTGGGTTCGCTTCAGTTTAAGCTCTTCTCCATCAGATTATTTTAGAGAGCACGTTATGCTCTTTTTCCCATGGAGAAGTGAAGAGACGGAACTCATTGCAAACGACAATGAAAGCACATTAAGAAATAATTTTGAAATTATTAAACGCAATAAAGAGCAATATGATGTGTTTAACGACATGGAGTTAAAGAGAGTTCTTCAAGATCTGCAAAACGTGGATAGAGAAGAAAACGGCCCCCTTCCCGAAGGGCCAGCCTCTCAATACCTTGATGAAGAGTTCAGAGCTTTGGCAGTCCCCGACGTCGGCCAAACCGTAAATGTACTCAAAGATGAAAATGAACCAAGCCAGCTGCCATGCATCAACTCTCTTACGATGAGGAGGAATCATATCCTATTGGAGAAAAAATTGTTCGTAGAGATTTCTATGTTGATGATTTAATACCTGGTGGGGACTCAGTTGAGGAGGTGAGAGAAATTCGTCGTCAGGTGATGGATTTACTGTCGCAAGGCCACTTTGTAATTCGCAAATGGTGTTCGAATGAGTCAGCAGCCCTGGAAGGAGAGTCTGAATGCGACATGGAGCAGATACCCAAATTTTATTTTCATATTTTCTTATTTAATTTTTCTCAACTGCCAACCAATCAACGACCCATTAAGCGGGTTGCATTGTCCACTCTGGAAGCCATAGATTTCTATTGCACCTTTCATTGCTGTTTGGACTTGTCTATTGTGTTGGCGTGGATTCGGCAACCTCCGAGGAAGTTTAACGTTTTCGTATCAAACAGAATCGCGAAAATTCAGGAGATAACGGAAAACATGACTTGGCATCACGTTCCTACAAACTTGAATCCGGCAAAGTAGTAGGGTAAAACGGGTCATGGCTTACTAGGTAATACATCATTCAAAAAAAGGGGGTGGGGGTGACCCTTATTAGTCACGCATGCTTCCACACAGGTGTTTTAATGACCTAATTAGCATAATTAGGTAATAAAAGTGTGGGAAAAAGGGAGTGGGGGTGACCGTTAGGATGCACACATGTTATAATGACCTAATTAGCATAAAAAGGTCACTTAATGTGGTTCGAAAGGGGTGTGAGGTGTGAGGATCACCCCAAAGAAATGGTGAAAGTGGGGGTGGGGTGTTTTGTCTTGTCTTGTCTTTTTCTCACCCCAAAGGTGTGTGTGTGTGAGGGGTGTTTTGTCATGCGTAAAAATGTGTGGTTGTTTAGAGTGATCTTTACCCGAATAGGGTGTGTAGGAGTGTGACAGAGGGGTGTTTTGTCATGCGTAGGAATTTGTAAAACGATATTTAGTCGGATGAGGAGGAGGTGGAAATTGTATATGCTTGCACTTTTGTCATGCGTAGGAATTTGTAAAACGATATTTAGGAGGAGGAGGGGGAAGTTGTTTCATTATGCGTGGCCGTTTTGTTGATTCAATTAGGGTTGTACATGATATCTGTTAGTGAACCCTTTCTTCGGTGGTGTTGGTTTGAAGGATATTAGACCGCATACTTTTGTGGTGTGAAACAAGCGTGAGTTCAAGATCCGTGAATATCTAAAGTATGTTGCTTCTAACTTATATTAAGCTAAGGGGAGGGTAATCTTAAATGTTTCAATTCTATAGTGGAGGTGGCGGTGGTGATACCTAACAGAATATACACAAAAACAACAACAGTTACCATTGAGTTTTTTAAATAAATTAATGTGTCTTTCCATCAATTTTAAGGCATCTTCTTCTTTCTTTTCAACATGCATACACCTGCAAGTGTCAGAATAATAGTAGTTCTCCATACTTGGAATGAATAACTGGGGTGGCTTCTACATCTTTAAAAAATTTATGAAATGATTTCAATTTCGTAACATGTTCCTTGAAGATCTCACTTCCATGCTCCTTTAAGAACTCTTCAATTTTTGAGGAAATCATTTTTTTCTTTCAACGTAATAGTCTGAATGTTTATCTTAAACTAAAGTTTGGTAGAGATAAATCATTGTATTATACTTAGAAAACATATGTTAAAAAATGCAACAGCTGATGATACCCCCCTCGAAAGCAAAGTCAAAATATTACAAAATTTTACATTTTAATTGTTTTCTCTTTAAATTTAAAATTTCTCCAAATGTTGTTTTTATACCCTTGCAGAGGGTATAATGATTTCAGTCAGAAGTTTGCAACGTCCGACCCCATAAAGTATATATATTCTTGATCAGCATCACTAGACGAGTCGATCTAGCCATGTCCGTCTGTCCGTCCGTTTCTACGCAAACTAGTCTCTCAGTTTTAAAGCTTTCGGGCCGAAACTTTCCCAAAAGTCTTATATCTTTTGCAGGTAGTATATAAGTCGGAACCAGCCGGATCGGACAACTATATCTTATAGCTCCCTAGGAATAATAGGAAAAAAAAATGTTAAAAAATTATATCTTTGGTGTTTTTTTAACATACTACCTCCTTTCCTTGGAAATAACATTTTTTAATTAGTTTTGAATTTCGAATTAAATTTTATCAAAATCGGAAGACTATATCATAGCTGCCATAGGAACGATCGGAAAATTGGTGGGAAAATAATATGAAACATATTATAGCTTCGGTGTTTTTTGATATATTATCTTATACTATTGGAAATAACATTTTGTGTATTTTTAAGAATTTCAAATTATATTTAATACAAATCGGACGACTCTAACATATAGCTGTCAAAGAAACGGTCAGCGAAATAATGAAATATTTATTATACCCTTGCATTTATTATTATACCCGTTACTCGTAGAGTAAAAGGGTATACTAGATTCGTCGGAAAGTATGTAACAGGCAGAAGGAAGCGTTTCCGACCCCATAAAGTATATATATTCTTGATCAGGATCACTAGCCGAGTCGATCTAGCCATGTCCGTCTGTCCATCTGTCCGTATGAACGCTGAGATCTCTGAAACTATGAGAGTTACAATACTGGGATTAGGCACGCAGATTCCTGAGATTCCTGCGCAGCGCAAGTTTGTTTCAGTAGAGTGCCACGCCCACTCTAACGCCCACAAGCCGCCCAAAACTGTGGCTCATACAGTTTTGATGCTAGATAGAAAATTTTAACTGAAATGTATTGTTTTCATCAATACCTATTGATTGACCCGAAAAAAAGTTTGCCACGCCCACTTTAACGCCCACAAACCGCGAAAACCTGTGACGCCCACAATTTTCATGCTAGATAAACAAATTTAACTGAAATGTATTGGTCTTGTTAATACCTATCGATTGGTCCAAAATTGGTCCACGCCCACTCTAACGCCCATAACGCTTAAATCTGTATACCGCCGGTAGGTGGCGCATTTTAATCTCGCTTTGCTACTTGCATATCTATATTTAGCTGAGTAACGGGTATCTGATAGTCGAGGTACTCGACTATAGCGTTCTTCCTTGTTTTTATATTATTTTTTTGTAATTGATTTTTTTAGCCATGTCCGTCTGTCTTAAAGCTATCGCGCTGAAACTTTTCCAAAAGTCTTCTTTCTTATGCAGAAAGTATATAAGTCGGAACCAGCCTGATCGGACAACTATATCTTATAGCTCCCATGGGAATAATCGAAAAAATTTTTTTTTATTATATCTAAGGTGTTTTTTATTTTTAACAGATAACCTCCAACGCTTGGAAATAACATTTTTTAATTAGTTCTGAATTTCGAATTTAAAATTTAAAAATAAAATGATACAAATTGTAGCTTCGGTGTTTCTTGGCATATTATTATCTTATGCTATTGGGAATAACATTTTTTGTATTTTTAAGAATTTCGTACTTAAATTTAATAAAAATCGGACGACTCTAACATATAGCTGTCAAAGAAACGGCCGGCGAAATAATGAAATAATTATTTAAAAAAAAAATGTTGCTTTGTTGTTTTCCTTTACTCTGGGTATAGAATATTTTAACTTTTTAGAATTACGAAATTAATTTTACACAAAAAACTGACGACTATAATATTTTGCTGAATGGGGTGGTGTTAGGACACGAATAACATGGATACAGGTGTCCAAATTATAAGGTAGGATACCCGTTTTTCCTATTTTAGATTACAGAAATAACCTTAACAAGGTTGCCACGAAGCTAGATAACAGGTAATAATGCAGTTATTACGCAATCCTTAAATTAGGTAATCAACTTGGCTTACCTAATTTACCTACGAATTGTCCCTAAAATCAGGCATTGTCCGCCATCGAAAGGGTTATATGAAGGTTAATAGCAGGTATGATTCAAACTTATATATTGACCCGTAATCCTAATCCCCGGATTAGTCTGTTAAAACCAGTTGCCGAGTGACAACGTATACATTGTTGTGTGTATCTTTTATATTCAATAAATATAAACACACCGAAAGTATAAGGTGAAAAGTGAATGAAAATCCACCAAAAAGTACAAGGTGAAATGTGAATATAAGCCCATAAAAAAGTAAAAGGTGAAATGTGATTAAAAATCCACCAAAAGGTATAAGGTGAAAAGTGAAAAAAGTGTGTAACAAAATAATAAAGTATTATTATATTTTTTTCCTTTGGTAAGTATTTCTATAAAGTAAAACAGGATTCATAAATTCGTATCACATAAGTCTCTTCTGGTGAAATTCAGGTGGAACATCAATTAATATTTACCAGAATCCCGACCAAAGAGATTTTGAAAATCTCTGACAAATTTTAACCCCTTAACTTTTATACAATTATTTTTCAACAGCAAAATAAAGAGAATGCCGCGCACATCATCTTTATCTCAAGAGCAGCGCCGCCAAGCTGCGCTTAGACGAAGCCGAGCCCAATATGCTCAAAATGCGTCACAAGTAAGGACCCGTAATGCGCAGCACATTGCCTTGGCCCGTACAAGTAATTTGGAGGTAGCAGAAGAAGCTCGCTTGCGAAATTCCGCTGCTCGCTCTCAGAGAAGGAGAAGCGAAAGAATTCGAGCCAGCGAACGATTGAGGAACACTGACAATCGCGCTACCTGGAGAGCGAACGAGGAAAATCGAGGACTCGAGCGCACACGGGACGCTGAAGCGCACGCAAGCGCCAGGTCGAATTCCGAAGAGCGACGACGACAGCAGGTGCAAAATACTGCTGACCATGCTACCTGGAGATCGATCGGGAAAAATCGAGGACTCGAGCGCGCACGGGACGCTGTAGCGCGCGCAATAGTCAGGTCGGATTCCGAGGAGCGACGACGAGAGCAGTCGCGAAACACTGCTGATCATGCTACCTGGAGATCGATCGAGGAAAATCGAGGAGCAACACAGTGCATCATCGGAACACAAGACTTCAGCAAAGATTTCGGGAACAACAAATTCAGGAAATGGCTGACGAGCTACTTCTCACATACAGGTCGAGTTCACAAAATCGACAGGCGGAATCTTCCAGACAGTCACAGCGCAATATTGCTGCAAGAGCACAACTTACAGAGGATGAACGAGAGGATCAACGGGAACGCCAGCGACGGAGGAGTCGAGCTACGGCAAGGGAACAATATCTTCGTAACATTAAAGACGGACCAACTAAGTTTTGTGCGTGCTGTGGAGGAACGTGGTTTCCATCTCAGGTAAGTGGTTTGAACATACGTACTATTTCTTCTAAATAACCCAATTTTAGTCTAGACAATGCCTTTTTTTTAAGCAGAAAATTTCCGAGTAAGTCCGTCAAATATCATTTTTGCAGTACATGTCGTCAAGGCGTTTCCAAAGGTAGGAGACCATCCCTTTGTCTCTCTAATGGCTTCGACTTTCCAGAGATACCTGAATGCCTTAAAAACTTGACATGTCTTGGGGAGCGCCTTATTTCTCCTCGAATCCCCTTCATGCGCATTATATCCCTCGGATATGAAAGGAATGCGGAATAAGAGGCGCTGTAGTCAATGTTCCAATTTCAGTACCTGATACTGTAAGCGTACTCCCGTGCACCTTTGATTCGACCCATGTAATCCAGGTTCATTTAAAAAGAAAGTTAGAATATTCCCATAATTTCATGACGGAAACTATTCGACCCGCTCGGGTTATTCAAGCTGTGCGATACTTGGTTAGCACTGAGCTCTACAGAAAGCACCTTTGACGGTGATTGGCTCAATCAAATGGGAGCCGAAGAAGAGATACCTTTTATCGCAGATGAATCGTCGTAGAAGAGCTTCTTCGTCAACATTCTCATTCTCAATCAAATGACGCGCAAGAAGGTGATTTAAATCCCGGAGGTCATGAAACCCTATTAGAAAACAATGATATTGGACTTCAGCGTATTGCTATGGCTCCCGGAGAAGGCCGCATTCCAACAAATTTAACCCTTGACGACGACGCAGAAGAACTTTCCTTCCCAACTATTTCTTGCGGCGAAATATTTAAGGGGAATTCGACCTATGCAAAAAAGCAAGATCGCAAATTCGCTTTTACGACCGTCGTTGCGCAGTAGTGCCCAAAGTCCTTTATATGTACAAATTTTATGAAATGCAACGAATTCAAAGTTCTATTTCCATTGCCCTACGAAAAAAATGAGGTGCAGTAACTGCTGCAAATGTGAGGGATAATTCATTTGTTGACAGTCTTGTACAACATGACGATGGATTTTACATTCTAAAAGGCCTCCGTTCAGCTCCAGCACTGCCTCCAGGGAGGCAGAAAAAAAGAAAGTTATAGCCATGATAAGACAATCTGGGTTGCCTACATTCTTCATAACCCTCTCTGCTGCTGAATCTAAATGGAACGAACTCTTAGTTATTCTATCTCTTTTATTGGATAGCAGTGACATTACTGAGGAAGAGGCAGCAGATCTTTCTAGCGCCGAAAAAGCTAGATTAATTCGATCGGACCCAGTAACGTGCTCCCGGTACTTCGACTACAGGTTCCGGCAACTAATGAAATTATTTAAAAGCTCCGAGATATTTGGTGAGTTAAGACTCGTCCATTATTATTGGAGGATCGAGTTCCATCACAGAGGATCGCCGCACTCTCATGGCATGTATTGGTTTTCTGGTGCCCCAAAGCTAGAAGGACCCGATAATGCCGAAGAGGTCACCCGCTTTATTGATCGTTTCATTATTACCAGCGGGGACGATCCTGAAATTCATGAAGTAATTCAATATCAGCGCCATAAGCACAGCGCTTCATGTTTAAGGGAACTGCGAGGACAACAATTCTGCCGTTTTAATATGCCATACCCACCAATGCCTGAAACTCTGGTTTTGTATCCATTTGAAGAAAACGAATCCAACGTTGAAGAATATAAAGAAATATTTAAAAAAGTTCAAGAGCTCCTAAAGTCTGTTTCCGAAGAAGAATCGGCCATGTTTAATAATTTTGAATATTTTCTCAGCCATCTTGAAATTTCATATGAGGAGTACAAGTTCGCCAGTCGGTATAGCTTAAAGAAGCCCCAAGTATTTTTTCGTCGCCAATTTTCTGATAGGTTGCTAAATGCTTACAATAGAAATATTTTAGGCTTGCATAGAGCAAACATGGATATTCAATTCATTCTAGATGCTTACGCCTTTTGTAGTTATATAATTAGCTACATAAATAAATCCAACCGTGGCGTGTCGCAACTGCTTCGAGAAGCAATGACAGAAATAAGCCATGGAAGTGTTTCCGTCAAAAGAAAATTGCAGCATTTAGGGAGCAAGTTTATTAACGCTACAGAAATATCTGCCCAAGAAGCTGCATACAACATTTTAGGTTTACACTTGTCTGAGGGAATGTTTTTATTAACACTTGCCATCCAGATAAAAGGGTCCGGATAGTCCGATCTAACAGAGAATTAGAACAGCTTCCCGCAAACTCAACAGATATTTTTGAGCGAAATTTACTTGATCGATACGTGCAAAGACATAAACAACTAGAATCGTTATGTCTTGCGGAATTTGCGGCTTGGTTCAAATTCTCCAAGCTAAATGCACGGTCAGAACAGTCAAACGAAGAATATGACGAACTAATCGACTTTGGTGCAGATGAAGAAAATAACGTTGCTGCACAAAGTTACCAAATGCTGGATGGGACTGGTAGGGTAAAAAGACGTAATCATGCCCTAGTTCTTAGGTGGGTTCGCTTCAGTTTAAGCTCTTCTCCATCAGATTATTTTAGAGAGCACGTTATGCTCTTTTTCCCATGGAGAAGTGAAGAGACGGAACTCATTGCAAACGACAATGAAAGCACATTAAGAAATAATTTTGAAATTATTAAACGCAATAAAGAGCAATATGATGTGTTTAACGACATGGAGTTAGAGAGAGTTCTTCAAGATCTGCAAAACGTGGATAGAGAAGAAAACGGCCCCCTTCCCGAAGGGCCAGCCTCTCAATACCTTGATGAAGAGTTCAGAGCTTTGGCAGTCCCCGACGTCGGCCAAACCGTAAATGTACTCAAAGATGAAAATTATTCAAACGGCGAACTTCCTCTTATAAGACTTCCTCCGATAGTATCTGACGATAACCTTTGCTCGCTTACCCGGTCTCTCAACTTTAAGCAACGCCTGTATTACGCCCACGAAATGTATAATGTTGCAGCCAAAATAACATTTTATGAATATGTTGGTGGAGGGGCCGGAGTGGAAAAAAGCAGATTGATTTCTACAATATTTCAGTCTATAACTTGGCGAGCAAATAAACTTCCTGGGGCAACAGACTCCGCAAAGGTTTTACTTTGTGCTCCTACTGGAAAAGCAGCTTTTGGGATTGGGGGACTAACGCTTCATTCAGTTTTCTCCCTTCCTGTTAATCAAACATCTGGTCCTTTAAGACCCTTAAGCAATGACACTTTAAATACAATGCATTGCAAGTTGATTGATATCCAATTAATTATTATAGATGAGATCTCGATGGTCGGATCAAAAATGCTTGGATACTTAGATCAAAGACTTTGTCAAATTTTTAGAAGTCAAGATGTAAGTTTTGGGGGCAAGTCTATAATAGTGTTTGGAGATCTGAAGCAGCTTAGCCCAGTTGGAGATCGTTGGATATTCGCAGAAAATACATCTAGTCCCTATAATATTCTGGCAGGAGCTAACCTTTGGAATAACTTTAAGTTTTTTGAGCTAACGGAAATAATGCGGCAACGTGACGACCACGCTTTTGCATTGGCTTTGAATAATATGTCTGAAGCCAACATGACAAATGCAGATATTGAGCTTTTCAGGACAAGAGTTCTTCCAGTAACCGATGTTCCTGACGATGCAATTCACTTATTCTGTTCTAGTGCTGACGTAAACCATTACAACTCCCTAAAACTTGCCCAAATTAGAACTGAAGAATTTGTGTCAACTGCAGTAGATACAGTTAAGTCAGCTTATATGTCTGAAAGAAGTCGAGAATCAACTCAGGGTCTTCCATATATTTTACACCTGAAGACTACTGCAAAGTATATGGTTACCGTCAATATTGACACAAATGATGGACTTGTAAATGGGGCAACTGGTCAATTAATGCGAATTGACAACTGTATGGTTAACGGCTCATTATTAGTTACTGGACTGTGGATTAAGTTTACAGATGCCACTGTCGGTACTATAGCTAGGTCAAAAGTTCGAGGAAATGATCACCCAGACTGGACTCCAATTTATAAAACAGCCCGAGTATTCCAATGCGGAAATTCGGGACATTCTTCTATTGATCGGAAACAATTTGCAGTTGTTCCTGCTGAGGCTATTACCATCCATAAGAGCCAAGGAGCAACCTACAGCAAAGTCGCAGTGCATCTTAAAGTATTCCAATGCGGAAATTCGGGACATTCTTCTATTGATCGAAAACAATTTCCAGTTGTTCCTGCTGAGGCTATTACCATCCATAAGAGCCAAGGAGCAACCTACAGCAAAGTCGCAGCGCATCTTAAAAGAGGCATTAAGCGAGCTTCGTTGTACGTAGGTTGCAGCAGAGCAACTAGCGCATCGGGCCTTTTCCTTTTAGGAGACTTTGTCCCTCCAACTAGACTTGGAGCTACAAATGTCCCAGTAGAACTTGAACGTTTAAGAGGGGAAAAGGCTTTGACTACGCATTATGAATTTTTGGTCAATGAAAATGAGGATATCTCTTTATATGACCACAACGTGGAATCTCTTCGCGCTCATCGCGAAGATGTTGCCAACGACAACATTATTTTTTCTGCCAACTTTTAATGTTTTGTTGAAACCTGGACTCTTCCACAAGAAGAGTACACTTTAAGGGATTTCGACATTATAAGAAGAATATATTGCAATCGTTTGAATGGTATTGGGAAGAACGGAATACTTATTTATGCTAAACAAAACATTAAGCAAAATGTATTGATTCTCTTTGAGACATGTCATTTATAATTGTTTATAGGAGTCCCGGATTTCCTATGTCAAGATTTCGAACTGAAATTAAAGCTGATGTGGAAAAAGTGCGTAGAATGGATAATACTAAAGTAGTAATATTAGGAGATTTTAATATTTCCAGATCCACAGGGACTGATATTCTGGAGGAACATTTGAATGCCTATAACCTCTTTTCAATCAATCATTCTCCCACAACAAAACAAATAACACAAATTGATTGGATATTTTCAGATTCTCGAATTCCACAAGCTCTTGCCATTACTTATGAGACACCATATAGCCACCACGATGGAATTTTTTTTAAGTATAGCTTGTAGTAGGTAATATATTTAAATATGTAAATTGTAAAAATTGTAATAGGTCAGAAAAAATAATTAATTGTATATAGCATATTGTATATATGTACTTTTATGGTATTATTAATTTATTTATTTATATCTATCAACGTAGTTTTAAAAATTGTATATATATATATAAATAATAATATTTTCCCCCTCGTGGATTGTGACCTTGACGTGGTGTGGAGGCTGAGTACCTGAAATTGTTTTAATATCACTGAAGCTAGCAACAATCCTTAAAATGTAACATAGTGTTACTAACATTGATTATTTCTTATAACTGCAAGGGTATTCAAACTTCGGCTTGCCGAAGTTAACTTCCTTTCTTGTTATAAACTCCTTTACGTCAACACCCATGAACATGTTCCTTGACTTCAGTAGTAATTTCAAGCACTCTTTTGAAATCATAATTCCAAATGTATTAATAAATAAATTAATTTTATTTATTAAAGAAGAACAAGTCGGTATATTAAGATTGTTATTAGATTCAGTCATTTCGTAAACTTTTTTCCCCGATACTCAAAATGTTAATGAATGGTGAAAAGGTGTTTAGGAGCTTTCGTTTGTGTAAAAGTTTAAGATTTTATGAGCATTGTTAAGAGAGCAGACACCATTCCGAGCATTTAATGAACAATATGGAAAATGATTTTCATCCATTATTTTTAGAGAGGGACAACCAATTTCATCAATGTTAATTACATTATAAATTTTTTAAAATTTTTGTAGAAATAACCTTTTTTTTGATATCCCTTACAAATTATTTCCTTTTTTCTAATTATTTCGTTTAAATACATTTGTGTTTCTTTGAAAAAGTATGGAATGATAGAGTAATCCAATAAATTTTATAATGTTTTTTTGTTGCTGTTTTTCTACATTTTTTATTCAATTCAATAAAATTATGTGGAGAGTGTATGATAAAATTAGAATTCAAGATTGTTTCGTTTTTGAACACGACTCCAATTTCTTTTAGAATAAATTTATTATTATTCCCAAGAAATCCTTGAACATCAATTGCAACAAGGTCTTCACTCATGATTGATTGATTGATTGTTAGACAATCCGCTGAACTAGACCATTCAACGGGTTATATTCAACTAAACGATCATGTATGAGCACGCAATATACTTTAACATTTTCGATAGTGGGCTTGGCAAGTTCAATTGAAATCCTTACATCAATGGGTCCTGATTTAACCATTTCATTTTGATATGATAAGTCTATTACGATAATAGGAGCTTTAGTTTTAAACTCTGTAGGTGATAGTAAAGGAGATTCACTTCGGTTATAGTAGCTAGTTTGAAACTTGCAATACATTTCATATTTTCTACATGGTTAGATATTTACAGTGTTTTATTTTTATGCTTATTTTTGATTTTATTTTTTTTTATTTAAATTTTATTTTATTAATAATTTTAGATTTGATCAGGAAGTTTGAGATGATGTTGAAGTTGTCGATTGTGGTGTTAGCTATAGATATGATATAATCATTGTATTAATCTTAAATGTAAACGAATTGTATAGTTTTCACCGTGTAAATTTATTAGTTCACCGTTCTGATCAGTTACGTGTATAGAGAGTTTACTTATTTCTCTAGTATTGACTGGTAAGTAAATTAGATTGTGTGGTGTGATATTCATTTTATAGCCCGGTGGAACATTAATTCCAAATTCGTATAATGAATGATCTTGTCTACTATCAATATATGATCCGCTTACAATATTACATACTAAGCGTATTGTGTTTATTTTTAAAATGTTGACAGGTTGATCAGATATATATGTTTTTTTCAAGTCGGGGTAAATTATTTTTTTTATTGAAACCAAGCAATTTTCCAATAGAGACGTTTCTATTAAAATGAATAGGTCCTTCGGTAGTTGTAATATGAACTTGAAGTGTGTTATTATTACTCTCCATTTGAAATGTTTTCTCAAGATCATAATTTTTTAGATTATTTTTTAGAAAATCATAAATATCGTTGAGTTCATATGATCCTATTGGAAGTTGAATTACTTTATCACCAATATGAAGTAGATATTATTTATATCAACATTGAGTATAGAGTTGTACATCTGAAAGTCAATGAGAGTACACTATTATTCACCATTTGTCAGTTCAATGGGTGGGAAATAAGAAATTTTTGTAATGGGTTCATTGCCATTTAATCTAAGAGCGAATGATCTACTCATTTTGGAATCAAATAATGTACTGTGAAAATATAGCTTACAGAATGAAACTTATATTCTCAAATAATTATAAATTCATTAAAACCCTTCCTGTATCTTCTTTCTTCCATATCGTTATCTTTATTTATTATGAAGAATCCGTATTTATCACTCCAACACTTTTGACAAATTTTCATAAATGAATCACAGGACATATCAGTATTTACATGATCACAATATATATGACGCATATTTAAATCATCTTGTTTAAGCATTATAATCATATTCGCGATATCACGTATTACATGTTTTGGAATATGAGTATATGTTTGACATAGGTAAAAAGAATCTATATTTTTATGACGTCCCATACCGAAATATGAACGAATATTGTTTTGTTTTTCACAAGCAACATCATCAAAAATCACAATAGAGTTTTCCTTAGCGGGTGGTAAAAGTTCATCATTTTGTGAGAACGTATAATATCCCTTTCCCTTTATCGGTTTATGTAGTTTCTCTAAATACTCATACTTTGGTTGATGTAAACTCTTTGAGAATATATACATATTCCCAAATTTAAGCCCGTTTGGACTTTCAGTAAGACTGAGCATAACATTGGTTTTTTCACAGTTTGAGGGACCGACATCGAATGCTCTCATTGTATTGGGTAATAAAGAACTATGTCGTGGAACTGAATTTGCTAGTGAGTGATCACCACCCTCGATATTTCTAACACAGATTTCTTGTTTTTGTGTACGTGTGTAATGTAGTTTATTCGATGGGAAATGCTCCTTAAACATTATATAAAATGGGTAAAAGTTTTTATAATTGTTGCAGTCAGAGCTCAAACTTGAAACGAGGTAGCGGTATTATCAACAAAATAATTAACACACTTCCATTTGAAGCACATATTCCTAGTTATAATTTTTGTGGACCTGGAACAAAGCTAAAACAAAGGTTGAAGCGCGGTGATCGTGGGATAAATCAATTGGATGAAGCTTGTAGAGTACATGATATTGCATACCCACAATATAAGGATCTAGCTGATCGAAATTCGGAATGGGTGTGAAAAGGGGAACAAAGAGAAAGTGTAAGAAAAGGAAATCAAAGGCAAAGAGTTTTTCAAATGTTATCCAAACAGGAATACGGGCATTGAAAACTTAGAAACCACTAGATCTAATGAGTGCGATTAAGGTTGCGCGTAAAGCAGTCAATAAATCAACTGGTAGAAATAAAAAAAAATATTAAGATTCCTCGTATTATTAATGTACCGAAAATTGGTGGTTTCTTACCTATTTTACCCATTTTGACTACACTAAGTGCATTAGGTAGTCTCGCCTCTGGTAGTGCAGCCATTGCTAAAACTATCAATAATGCAAATATGGGGAAAAAACAATTAGAAGAGAGTAAACGACATAATAAAAAAAAGAAAGTATTAAGGTGGGTGAAGGTATGTTTCTTAAACCTCACAGAAAAGGTTATGGATTATATCTTAATCCATTTAGAGGAAATCCAAAAACTAATTAATTTTGAATTTTGCTCAAAAGTACATTTCACATTTCCGTGGTGTGTTTATGAGAGACGCACTACCAAAATCTCCTTGGAGGGAAGAGTCAGGAATTATAAACCTAGATGATAGTTCATCAAATGGTACACATTGGGTAGCTTATAACAAAAATATAAAAGTATACATTACTTTGATTTATTTTGGAAATTTCACTACCCATAAGAAATTGTGAAATACTTGGGGAATAACATTAACTATAACTATGAGAGAAAATATGCCTTTAATAGTACCAACTGTGACACCTGTCCCTCCAATTCTTACTCTCTATCCTACCCTAACTTTTTCTTTATGGGCAAGTAATTTCTCTATGATCCTTGAAACCCGTCCTATTTACATGCTTTTCGCTGCTATGATTGGTCGATTCTAAATCAAGAATGAGATAGAAAAGGGAGGGTTAGTTTACCTTAAGGTATAAAAACTCGATCAAAAGTTATTCCAGCTCACATTTGAAAACCAATTGCTAACAGTCTCAACCTAAAAGTTTCAAGCTAAAACGTTCTCAACCTAAAACAATTTGCAAACATCAAAACCACCAACATTAAAAACATTTAAACAGTAAAACAACAACAGCTACAACTGCTAAAAACAGCTGAAAACAACAACAACAACTACAAGAAGAAACAACTACAACAGCAACTACAAGAAGAAACAACTACAAGAAGAAAAAAGTACAATAGCAACAACTACAAATGGTCAATCCAGAAATGATGAAAGTACTCAAGGATTTTAATGGTAACGCACCAAAAACTCTTTTGACAAAGACGAAGATGGAATCGGGCGTGCGCTACCCTATTCGACGAGCTCAACGTAAGAAAACTAGCTTTGGAATGGCCCTCACTCTTGAACTTGAAGAGTGTATGCTGTACTTGCCGGAACGATACTCAACTTTAGAGGATTCAACAATTGAATATATAAAGGATAATCTTTTTTGTATTATTAAAAGGAATGATAACAACCTCTATTCAGAATTAAATAAAGCTTAAAATGTATTTATTTTTAATATTATTAATGTATCTATTTTGATAAAAGAAAATAAAAATAAAATTTCATCAAACTCAAACTCAAACCCTTTTTTATAAATATTGAAATTATACTACATTTTTCCCAGTAGCCCATGAGTATCAGAGAAAACGAAAATTAAAAAGAAAATTTGATGATATGAAACAAATAAAAAATGAGAACGTATCAAATTTGGATGAAACTTTAAAACCTATTACAGAACCTTTACATAAATTACTCACTGAAAATAAAAAATTTGAATAAAAAATAATATAATAATGATACACATGATATTAAGACTAAGTTCAAGAAAGAGAAAATAAGAGTACCCAAAAATTATAAAAAGGGTACACGAGAGAGTAATCGAAAGTGATAGTGAGAGTGATGCTTATGTTGATGCTTTTTCACAAAACTATCATATAGATGAATCCGATGTTTTACAACAGTCTCATATATAAATCCGATGTTTCACAACAGTCTCACACGGATGATTTAAATGAAAGTGTATAAATTAAGTTTCTCACTAGTGAATTAATTAATCAATAGGTCGAACTTATTTAATTCACTGCTCTTATACTTTTTCTCGATTTGTTCTACTGCTCGATTCGGATTGCAAAAACGGACTGCCTGCTCTCTAGTTCATTGATCAATAAGTGCTTAAGAGATTTTATCCCCAAAAATTGATAAAGAGAATGACTCAAGAGAGTCGGAAAATAGGATGATGCAGTTTCCAATTAAATTTGAAGTCCAATCTTGGCCGAAATTGGTGTTTACATTAGCGGGGTTTGGGACCGCTTTGGGGATCCTTTTGTTTACGTTAGCGGACTCGGGGCTCGCTTTGGGGATATTTTGTTTACGTTAGCGGACTCAGGACTCGCTTGAGACTCCGATTGTTTACAATATCGGCTTGGATGTTTACAGCATCTGTTTGATTCGGACTGCGTGAAATTGGTCTGGGTGAGAATGATTTGGAGACCTGGTTGACAGAAATACCTGACCACGGATTTATCTCGGGTCTGTCAGAGTTATTTGGAAATTAGCTCTCGGCTCAAAGTTGTTTATAAATTGGGTAAGAGTCCCTAAATAATGTGTCATATAACTACCCCCATTCTAAATTGAATCGTCCCCATTCATTGGAACTGTTGGGTATATTGAATGTAATTGATTGGTTAATTCGACAATGATATTTTCTTCTACGGTATTTTCATTGTCGGGGGTATTATTTATCTCAATATCGGAAATATTGCTTTCTGGTTCGATTTCTATACGAATTTGCCATGGTTTGAATATTAAAAATTTTCCGAATTTGATTATAATCATAGTAAATAAATATATTAATGTGAATATGATTAATATTAAAGTAACTTGTATTTGAGTTTTTTTAATTTGAATAAATGGATTTAGTATGTTAATATTATCAAATGAGAGTTCCGAATCATTAGATATAATATATTCGGATATTAAAAAATCTGTATATTTTCGACCTGTGATGCATTCCAATATCTTATTGTCTACATTGGTGTAGGAAATGTTACTACTTTTAGAGGTGCTATTAAAAGTTATTAAATTTTGGATTACATCTACTTTTTTATTTTTTTCTCTGATTTTGTTACAAAAAGATTTTTCTCCATTTAGTAATCTGGTGAAACAAGAACCTTCTGAGTAGGTAGTTAATACGGGAGCTGGCTCACTAGGTAATAAATCATGTCAAAAAAGGAGGTGGGGGTGACCCTAAATAGTCACGCATGGATGCACACAGGTGTTCTAATGACCTAATTAGCATAATTAAGTCAAAAAGAGGGGTGTTGCTGACCCTAATTAGTCACGCATGGTTGCACACAGGTGTTCTAATGACCTAATTAGCATAATTAAGTCAAAAAGGGGGGTGTTGCTGACCCTAGTTAGATGAGCATGGTTGCACACAGGTCACTTAATGAGGTTAGAAAGTGGTGTGTAGGAGTGTGAGAGAGTGGTGTTTTGATATGTCTTGTTTTGTCTTGTCTTTTTCTCACGCTAAAGGTGCGTGTGTGATAGGGGTGTTTTGTCATGCGTGGGATTTTGTGGAGTGCAATGGTTGCACACAGGTCACTATGTTGCTTCTAACTTGGGTTAGAAGGCGTTATGCGTGGGCGTTTTGTTGAGTCAATTAGGGTTGTAGGTGACACCTGGCTTGCGTGTGTGATAGGAGGTGTCTTGTCATGCGTAGGATTTTGTGGAGTGCAATGGTTGCACTTAGGTCACTATGTTACTTCTAACTTGCGTTAGAACCCGTTATGCGTGGGCGTTTTGTTGATTCAATTAGGGTTGTAGTGACACCTGTCTACGGTCTTGTAGTCAAAAGGTGTTGGTTTGAGGGATATTAGACCGCATACATTTGTGGTGTTGGTTTGAGGGATATTAGACCGCATACTTTTGTGGTGTGAAACAAGCGTGAGTTCGGTAACCTTCTCCTCTTTAGCGAGCATTAGATGGGAAAGTGAGCGTAGGAGTGTAAGAGGGGTGTTGTTGGTGGTGGTTCCTAACAAAAACGTTGTTTTGTTATGCGTAGGCGTTTTGTTGATTCAATTAGGGATAGTTTTAATAGGTTAGATTCAATTAGGGTTGTAGTTGACATCTGTTAGTGTAACCTGTCTACGGTCTTGTGGTAAAAATGGTGATTGTGGTGGTGGTTCCTAACAAAACAAAAACCAATGAGATCGTTTATTTAGTCAAATACGTTTTTCTTTAATCAAATTTGAAAATTTTTTCTCACGCGCTTATAGAAAGAGAAAACGGTTACCTTCTAAGTTTTCAAAAATGTATGTGTTAAGGAAAAATGTGGATAGTAGTTCAGTTTTAGAAAACTATTCGTTTTACAAGGGGTGTTTTGTCATGCGTATGAATTTGTAAAATTATATTTAGGCGGAGGAGGAGGAGGAAGGGAAGTTGTTTTGTTATGCGTGGGCGTTTTGTTGATTCAATTAGGGTTGTAGGTGACATCTGTCTACGGTCTTGTGGTCAAAAGGTGTTGGTTTGAGGGATATTAGACCGCATACTTTTGTGGTGTGAAACAAGCGTGAGTTCGATAACCTCCCCCTCTTTAGCGAGCATTAGATGGGAAAGTGAGCGTAGGAGTGTAAGAGGGGTGTTGGTGGTGGTGGTGGTTCCTAACAGAATATACACAAAAACGTTGTTTTGTTATGCGTGGGCGTTTTTTTTTTTTGTTTCAATTAGGGTTTTAGATGAAATCTATTAGTGTAACCTGTCTACGGTCTTGTGGTCAAAATGGTGGTGGTGGTTGTGGTTCCTAACAGAATATACATAAAAACAAATGAGATCGTTTATTTAGTCAAATACGTTTTTATTTAATCATATTTGAAAATTTTTTCTCACGCGCTTATAGAAAGAGAAAACGGTTTCCTTTTAAGTTTTCAAAAAATGTATGTGTTAAGGAGAAATGTGGTTCTACGTTCTGACTTTTCCTGGTTGATGAGTTTACAAAACCTAAAACAGTACAAAATTTAAATCGAAAGACAAAAGATGACTGAAATCAACAGCCAAATCAACCACTCTGACTTTAAAATAAATGAAGATTTGTTGATTGAAATAAAAATCTTTAAGGAAATTTTAAAGGTTTCCAAGGAGTTGCGACGGGAATTCGGTAGTATCTATTACGATACTATAGAAGAGTTGGAAATCCTGAAATGGCGCTTGGTGGATTTGCAGAGCGAAAACAATATCGATTCCCATCTCTTTGATATTGAAAACGTGGAAAATCGAATCACCGAGCTTATGATGGAGACAACCAAATTACAACACCAAATTGATCTTCACGATGCGGAAATCGAAAATAATCCGCTGTCACGACTGCTACTGGAAGTTAAGGAGATGATTTTTCGTATAAGGGATTCAATATCAGACTTAGAATGTCTTAAACTTAATGGTGAGGCAGACCAATGTGAGTTGGTCAGCGCTATGTCTCGCGAGGACGACCCTATCTTAATATTTAATCTTAAAAATAGATATGATGCAGTATCATGTAATATTAATAATTGGGAAACTCTATTGATAAATCTAAAAAATTGTAAGATATATTATGAATATTATTTGAATGCGATTAATGAATAATTTTCTGAAATAAATAATTTTGAAAATATACAAAGAAGAATTATGTATTATTCATGGGATATTATCACAAAAACATCATTATCTCTGTTGGCTTAATAATTTTTAAAAATTTAATTCTAAGAATAAAATGAACCCCAAAACCAGTTTTTGAAATTTTTTAATATTGATTAGAAGAAGAGAGACGGAAATATATTGTGCATTACAGATACCTTGAGAGTCAGTTCTATGAGGTTGTAAACCAGTGTCTGAATGGTATGGAGTTGGCAGCCATTTGTTAAAAATTGGTATTTACCAGCGGGAATCTGTGAAATCAATAGATTAGAAAATTAAACTGCAAATACTAAACTCTTCTCCAGGGATTGTAGATGGTAAATTGAATAGTAGGTAAATCTTGTCTTTTTAGAGTCTGATATCTTTGACTATATTCTGCTAGTTACATGTTATGAGTTATTATCTGGGATTTCGGGTGCTCAATAATCCCATAAAATTATAAAAGTTTAACAACCTACTGTTAGGAAAAGATCAGAAATATAACGAAAATAAAGTAGAGGATGCCATAAAAGAGGGAGGTCAGAACCAGTTTACAAATTGTGTACATTGCTTAGAAAGAAAAAGCGAAAATCAAAAGAAATGTACAGTTTAGGTAGCTGGGACAGCCATTGGAAAAGTGAAATCTGTTACAGTGGTGGTTGTGGCTAGGGGTTGAAGCATGCAATACAATTCTAAACCTGTTTACATGATGGATAAAAGGATGTTAGTTAGAGAAGGATGGAAATATCTTAAATATGAATTACAAGTATCCATCTATGTTGCGGAGGTTGGTCGGGGTTGACAAACCATCATTCTTAAATATGAGGAACATACATTTCACCGGTGGGGAATAAGAGGGATCCAAAAGATCAATTTTATGAGAGAAGACTAATACTGTTTTTGGTAAATTAAATAGACACATGAAAACTTATTACTTCATTAGTTAGTTGAGAATAGTTAGAGAGTTAGTTAGTTAGAGAATATCATACAACTAGATTTATCAAGCATTTTGATGGAAAAATCAAAGCATTGAATTAATATATATTTTTTTATTATCCAAATAGAAGAAATTTCGTATTTGGTCAAGGGATAATATTCCATGAATTTTTCCATTACCTTGACCTTTGCGCCTGCATCAAGGCATTTTAGCAATCCTTTGTAACAACTATTTGTGTTGTTGGTAACAGTTATAAATTGTTCGCAAATAAAAAATAATTTCCTAATTATATATTTTATGACCTCTTTTATGAAGGGATAATATTCCATGAATTTTTTCCAATACCTTGACCTTTGCGCCTGCGTCGAGGCATTTAAGCAAATCCTTTGGAACAAGTATTAGTGTTGTTGGTAACAGTTATAAATTGTTCGCAAATAAAAAATACTTTCCTAATTATATATTTTATGACCTTTTTTTATGACCTTTGCGCCTGCGTCGAGGCATTTTAGCAATCCTTTACACCACCATCGGTGTTTATTGTAGGTAACCAACTTGACTCTGGGGTTATGGTACGGTTAGCAATGGGTGGTTTGCTTAATGGGATTTAAATTATCGGTGACATTTTTGGAGAAAGGATACAATTGGTCATTTAGGTGTGGGTATACACATTTGTTATGGTGATAGAAAATGGGATAATCACAGTGTTTATTGTTTTTTACTGTATTACGTCGGAGCGATTTCAATTACTTTCACAATTATAGTTAGTTTTAAATCGTTTTTGACATTCATATATTTTGTTCTTTCTAGACATTTTATTGTAGCTAATAACTATAGTTATGGGATGTAAGGCTAGCTATCGTAGTTAAGATTTAATTTATTATACCTACATAAGATGAAAGAACATTAAAAATGGAAATGTTTTATTTTAACAATATACTAGTTAAAGTGGATGATATTAATATATATTCTTAGTATCTGTCATTATGAATCAAAATTGTTTATCAAAACAGCTTCTAAACAGCTTTTAGACAGCTTGTGAACAATTTATTTCTTAATTAGTTTTACAATCACAGGATACATCTTCCCCCAACATAATCGGATATGTTCCTCTAAGTTTTATATATAAATCTTGAGATATTTTGGCTTTGCGTTCTTTCTCACGTACATAGCAAACACATTGAACATCAGAGTGTAAGTTTTTACTTCACATTGAAAGTCGTCTAGTGATCAGGAATTTTTGATCGTTCTTAACAAAAGACTACAAAAGCTCGTAGACGTTCATAACAACTTGTAACCAGCTTATAATAATAAGTAAACATCAAGTAAACAGATACTAAACATATAGAAACCAGATACTAAACAGCTAGTAAACAACTTGTATACATCTACTAAACATATAGAAACCAGATACTAAATAGCTAGTAAGCAACTTGGATACATCTGGTAAACAACTTGTATACATCTACTAAACATATAGAAACCAGATACTAAACATCTTGTATACATCTACTAAACATATAGTAACCAGCTAATATAAACTAGTAAGCAACTAATAGACATCTACCAAGCAGATAGTAACCATCTAAGAATAGCTCATAACAGTTAATAACAGCTAGTAATCAAAGTCCAAGCAGCTCATCATGAATCACGAAAACCAGATGAGTATTGTAATTAAAGAGTTTATTAAACTTATTCAGAATCTTAGACAATGATGTCATACTCATACAAATAGTATACAAATAGAATAGAACTAGAAAACTAGAACTAGAAAAATAGTTGACATCTGAGAAAGATTACATTGTGAGAACTATTTTACATCTATCTATGGGAACCAAGCGAAAATCTGCGTTTGGAACGAAGATTAATAACCGACATGTTTCTTACAGAGGGATGGAGTAAGAAAATTAATTATATACAAATATATATTAAATATAATTAATTATGAATTTAATGAAATATGTTTACAATAATAAAATATATAAAAAAATATTGAGTGATCCTAAAAATTTTGTTGCTGACTGTAATTAAAACTACAGGTACAAATGAAGGGGAAGTATTTTATTCAATGTCCTTGGGTCTTGGACATGTGACTTTGATGACGGTAAGGTAATGATAGTTCACTGCAAGTGTGATTGGCTAACACATCTTAGAAACTTTAACTTGTGTACTTTGATAATTCTTAATAAGAGACTATAGCAACTATAATACTTGTTAACATTTAGTTACCATCTAAAACCAAGTACTTTACAGATACTGTACAGATAGTAACCATCCAAAACCAAGTACTGTACAGGTACTATACAAAAGTAACCATCCAAAAACAAGACTAAACAGAAAGTAACCATCAAAATACTGCTAGGTAACAACTAAATACAACGTGTTCAACGTGTCAAGTCGATGTCAATATGAGTACTACCCTAAAAAATTATATATCTCTGGATAATCTTCAAAGTCAAAATCTATTAAATTCCGGATGGAGCAGTGGAAATGAAATTTTGTACGGGACCCACCTTTAACTTTTCTGTACCATTAAAAAATTTGTTGGGATTTGCTGAGGATTATAAAAAAGTTTTGTTAAATTGTAAACACGAACTAGTGTTGATGCTAACTAAGAATCTCGGTAAATCTTGAACAAACCAGAAATGAACAAACTTTTAAACTGGAAATTACGAATAAAACCTGGAAAATTCCCCATGTAACTCTGAGCGATTTTACAAAAATTAAGATGTACGATATTATTAAAAGTAGTCTAAACCTACCAATCGCATTCCAGAGTTGGGATTTACATGTTAACCCCAAATTGGGTATGGGAGTCAACAGAGCTGGAATGTGAAATTGTCGGCTAACCGCGAAAACCAAGATTTTCCATACTTGGATTTACACTAAATGGAGAACTTATCACAAATAACTTATCAAACTTGAAAGTTCACTTGAATTCTGAGTCATATCCATATGATAATCTGAATGTTGATTTTAGAAAGAATCAGTATGCTCAGCTGTATGAAATGTATACAAGATTTTAATCTAGTTACTATAATCGTGAATCACAACCATTTTTGACCCCAAATGAATTTAAATTGAAGAACCCTATTATTGTGGTTGATCTTTCATATCAAAACGAATCAGTAAAAATTGGTCTTATTGATGTGAGAATTTCAATAGAACTAAAGACACCAAGTCGTGAAAATACCCAAATAGTACAACGAGTTGTTTAACATTAGAAAAATGTTGAAAGATACTGTTTCGATTGATGTTCAAGGTTTCTTTGATAATAATAATAATTTAATTCTAAAGGAAATTGGAATTGTATTTAAAAAGATCCAAGCTTGAATAATAGTTTTTTAATAGAACCACCATATGATTTTACTTTGCTAAATACAAAATCTCGAAAGACTGCAATTTGGTTAACCAATACACATCACAAAATTTTTTGGAACGATGGAGAAAATATTTTCCACAAACTCGAAAGTATCTAAGGACAATTACAAGCGGAAAACAAATTATTTGTAAAGGTGTGGAAAAGAAACGATTTCTACAGACGTTTTTTAGGAGTCGTCAGCTCATTAATATCGAGGAAATGGGCTGTCCGTCATTAAACAGGTTTAAAGGAAACCGGTTTCCCTATTGTGAAACACACCTTAAGGGCGGAGTTTGTGCTCTTAGCAATGCATACATTATTTTGACATTTCTTAAAAGTAGCCCCAAAACAATAAAAAATTTTTTTCATACGTCATTTTGAAGTGGAGACTAGATGTGTAAGGCCCTGTAAGAAAATAAAATTAATTTAATGAAATTTCATGAGGAAATTGACCAATTTATTATACAATTTGATATTTGTTGAACGTTGATGCACTAAGAGCAGTACAAACAAGTGGCCCAAACGACACCAAGCACGTGCTTCAATTTAAATTCATTTGGGGTCAAAAATGGTTGTGATTCACGATTATAGTAACTAGATTAAAATCTTGTATACATTTCATACAGCTGAGCATACTGATTCTTACTAAAATCAACATTCAGATTATCATATGGATATGACTCAGAATTCAAGTGAACTTTCAAGTTTGATAAGTTATTTGTGATAAGTTCTCCATTTAGTGTAAATCCAAGTATGGAAAATCTTGGTTTTCTTGGTTTAACATGTAAATCCCAACTCTGGAATGCGATTGGTAGGTTTAGACCACTTTTAATAATATCGTACATCTTAATTTTTGTAAAATCGCTCAGAGTTACATGGGGAATTTTCCAGGTTTTATTCGTAATTTCCAGTTTAAAAGTTTGTTCATTTCTGGTTTGTTCAAGATTTACCGAGATTCTTAGTTAGCATCAACACTAGTTCGTGTTTACAATTTAACAAAACTTTTTTATAATCCTCAGCAAATCCCAACAAATTTTTTAATGGTACAGAAAAGTTAAAGGTGGGTCCCGTACAAAATTTCATTTCCACTGCTCCATCCGGAATTTAATAGATTTTGACTTTGAAGATTATCCAGAGATATATAATTTTTTAGGGTAGTACTCATATTGACATCGACTTGACACGTTGAACACGTTGTATTTAGTTGTTACCTAGCAGTATTTTGATGGTTACTTTCTGTTTAGTCTTGTTTTTGGATGGTTACTTTTGTATAGTACCTGTACAGTACTTGGTTTTGGATGGTTACTATCTGTACAGTATCTGTAAAGTACTTGGTTTTAGATGGTAACTAAATGTTAACAAGTATTATAGTTGCTATAGTCTCTTATTAAGAATTATCAAAGTACACAAGTTAAAGTTTCTAAGATGTGTTAGCCAATCACACTTGCACTTGAACTATCATTACCTTACCGTCATCTAAGTCACATGTCCAAGACCCAAGGACATTGAATAAAATACTTCCCCTTCATTTGTACCTGTAGTTTTAATTACAGTCAGCAACAAAATTTTTAGGATCACTCAATATTTTTTTATATATTTTATTATTGTAAACATATTTCATTAAATTCATAATTAATTATATTTAATATATATTTGTATATAATTAATTTTCTTACTCCATCCCTCTGTAAGAAACATGTCGGTTATTAATCTTCGTTCCAAACGCAGATTTTCGCTTGGTTCCCATAGATAGATGTAAAATAGTTCTCACAATGTAATCTTTCTCAGATGTCAACTATTTTTCTAGTTCTAGTTTTCTAGTTCTATTCTATTTGTATACTATTTGTATGAGTATGACATCATTGTCTAAGATTCTGAATAAGTTTAATAAACTCTTTAATTACAATACTCATCTGGTTTTCGTGATTCATGATGAGCTGCTTGGACTTTGATTACTAGCTGTTATTAACTGTTATGAGCTATTCTTAGATGGTTACTATCTGCTTGGTATATGTCTATTAGTTGCTTACTAGTTTATATTAGCTGGTTACTATATGTTTAGTAGATGTATACAAAATGTTTAGTATCTGGTTTCTATATGTTTAGTAGATGTATACAAGTTGTTTACCAGATGTATCCAAGTTGCTTACTAGCTATTTAGTATCTGGTTTCTATATGTTTAGTAGATGTATACAAGTTGTTTACTAGCTGTTTAGTATCTGGTTTCTATATGTTTAGTATCTGTTTACTTGATGTTTACTTATTATTATTAGCTGGTTACAAGTTGTTATTAACGTCTACGAGCTTTTGTAGTCTTTTGTTAAGAACGATCAAAAATTCCTGATCACTAGACGACTTTCGATGTGAAGTAAAAACTTACACTCTGATTTTCAATGTGTTTGCTATGTACGTGAGAAAGAACGCAAAGCCAAAATATCTCAAGATTTATATATAAAACTTAGAGGAACATATCCGATTATGTTGGGGGAAGATGTATCCTGTGATTGTAAAACTAATTAAGAAATAAATTGTTCACAAGCTGTCTAAAAGCTGTTTAGAAGCTGTTTTGATAAACAATTTTGATTCATAATGACAGATACTAAGAATATATATTAATATCATCCACTTTAACTAGTATATTGTTAAAATAAAACATTTCCATTTTTAATGTTCTTTCATCTTATGTAGGTATAATAAATTAAATCTTAACTACGATAGCTAGCCTTACATCCCATAACTATAGTTATTAGCTACAATAAAATGTCTAGAAAGAACAAAATATATGAATGTCAAAAACGATTTAAAACTAACTATAATTGTGAAAGTAATTGAAATCGCTCCGACGTAATACAGTAAAAAACAATAAACACTGTGATTATCCCATTTTCTATCACCATAACAAATGTGTATACCCACACCTAAATGACCAATTGTATCCTTTCTCCAAAAATGTCACCGATAATTTAAATCCCATTAAGCAAACCACCCATTGCTAACCGTACCATAACCCCAGAGTCAAGTTGGTTACCTACAATAAACACCGATGGTGGTGTAAAGGATTGCTAAAATGCCTCGACGCAGGCGCAAAGGTCATAAAAAAAAGGTCATAAAATATATAATTAGGAAAGTATTTTTTATTTGCGAACAATTTATAACTGTTACCAACAACACTAATACTTGTTCCAAAGGACTTGCTTAAATGCCTCGACGCAGGCGCAAAGGTCAAGGTATTGGAAAAAATTCATGGAATATTATCCCTTCATAAAAGAGGTCATAAAATATATAATTAGGAAATTATTTTTTATTTGCGAACAATTTATAACTGTTACCAACAACACAAATAGTTGTTACAAAGGATTGCTAAAATGCCTTGATGCAGGCGCAAAGGTCAAGGTAATGGAAAAATTCATGGAATATTAACCCTTGACCAAATACGAAATTTCTTCTATTTGGATAATAAAAAAATATATATTAATTCAATGCTTTGATTTTTCCATCAAAATGCTTGATAAATCTAGTTGTATGATATTCTCTAACTAACTAACTCTCTAACTATTCTCAACTAACTAATGAAGTAATAAGTTTTCATGTGTCTATTTAATTTACCAAAAACAGTATTAGTCTTCTCTCATAAAATTCATCTTTTGGATCCCTCTTATTCCCCACCGGTGAAATGTATGTTCCTCATATTTAATAATGATGGTTTGTCAACCCCGACCAACCTCCGCAACATAGATGGATACTTGTAATTCATATTTAAGATATTTCCATCCTTCTCTAACTAACATCCTTTTATCCATCATGTAAACAGGTTTAGAACTGTATTGCATGCTTCAACCCCTAGCCACAACCACCACTGTAACAGATTTCACTTTTCCAATGGCTGCCCCAGCTACCTAAACTGTACATTTCTTTTGATTTTCTCTTTTTCTTTCTAAGCAATGTACACAATTTGTAAACTGGTTCTAACCTCCCTCTTTTATGGCATCCTCTACTTTATTTTCGTTATATTTCTGATCTTTTCCTAACAGTAGGTTGTTAAACTTTTATAATTTTATGGGATTATTGAGCACCCGAAATCCCAGATAATAACTCATAACATGTAACTAGCAGAATATAGTCAAAGATATCAGACTCTAAAAAGACAAGATTTACCTACTATTCAATTTACCATCTACAATCCCTGGAGAAGAGTTTAGTATTTGCAGTTTAATTTTCTAATCTATTGATTTCACAGATTCCCGCTGGTAAATACCAATTTTTAACAAATGGCTGCCAACTCCATACCATTCAGACACTGGTTTACAACCTCATAGAACTGACTCTCAAGGTATCTGTAATGCACAATATATTTCCGTCTCTCTTCTTCTAATCAATATTAAAAAATTTCAAAAACTGGTTTTGGGGTTCATTTTATTCTTAGAATTAAATTATTAAAAATTATTAAGCCAACAGAGATAATAATGTTTCTGTGATAATATCCCATGAATAATACATAATTCTTCTTTGTATATTTTCAAAATTATTTATTTCAGAAAATTATTCATTAATCGCATTCAAATAATATTCATAATATATCTTACAATTTTTTAGATTTATCAATAGAGTTTCCCAATTATTAATATTACATGATATTGCATCATATCTATTTTTAAGATTAAATATTAAGATAGGGTCGTCCTCGCGAGACATAGCGCTGACCAACTCACATTGGTCTGCCTCACCATTAAGTTTAAGACATTCTAAGTCTGATATTGAATCCCTTATACGAAAAATCATCTCCTTAACTTCCAGTAGCAGTCGTGACAGCGGATTATTTTCGATTTCCGCATCGTGAAGATCAATTTGGTGTTGTAATTTGGTTGTCTCCATCATAAGCTCGGTGATTCGATTTTCCACGTTTTCAATATCAAAGAGATGGGAATCGATATTGTTTTCGCTCTGCAAATCCACCAAGCGCCATTTCAGGATTTCCAACTCTTCTATAGTATCGTAATAGATACTACCGAATTCCCGTCGCAACTCCTTGGAAACCTTTAAAATTTCCTTAAAGATTTTTATTTCAATCAACAAATCTTCATTTATTTTAAAGTCAGAGTGGTTGATTTGGCTGTTGATTTCAGTCATCTTTTGTCTTTCGATTTAAATTTTGTACTGTTTTAGGTTTTGTAAACTCATCAACCAGGAAAAGTCAGAACGTAGAACCACATTTCTCCTTAACACATACATTTTTTGAAAACTTAAAAGGAAACCGTTTTCTCTTTCTATAAGCGCGTGAGAAAAAATTTTCAAATATGATTAAATAAAAACGTATTTGACTAAATAAACGATCTCATTTGTTTTTATGTATATTCTGTTAGGAACCACAACCACCACCACCATTTTGACCACAAGACCGTAGACAGGTTACACTAATAGATTTCATCTAAAACCCTAATTGAAACAAAAAAAAAAAACGCCCACGCATAACAAAACAACGTTTTTGTGTATATTCTGTTAGGAACCACCACCACCACCAACACCCCTCTTACACTCCTACGCTCACTTTCCCATCTAATGCTCGCTAAAGAGGGGGAGGTTATCGAACTCACGCTTGTTTCACACCACAAAAGTATGCGGTCTAATATCCCTCAAACCAACACCTTTTGACCACAAGACTGTAGACAGATGTCACCTACAACCCTAATTGAATCAACAAAACGCCCACGCATAACAAAACAACTTCCCTTCCTCCTCCTCCTCCGCCTAAATATAATTTTACAAATTCATACGCATGACAAAACACCCCTTGTAAAACGAATAGTTTTCTAAAACTGAACTACTATCCACATTTTTCCTTAACACATACATTTTTGAAAACTTAGAAGGTAACCGTTTTCTCTTTCTATAAGCGCGTGAGAAAAAATTTTCAAATTTGATTAAAGAAAAACGTATTTGACTAAATAAACGATCTCATTTGTTTTTGTTTTGTTAGGAACCACCACCACAATCACCATTTTTACCACAAGACCGTAGACAGGTTACACTAACAGATGTCAACTACAACCCTAATTGAATCTAACCTATTAAAACTATCCCTAATTGAATCAACAAAACGCCTACGCATAACAAAACAACGTTTTTGTTAGGAACCACCACCAACAACACCCCTCTTACACTCCTACGCTCACTTTCCCATCTAATGCTCGCTAAAGAGGAGAAGGTTACCGAACTCACGCTTGTTTCACACCACAAAAGTATGCGGTCTAATATCCCTCAAACCAACACCACAAATGTATGCGGTCTAATATCCCTCAAACCAACACCTTTTGACTACAAGACCGTAGACAGGTGTCACTACAACCCTAATTGAATCAACAAAACGCCCACGCATAACGGGTTCTAACGCAAGTTAGAAGTAACATAGTGACCTAAGTGCAACCATTGCACTCCACAAAATCCTACGCATGACAAGACACCTCCTATCACACACGCAAGCCAGGTGTCACCTACAACCCTAATTGACTCAACAAAACGCCCACGCATAACGCCTTCTAACCCAAGTTAGAAGCAACATAGTGACCTGTGTGCAACCATTGCACTCCACAAAATCCCACGCATGACAAAACACCCCTATCACACACGCACCTTTAGCGTGAGAAAAAGACAAGACAAAACAAGACATATCAAAACACCACTCTCTCACACTCCTACACACCACTTTCTAACCTCATTAAGTGACCTGTGTGCAACCATGCTCATCTAACTAGGGTCAGCAACACCCCCCTTTTTGACTTAATTATGCTAATTAGGTCATTAGAACACCTGTGTGCAACCATGCGTGACTAATTAGGGTCAGCAACACCCCCCTTTTTGACTTAATTATGCTAATTAGGTCATTAGAACACCTGTGTGCATCCATGCGTGACTAATTAGGGTCACCCCCACCTCCTTTTTTGACATGATTTATTACCTAGTGAGCCAGCTCCCGTATTAACTACCTACTCTTCTGGGTTAAGTGTGCAATAATTATTAAATTTTTCTGTCTTAAAATTAGACATTACATAGTACTTATTGCATGTGAAATGGATCTTGAATTGTAAACGTCACAACGATTGGTAATAATAGGGTATTTTATGTAAATTATAATAAGATCTTTGTGCAAAGCGATTTTAAATTCAGATATATTTAAAAGGTCTGTTATAGTTACAGGTCTAATTTCGTGTTTATAAGTTCCTTGTATATCGTCATTATTTAGAATTGTAGTATTAAATACATCAATTTTTGCGAGTGTAATTGTGTCCATTAAATTCATAAGATCGTAAGCAAGCAAGCGCAGTCGATATTTTCTAAGTGGAATTTCTTGATCCCTAAAGGCTGTTTTGAATTCTTCAGATAAAGATTTAATTTCTTTAAATATTTTAGAATTAATAATTTTGTATTAAATCATCGGTATTATTTTGGACAGTTCATGATCTGGTGTTCCCGCTATCCATTTCCAAATAGTGCCTATTTCATTAATGCCTCTTTTCGATCTACTAGGTATAACTTGGGAGATAAGTATTTGGATAATTTTTAAATCGTGGGAAATTTCCCAAAGAAAATTCTTGCTGTCGTGACTCTTTAGAAATTCTGTTTCAAGATTAATTATATCTCTATAAAGACTTATATTAGTTATATGAAATAAATCTGCGTATGATTCATAAATAAGAACATCTTTGGTATCCATTCCATAAAGATGGAAATCATGGTTCGTGTAATCCATCATTTCGGATTTGGTTGTAGCTACCAGCAATATGAGTACATTATTGAAATCATTATCTGTAATTTGAAACAAATTATTTAATATTATCTTTATGAATCGTACGGTTTCTGTTATTTATAATAACTTTATTATGGAGATTTTCCTTAATTACTTGTTTTTTATATCTAGAATTGAGCTTGCTTCTTTCCCCGTGTTTCTTTTCGTATATTACCTCTCCTACGTGATAATTCTTATTTTGTCTATCTTTATTGTGGAAATGCAACATTTTCTCTTCAGCTTGTTGCAATAATTTAGGAGTATCTTCGTGTTTGATTTTATTAAATAGTATGTCAAATGGTCGTTTGTTGGTTATTGAATGAATTGTTAAATTATATTTTTGTGCTGCTTGAACTTTAATTTCGGAATAATCAATTAGATTAATCTCATCTTTAATGCAGCGAGCAATTTCTGTTAAGGTAGAGTGTGCCCTTTCTATTTGTCCGTTGGACGTACTATGTCGAGGACCCGCAAAGAATAGAGATATCCCATTTCTTTGAGCAAAAGATTTGAATTGGGATGAAGAAAAACTTGGTTCGTTATCTATCATCAAATATTTGGCTAATGGAAAATGTTGTACAATTTCTGAAACTTTAGTTTCTATATTTAGCTTATTAGGGATTTCTTTTACGACTAAGTATTTCGGATAGGAATCTATACAAGTAATGAATTTAAGATTTTGGGCGTAATATATGTTTTCACCTTCTCTTTCTGGAATAGGTGCTTGACCGATAGGAATTTGTACTAGGTGTCTGTTGTATTTGTTTTGATTGCAGATTGTGCAATTCTTTATAAACTCCTTAAGCTTTTTGTATAAATTAGGCCAATAATAGAGTCTAGTTATTTGTTTATAATTTTCATCAAGCCCTCTATGAGCTCTACAATGAGTTTCCGTGTTTATCACAGATCTGTCTTCAGCGTCTTCGGCATCCTGGACAAATGTCTTAGTGTATAAAAATGTATTTATAAAACTGTCCTTAAGTGGTTTTTGAATTCTATAAAAATCTTCTAGAGTACAGTGAACTCCTATTGTTATATTGGGTGGAATATATTCTCTTAAGATTGATATTAAATTTTCTGGATTGTCATACTTTCTTAAATGTCTAGTATTTCCGAATACTTTAATCGACCCATGTATTGTATACCTCCACGTTGCTATTAGCAATTGTTGCTTAAACTGGTTAAAGGGTTTTCGGGTTTCTTGTATAACATTCTCAAAGCTACTCTCTGCTGAATGCTGAGTATTTTAATCTGAGACCGATTCATTACTTTCCGTTAACTTATTAATTTGAATCCTTGATAAAGAGTCCGCAACAACATTTGTTGCTCCTGGCTTATGAATAATTTTGGGTGAATAGCTATCAATAAAGGATTTCGATATTTGGATTTTTTTGAGAAATGGAAAATAAAAGAGGTTGGTGATCGGTATAGATCTCGATGTTGTTAACCCCAAACAAGTAATTTCGAAGGTTTTTAAAAGCCCATACTATGGCTAAAAGTTCCTTTTTATTTGTCGCGTATAATTGTTCGGTTTTGGTCAGAGGTCACAGCTCTTACAGCTGAATCATGAAACTGTATTAAAGTTTTACGTGATTCTCTTTTAGATACTTTGCCGTTTTGGCCTTCTAAATATTTTGTTAAAGGTTTAGCTATCTTTGCGTAATTTTTCACAAATTTTCTGTAATATCCTGTAAGGCCTAGGAAGCTTCTAAGCTCTCGAATATTTTTTGGGATCGGATATTTTACAATTGTAGAATTTTTTTCGTGATCGGTTTTGATCACATTGTGAGAAACAACGTAACCGAGAAAGGTTGTTTCCAATTTAAAGAACTTTGATTTTTCAATTGACATTTTTATGTTTGCGTTCAGAAAAAATTTAATAATGACAATTCAATTTTTGTAATGTTGCTCAATTATTTTTGAAAATATAATTATGTCATCCATATAAACATGACATGTTTTACCCACTTACCCACTTAAAATATCATCCATCGCTCGTTGGAATATTCTTGGAGCGTTTGTCAAACCGAAAGGCATTCTTAGGAATTCGTATTTCCCATTGTTTATTGAAAATCGTGCTTTCTGAATGTCTGGTTCGTTCATGAGAATGTGATGAAATTCAGATTCCAAGTCAATTGTTGAAAAGTATTTGGCTTTTTATTTTGGTACCACTAATACAGGGGAATTATAAGGACTTCTACTTGGCCTTATAATTTCTTCTTTTAGCATTCGACTTATTTCAGAATTTACAAAATCTGAAGTTGATAGAAAATAAGGGTATTATTCGCTGTAAATGGTCCTATCATTTACGGTGTTTATTTCACCGCGTATATCTGTCCTAAAAGGAATCTGCATATTTATTTTTGAATGCTCTTCATTGATAATATTTAGTATTTCATTCTACAGATCTTTTCTTTGATCTGCAGATTATATTTTTATGTTGTTTATTTTTTGATTGTCGGATAGTTCAACGACGGCGTGTTCAGAATTTTTCAATTCCAAACTTTTATTTTTGTCGAATTTTTCAGCGACGGCGCGTTTAGGATCTTTAATTCCCAAACTTGTATTTTTGTCGGATATTTCAACGACGGCGTGTTCGGAATTTTTGAATTCCAAACTTTTATTTATGTCGGATTTTTCAGGATTTGTATATCCCAAACTAAATTCGCTTTGATTACCCATTTCAGATTCGGATCTGATTTGAGCCTTTTCATCAAAGTATTTTTTCAATATAAATTCTTTTAATGGAAGAATGGTGTTTTCTTCTGTTAAAGAATGTTGGCTTAAAATGTTTCCGTTATCATAATTTAATTTTACTTCTATTCCATTATATTTAATAACTCACTTAGCTATATCAATTATACCTCCTATTTTTTTCAACAGGTTATAGCCGACCAGTAAATCTGAGTCTAGCCCTTCTATTTCGTAAAAAGTATATCGCTTATCAAAAATAGTTATCATATGATAATATTTAATTATTGAATATCCATTCACTGTGGATACTCTTTTGTATATTGGAAGCTCATTCTTATTTTTTAAATTCCTGTTCTAATATAACACGAGGTTGCCCCAGTGTCAACTAATATTCTTAATTTTTTATTTATCTTCGGGTCATTTCTAATTAAGTAGGGAAAGCCTACATCTGACTTTTGTCTAAAAAATGGTTCTTCTCAATATTATTTAGTCTCATCGTCTTGTTAGCCGGTTGGTTAACAGTTCCAGTTGGTACCCTTTTATTTTGGGCTTGTCCTTACTGAGCGTTCTGGGTCTCAAATTTTTTTGTTTGATCCCACTTGTTCTGGCTATAATTATTATTTTGATATTTATTTATTATAGCTTTGATTATATCCGTTGTTAGCCCTATTCTGAACCTGGATAGACTCGTCTACCTTCATTGGTTTTGGCTTATATTGTGGCTGCCTATAAGTGTTCCACTGATTTTGTTGGTTATTATTAAATCTACCCTGGTTCCAAGAACTATTTTTGTTCTGATTATAATAACCATAGGTATTTTTGTTTTGGTTGTTGTCATGATTAAACCTTAAGTTATTATTATTTCGCTGGTTATTGTAATTGTTGTTTTGTTGTCTTGGCTTGTGGTTGAAATGTGTTTGCCCATTTCCACCAGAGTTTGGTTCACTATTTTTTCTTTGAGTAGATGAGAAACTATTTGCGAAATGAGCCCTCATGTTGTTGCTTTCCAATTCCTGAACTATGACCATTGCATTTGGTAGGTCAGGTGGATTCATGGAGAAAATAGTATCTGAAATTTGGCCGTTGAGGCCGGTAATGAAAACTCTAAGAGCAGTCTTCCTATGTTTTTTATTCATTTCTGCTGTTATCGGTTTGTTTCTACCGTAGGTCATAATAGCTTTATTAATTAGTAGAGTTAATTTTCTGTTAACTTTACCATAATAAACCATAATGGATAATTTTCCCTGACTCAAAACACTTAGTTCCTGTTTAATAATATGAATTGGTCGTTTGTCGCTAAAGACAACGTAAAGTCTGGCCATTATGGCACCGATATTTAATACCGTACCATTATGGGTTAAGGCATCGTTTGCCATTCCTGTTATTTTGTTTCTTAATATGGATAAGGCAGAACAAAATCTTTCACTCCCTCTGGCATATTACCTCATGGCTATTTCAGCTGATTCTCTCCAGCTTACATATTTATCTTTTCCTTTATATTACCTAACAGATTTGATGATCTCATAAGATGCGTCGCACTTGATATTTGGATATACAATCTCTATCTGAGAATCCTCAACCGATTTATTTTTATGAGAAAGCTGCGATCTTAAGTTAACGATCTTTTTCTTTAATGGATTCAATTCAAAATTTACAATTTGTTTAATTAAATCTCCTACATTTAACATGGTATTGTTTGTAACCGCCTGATGATGTTCTTGAGGCGAACTTATGTGGAGTCTTTTATCTGCTCCGTTCTGGCTTGTTAAAGGTTCTGACATTTTGAGAATATTTTCGAAATCAGAAATTAATTCTTCCACTTTGTATAATTATATTTCTTTTTACAAATTTCTTATTAAATAATAATAATAATAATAAAAAAAAAGATTATATCGCTCACGAATCGTCCTCCTTATTTTTCTTCTGGTTGTTTTTTTGATCCTGTTGGGGTCGTCCTTTTCTTGGATGATGATATTGCTTGGGGTCGTCCTTCCATTTTTTGTATATTGGGGTCTTCCTCCTTTTTTTGTTTTTTAAATTGGGGTCTTCCTTCTTTTTCAGTGTTTATTGTTGGCTAGGGATTGCCGAGGGATACCCCAAACTGGACAACGGAAATTTTTCGAATTCGGTATGTACAAAATACATCCCCCACCACATATTTACTTGAGTACTTTCATCATTTCCGGATTGACCATTTGAAGTTGTTGCTATTGTAGTTGTTTCTTCTTGTAGTTGTTTCTTCTTGTAGTTGTTGTTGTTGTTGTTGTTGAGAACGTTTTATCTTGAAACTTTTAGGTTGAGACTGTTTGCAGGTGGTTTTTAAATGTGAGTTAGAATAACTTTTGATCGAGTTTTTATACCTTAAGGTAAACTAACCACCCCTTTTCTATTTCTTTCTTGATTTAGAATCGACCAATCATAGCAGCAAATAGTATGTAAATAGGGCGAGTTTTAAGAATCAGAGAAATTACTTGACCATAAAGAAAAAGTTAGGGTGCGATAGAGAGTTAGAATTGGAGGGATGGTTGTCCACAGTTGGTACTATTAAAGGCTTGTTTTCTTTCATTGTTATAGTTAATGTTATTCCCCAAGTAATTCACAATTTCTTTTGGGGGTTGTACATTTTCAAAACTATCAAGGTATGGTATACTTTTTTTATTTTTGTTATAAGCTACCCAATGTGTACCATTTGATGAACTATCATCTAGGTTTTAATTTTTTTCTCTCAAAATAGGTTTTTTGTAGTGAGTCTCTCATAAACACACCTCGGAAATGTACTTTTGATCAAAATTCAAAGTTTCGAAATTTAAAGAGGTTTTTTAGGTAGCTTAGTAATAAGTTTTTTGGATTTCCTCTAAATGGATTAAGATATAATCCATAAACTTTTCTATAAGGTTTTAGAAACATACCTTCACCCACCTTAATACTTTCAATTTTTTTATTATGTCATTTACTCTCTTCTAATTGTTTTTTCCCCATATTTGCATTATTGATAGTTTTAGCAATGGCTGCACTACCAGAGGCGAGACTACCTAATGAACTTAGTGCAGTCAAAATGGGTACAATAGGTAAAAAACCAACAATTTTCGGTACATTAATAATACGAGGAATCTTAATTTTTTTTTATTTCTACCAATTGATTTATTGACTGCTTTACGCGCAACCTTAGTCGCACTCATTAGATCTAGTGGTTTCTAAGTTTTCAATGCCCGTATTCCTGTTTGGATAACATTTGAAAAACTCTTTGCCTTTGATTTCCTTTTCTTACACTTTCTCAACAATAGGTAAAAAAAACCAACAATTTTCGGTACATTAATAATACGAGGAATCTTAATATTTTTTTTATTTCTACCAATTGATTTATTGACTGCTTTACGCGCAACCTTAATCGCACTCATTAGATCTAGTGGTTTCTAAGTTTTCAATGCCCGTATTCCTGTTTGGATAACATTTGAAAAACTCTTTGCCTTTGATTTCCTTTTCTTACACTTTCTCAACAATAGGTAAAAAAACGAACAATTTTCGGTACATTAATAATACGAGGAATCTTAATATTTTTTTTATTTCTACCAATTGATTTATTGACTGCTTTACGCGCAACCTTAATCGCACTCATTAGATCTAGTGGTTTCTAAGTTTTCAATGCCCGTATTCCTGTTTGGATAACATTTGAAAAACTCTTTGCCTTTGATTTCCTTTTCTTACACTTTCTCTTTGTTCCCTTTTTCACACCCATTCCGAATTTCTTTTTTGTTTTCATAATATTTGTAACTAAGTATGCTGCTGTTTTCTCTGCAATACTACTATATTTTGAACATTATGTCGATCAGGTAGATCCTTATATTGTGAATATGGAACATCATGTACTCTACAAGCTCCATCCAATTGATTTATCCCACGATCACCGCGCTTCAACCTTTGTTTTAGCTTTGTTCCAGGTCCACAAAAATTATAACTAGGAATATGTACTTTAAATGGAAGTGTGTTAATTATTTTGTTGATAATACCGCTACCTCGTTTCAAGTTTGCGCTCTGACTGCAACAATTATAAAAACTATTACCCATTTTATATAATGTTTAATCAAGGAGCATTTCTCATCGAATGAACTTATTACACATGTTAATATGCGTTTAATACGTCAAAAACAAGAAATCTGTGTTGGAAAGATCGAGGGTGGTGATCACTCATTAACAAATTCAGTTCCACGACATAGTTCTTTATTACCCAATACAATAAAAGCATTGGTTGTCGGTCCCTCAAACTGTGAATATACCAATGTTATGCTCAGTCTTATTGAAAGTCCAACGGGCATAAATTTGAGAATATACAGTGGCGTGCAAGTCTGAGTACATGTTTGCAACTATTGATTTGGGCCCACATAAAAAAGTTATTAATAAAGTAAATGAAGCCAAATTTGTTGTGTTTATTCTTTGAATATTTATTAACAAATTCTTATACAAAATATAACAAAATAAACTAATTGGTCTCATTAAGAAATAAAAAACCAAATAAACTCTCATGTACTCAGTTATGCTCAATTTGAATTTTTCAACAAACGCTTATTTTTTAATACTTGGTCCAAAGACCCTTATTTCTTATTTCTAATTACGCTATTTATTCGATCTGGCATACTTTCCACCAAATTTTGTATGATTTCTTTTGGAATAGCTCTCCATTTTGATGGACTCGTTGCCACAACTCGTGCTGGTTTGCTGGTACCGATTCGTAGAGTCCCAATCGTCTTTTCACTATCGACCACAAATTTTCGATAAGATTGAGATCAGGACTCTGTGCTGGCCACTCCATTAACTTAAAATGGTGCTTTGCGATCCATTCTTTGACGACTTTGGACGTGTGTTTTGGATCGCCATCTTGTTGGAATAAGATATCACTCTCCTTATACGCACATTTGTCAACAAAATCGCAAAGATGTGTCTGCAAAATATCTAGATAGTCCTCCTTCTTCATAATTCCATCTATTTTCTTAATTGGTCCAACGCTCCACCAAGTAAAACAGCTCCAGACCATGACATTTCCTCCCCCATGTTTCACAGTTTCTTGTACGTGACGTTTCTGCAACGACTCTTCAGGCTTCTTCCAGCAATATTGTTTACCATCCGACTGGTATCGATTGAATTTAGATTTAACTCTTTTCCAGTCATCCAGTTTCCAATTTTTATGCGCCCCCGCAAATTTTAATCGCGCTTTTATATTTTTATCGGACAAGGCCGGTTTCTTCTTTTTCACTTCTGAGGCGTATCCAATGCGCCGAAGTGCTCGACGCGCTCTCCACTGGCTGACGGGCTTCCCTATGGCTACGGATGCATCCTTGGGCTTACAATTTTTCTCATTTTTAATTTTTTGCATCATAAGCCTTGCATCTGCATCAGTCAAAATTCGACGTGGACCACTTCTTTGTACCTTGGGTACCGTGTTGCGCCTTTTTTGCACACGAATGGCTGCTGATTGTCTGATTTCTAGCTTTTTGGATATTATTCGTGTCGAACACCCATTTTCAGTTAGGTTTACTACTGAATCTTCAACGTCTCTTGACAATTATTTTTAATTTTTTAATTTTTAATACAAAAAAGCAAAAACAAGTGAGATTTCGTACGTTTTTAGTTAAAATCATTCATAAAGCACTTCAAAACAGAAGCTTCTCAAAAACAAACAGTAAGATTCGGTAATTAAGCTTTCAATTGAATCAGCTGTGCAACTTTTGTTGAAAAGTTCAAATTGAGCATAACTGAGTATATGTGAGTTTATTTGGTTTTTTATTTCTTAATGAGACCAATTAGTTTATTTTGTAATATTCTGTATATGAATTTGTTAATAAATATTCATGAAATACACACGAATAATTTGGCATCATTTAATTTACTAATAAGTTTTTTATGCAGGCCCAAAGTCAATAGTTGCAAACATGTATCCAGACCTGCACGCCACAGTATATATATTCTCAAAGAGTTTACATCAACCAAAGTATGAGTTTTTAGAGAAACTAATTAAACCGATAAAGGGAATGGGATATTATACGTTCTAACAAAATGACGAAGTTTTACCACCCGCTAAGGCTAAAGAAAACTCTATTATGATTTTTGATGATGGTGCTTGTGAAAAACAAAACAACATTCGTTCATATTTCGGTATGGGACGTCATAAAAATATAGATTCTTTTTACCTATGTCAACCATATACTCATAGTCCAAAACATGTAATACGTGATAACGCGAATATGATTATAATGTTTAAACAAGATGATTTAAATATGCGTCATATATATTGTGATCATGTAAATACTGATATGTCCTGTGATTCATTCATGAAAATTTGTCAAAAGTGTTGGAGTGATAAATACGGATTCCTCATAATAAATAAAGATAACGATATGGAAGAAAGAAGATACAGGAAGGGTTTCAATGAATTTATAATTATTTGAGAATATAAGTTTCATTCTGTAAGCTATATTTTCACAGTACATTATTTGATTCCAAAATGAGTAGATCATTCGCTCTTAGATTAAATGGCAATGAACCCATTACAAAAATTTCTTATTTCCCACCCATTGAACTGACAAATGGTGAACATGAGTGTGCTCTCATTGACTTTCAGATCTACAACTCTATACCCAATGTTGATATAAATAATATCTACTTCATATTGGTGATAAAGTAATTCAACTTCCAATAGGATCATATGAACTCAACGATATTTATGATTTTCTAAAAAATAAACTAAAAGATTATGATCTTGAGAAAACATTTCAAATGGAGAGTAATAATAACACACTTCAAGTTCATATTACAACTACCGATGGACCTATTCATTTTAATAGAAACGTCTCTATTGGAAAATTGCTTGGTTTCAATAAAAAAAATAATTTACCCCGACATTTTAAAACTAAACACAATACGCTTAGTATGTAATATTGTAAGAGAATCATATATTAATAGTAGACAAAATCATTCATTATACGAATTTGGAACTAATGTTCCACCGGGCTATAAAATGAATATCACACCACACAATCTAATTTACTTACCAGTCAATACTAGAGAAAAAAGTAAACTGAGAAAACTTGAGAAAACATTTCAAATGGAGAGTAATAATAACACACTTCAAGTTCATATTACAACTACCGAAGGACCTATTCATTTTAATAGAAACGTCTCTATTGGAAAATTGCTTGGTTTCAATAAAAAAAATAATTTACCCCGACTTGAAAAAAACATATATATCTGATCAACCTGTCAACATTTTAAAAATAAACACAATACGCTTAGTATGTAATATTGTAAGCGGATCATATATTGATAGTAGACAAGATCATTCATTATACGAATTTGGAATTAATGTTCCACCGGGCTATAAAATGAATATCACACCACACAATCTAATTTACTTACCAGTCAATTCTAGAGAAATAAGTAAACTCTCTATACACATAACTGATCAGAACGGTGAACTAATAAATTTACACGGTGAAAACTATACAATTCGTTTACATTTAAGATTAATACAATGATTATATCATATCTATAGCTAACACCACAATCGACAACTTCAACATCATCTCAAACTTCCTGATCAAATCTAAAATTATTAATAAAATAAAATTTAAATAAAAAAAAATAAAATCAAAAATAAGCATAAAAATAAAACACTGTAAATATCTAACCATGTAGAAAATATGAAATGTATTGCAAGTTTCAAACTAGCTACTATAACCGAAGTGAATCTCCTTTACTATCACCTACAGAGTTTAAAACTAAAGCTCCTATTATCGTAATAGACTTATCATATCAAAATGAAATGGTTAAATCAGGACCCATTGATGTAAGGATTTCAATTGAACTTGCCAAGCCCACTATCGAAAATGTTAAAGTATATTGCGTGCTCATACATGATCGTTTAGTTGAATATAACCCGTTGAATGGTCTAGTTCAGCGGATTGTCTAACAATCAATCAATCAATCATGAGTGAAGACCTTGTTGCAATTGATGTTCAAGGATTTCTTGGGAATAATAATAAATTTTTTCTAAAAGAAATTGGAGTCGTGTTCAAAAACGAAACAATCTTGAATTCTAATTTTATCATACACTCTCCACATAATTTTATTGAATTGAATAAAAAATGTAGAAAAACAGCAACTTGGCTAACAAAAAAACATCATAAAATGTATTGAAATGATGGAGTATACTTTTTCAAAGAAACACAAATGTATTTAAGAGAAATAATTAGAAAAAAGGAAATTTGTAAGGGATATAAAAAAAGATTATTCCTACTAAAATTTTAAAACATTGATGTTGTAATTAACATTGATGAAATTGGTTGTCCCTCTCTAAAAATAATGGATGGAAATCACTTTCCATATTGTTCTTTACAAGCTCGGGATGGTGTCTGCTCTCTTAACAATGCTCATAAAATCTTAAACTTTTGCACAAACGAAAAAAGATCCTAAACACCTTTTCACCATTCACTAACATGTTGAGAGTCGTGAAAAAAAATTTACGAAATGACTGATTCTAATAACAATCTTAATATACCGACTTATTCTTCGTTGTTTGTGTTTGTGCCTAACCGAAATAGACACTTCCGGATCACACCGCGGGACAAGGGGGTAATGAGCACTTGTCGCTGGCACGGGAACGCTATGATATATACTGTGTATATATACTTAGTGTAATGATTAGTGAAGTAGGCTATATTCTAAAGTAGGTCAGGGAATTATGATTATGGTAGCAGTTTGCGTAGTTGCCTTTGTGTAGTTGGCTGACACTGCAAAATGTGCTGACCGCATTGGGGGGTCAGTGTGCCGTTGAGTCGGTGAGACGGTGAGTTAGTGAGACATATAATATGCTGATCAGCAATTCTCATATGCAGTGGGTGCTACTGAGCGCCTGGTACTGTTCCCAACTTGGCTACTGCTTGAATTGTTGGGTGTGGTCATGTTGAGTACCTTTGGGTACGAACATTCTCCCCCCCATTGAGGGGTACCCTCAATTAAGTCGTGATGTCGGTCAGCCCTTGACCGAATTGTATAGGAAGCGCCTAACAAATCATTGACCAAGGTGGATCTTTCCTTCAACTGAGGTTCACGTTTATGATTCAGGTCCTTCACATCTTCTTGATGCTGCTTAACACTCCCATTTGCGATAAAATTGACATTACCGTTAGGACTGAAATTGTGCCCTCGTAGCACTTGATCATTTGGCACGTCTATGGTATGTAAACCTTCTGCAACAAAACTAAGATATTTCTTGGTTAGGTCTAGAAATGTTGAACCAAAGTCAGCCTTCTTGTAGGTTTTAAATTGATGAGAAGTCGGTTCTATATTCATCGGATTTTTATCTTTCGTTGGCTCATAAGCAGCGTTCGGTCCTGAAAAATCACCTCTGCCTTCTACCAGAATAGGGTTGATACATAACCAAGCCTAGTGCCTTGTGCCAAAGGTTTATTATGTCCTAGTTCAAGAAGTTCACCGGTTATTACACGAGAATACACCTCAACCCCTAACGTTAGGTCAATGGGTCCAGGTTGCCGAAAGTCAGGATCTGCTAACGGCAGTCCCTCGGGAATATTAAGATCGGTTGTAATCGGTACTGACGGTTGGTCTGTAATGACTGTGGGCATAATAAATACCTCTAATAGTTTTTCAACCCCTGATGTACATGATGAGAGCTTTAGTGTTGATCTAATTGCTGTTGATATCTTTCCTCCGATTCCAGATATTTCAATCGGTGACCTTTCCTTAAGAGATAGCAGATCTGCCATTCTCCTTGAGATAAGATTCACCTGTGATCCACCATCTATTACACCGCGACATGTTTTTAATTGACCGTTTGTTCCTTGTAATGAGACCTTGGCGGTCACGAGCAGAGTATATCCTCCTACGTTTCGATTGCTAGTCGGTCCTTGGTGTAACAGTGAATGATGCCGTTGCTGGCAGACTCGACAAGTGGTCGGTGATCCACAGTTTTCAACCTGATGAGCTGTAGACAAACAATTTGTGCATGCTCCTACTTTAATAATGGCTTGACGCCGTGCTTTGGGGTCTATTTGCTGGATACGGCTACATGCTCTAAGATTATGTTGTCCTAGGTGACAAATCTTACAGCTCTCTTCGTTGTGAACTGACTGATGGCGGAGTGTTGCTTTCTTCTGATAATAAAACACAGGATTGGATTCAGGAATTTGTGGTGACATCGAGGTTTTGGAGAGTACTCATTGAGTTTTTGATAGAGTCATGTAAGGCCCTTAGTTGACGCGATGAGCCGTCTATAAGCCTATGGTCAATAATTTTTGCTATGGCGGCGAATACTAGTATTTTGCCGTTCTGGTACCTGGCCTTCAACCGCAACCAGGTGTCGTCATAGCCACCCTGTGAGAAGGCTGTGTCTGTCAAGACGTTCCTCGCTTCACCACGAAGCGAACTCTGTAGAACATGTAGTTTTTGACTGGCCGAATATGGTTTGTTATGTACCAATTCCACAAAGAGATCATGGAACCGTGGCCAGTCTAGATACTCGCCGTTGAACTCCGGAATGCTAATTGGCGGAAGTGCCAAATTTAGGCTCATTGGCGCGTCGTTTTCTCGTAGCAGGTTCATTTCGTATTCCTCGTATAATGTGTGGAATTGGGCTAGCTCTGCTTCTGCCAGAGCTGCGGCCCCAGGTGTGCTATCCAATTCGTCGTGGGCTTGCCTCAGTAACGCCCAATGGAGGTCCAGGTGCCTTTGTAGGGCTGGGGTGACAGTTGGGGCGTTCGAGGCTAATGTTAATGATGACTCCAATTCGTTGCATCTTCTCTGCAACTGTCGGATCACCGTGTCAATTGCGGAATCTCCTTTGACTTTATCTCTTGTTGTGATCTTGATGTTGGCCGACGTTCGTCTCGGGGCCTTCGGAAGCCCGCTTCCAGTCGGCATGTTGTCCAGAAAGATATTCTGATATTTTTCGACCAGCTCTTTAAGTGCTACTAGTCGTGAAGAGTACTCACTTCCAGTGGGTAGTGCCGCTTGCTGGACTTCTTCATCTAGGTCGCAAAACTGCCGCCAGAGATCGTTTAACTGATTTAGCTTACCGGAATAATAGCCGTCTCGGTGGCGTCGGTCGGCAGAATCCTTGCCATAATTCTTAATGAGCTGTTGGATTTTCCCTTGCAGCTCGTTTTGTGTGTCTAGTAATCGATTGTGTAAATCGATTCTTGTGTGACTTGTTTCCTCAATGAATGAAGTAGACATATTGTGTGTCTTGGAAACAAAGAATCTTGTGAAGCTGGATGAAGCTGAGTATCCTGTGAAGCTGGATGCAGCTGAGTATCCTGTGAAGCTGGATGAAGCTGAGTATCCTGTGAAGCTGGATGAAGCTGAGTATCCTATGAAGTTGGATGAAGCTGAAGTTCCTGTGACGCTGGAAGAAGAAGCGTATCCTGTGAAGCTGGATTAAGCTGAAGTTCCTGTGACGCTGGAAGAAGGAGCGAATCCTGTGAAGCTGGATTAAGCTGAAGTTCCTGTGTCGCTGGAAGAAGAAGAGTATCCTGTGAAGCTGGATTAAGCTGAAGTTCCTGTGACGCTGGAAGAAGAAGCGAATCCTGTGAAGCTGGATGAAGCTGAAGTTCCTGTGACGCTGGAAGAAGAAGCGAGTCCTGTGAAGCTGGATGAAGCTGAAGTTCCTGTGACGCTGGAAGAAGAAGCGAATCCTGTGAAGCTGGATTAAGCTGAAGTTCCTGTGACGCTGGAAGACGAAGCGTATCCTGTGAAGCTGGATTAAGCTGAAGTTCCTGTGGCGCTGGAAGAAGAAGCGAATCCTGTGAAGCTGGATGAAGCTGTGAGTCCTGTGAAGCTGGATTAAGCTGAGTATTCTGTGAAGCTGGATGAAGCTGAAGTTCCTGTGACGCTGGAAGACGAAGCGTATCCTGTGAAGCTGGATGAAGCTGAAGTTCCTGTGACGCTGGAAGAAGAAGCGTATCCTGTGAGGCTGGATGAAGCTGATGTTCCTGTGACGCTGGAAGAAGAAGCGAATCCTGTGAAGCTGGATTAAGCTGAAGCTCCTGTGACGCTGGAAGAAGAAGCGTATCCTGAGATGCTGGATTAAGCTGAAGTTCCTGTGACGCTGGAAGAAGAAGCGTATCCTGTGAAGCTGGATTAAGCTGAAGTTCCTGTGACGCTGGAAGAAGAAGCGTATCCTGAGAAGCTGGATAAAGCTGTGAGTCCTTTAGTGGGAAGGGGGTTGCTTGAGTGTGATCCTTTGTTGTTAAAGGATCACGTCGGGGTCACCAATGTTTGTGCCTAACCGAAGTAGACACTTCCGGGTCACACCGCGGGACAAGGGGGTAATGAGCACTTGTCGCTGGCAGGGGAACGCTATGATGGCAGGACGATCGCGTCGCGGCAATGGTAACGAAGGTTACTGCGATGCCGGACCACAGGCGATGCTGGAGCTGCGCTGAGGGTGAGCTAACGTGGTTAGCTGCTAGTTGAGATAGTGTATTACGAGCCCTATTCCCAGATGTAGGAAGTAGAACCGCGGAGTTATGAGATGCGTTGATAACTGATTTATTCTTCATTTGGTACATGCTTATATACTGCTTCGACCACGGAAGTTTAGTGTAATGATTAGTGAAGTAGGCTATATTCTAAAGTAGGTCAGGGAATTATGATTATGGTAGCAGTTTGCGTAGTTGCCTTTGTGTAGTTGGCTGACACTGCAAAATGTGCTGACTGCATTGGGGGGTCCGTGTGCCGTTTAGTCGGTGAGACGGTGAGTTAGTGAGACATATAATATGCTGATCAGCAATTCTCATATGCAGTGGGTGCTACTGAGCGCCTGGTACTGTTCCCAACTTGGCTACTGCTTGATTTGTTGGGTGTGGTCATGTTGAGTACCTTTGGGTACGAACATTTGGAGAACATTTAAATTTATGTAAATTTACTAATGATAATATAGAAATTGTGCTTGTTTTCATTTTGTAATTCAACAATATAGAGTTAAATAATTAATTTCATCATATGTTGAAATTCTAAAACAAAGAGAAAACAAAAAAAAATTAAAAATGTTGTATTGTTTTGAATTTGCTTTCGCCGGTGGGTCTATCATCAGCTGTTGCATTTTTATACCCGTTACTCGTAGAGTAAAAGGGTATACTAGATTCGTCGAAAAGTATGTAACAGGCAGAAGGAAGCGTTTCCGACCCCATAAAGTATATATATTCTTGATCAGGATCACTAGCCGAGTCGATCTAGCCATGTCCGTCTGTCCGACTGTCCGTCTGTCCGTCTGTTTGTCCGTCCGGATGAACGCTGAGATCTCGGAAACTATGAGAGCTAGGCTATTGAGATTTGGCGTGCAGATTCCTGAGCTTCTTACGCAGCGCAACTTTGTTTCAGTAGAGTGCCACGCCCACTCTAACGCCCACAAACCACCCAAAACTGTGGCTCCTACAGTTTTGATGCTAGAATAAAAATTTTAACTGAAATGTAATGTTCTCATCAATACCTATCGATTGACCCAAAAAAAAAATTGCCGCGCCCACCCTAACGCCCATAAACCGCCCACAAACTTCAAAAAATCGTAAATATTAACGTGGATATCTCAGAAACTATCAAAGATAGAGAATTGGGATTTCAGATTTAGATTCCGTAGCCTTATATGCAGCGCAAGTTTCTTACGCGAATATGCCACGCCCACTCTAACGCCCAAAAACCGCCCAAGCCTGTGGCGCCCACAATTTTCATGCTAGATAAAAAATTTTAACTGAAATATATTGGCCTCGTCAATACCTATCGATTGATCCAAAAAAATTTGACACGCCCACTCTAACGCCCATAATGCTTAAAACTGTCTACCGCCGGTAGGTGTCGCATTTCAATCTCGCTTTGCTGCTTGCATATCTCCATTTCCCTTTGGTCCCGTTATCTGAGTAACGGGTATCTGATAGTCGAGGTACTTGACTATAGCGTTCTTCCTTGTTTAACATCTGTTTTCTAAGTATAATACAATGATTTATCTCTTCCAAACTTTAGTTTAAGATAAACATTCAGACTATTACGTTGAAAGAAAAAAAGGATTTCCTCAAAAATTTAAGAGTTCTTAAAGGAGCATGGAAGTGAGATCTTCAAGGAACATGTTACAAAATTGAAATCATTTCATACATTTTTTAAAGATGTAGAAGCCACCCCAGTAATTCATTCCAAGTATGGAGAACTACTATTATTCTGTGCATGGGCATATGATAATTGTAAAGTTGGACCTGACACTTGCAGGTGTATGCATGTTGAAAAGAAAGAAGAGGATGCCTTAAAATTGATGGAAAGATACATTAATTTTTGTAAAAAACTCAATGGAAACTAATTTAACACGAATATGATTAAATAAAAACGTATTTGGCTAAATAAACGATCTCATTTGCTTTTGTGTATATTCTATTAGGTATCACCACCTCCACCTGCACTACAGAATTGAAACATTTAAAATTACCCTCCCCTTAACTTAATATAAGTTAGAAACAACATACTTTAGATATTCACGGATCTTGAACTCACGCTTGTTTCACACCACAAAAGAATGCGGTCTAATATCCCTCAAACCAACACCACCGAAGAAAGGGTTCACTAACAGATATCATCTACAACCCTAATTGAATCAACAAAACGGCCACGCATAATAAAACAACTTCCCCCTCCTCCTCCTAAATATCGTTTTACAAATTCCTACGCATGACAAAAGTGCAAGCATAATAAACAATTTCCCAATTTGCTCCAATAGGATATGAACCCTCCTCATCGTAAGAGAGTTGATGCATGGCCCTTATAGCCAAGAAGGCAGCTGGCTTGGTTCCATAAGTCACCGTGTTCAATTTAAAAACACTCAACTCTCCCGTGGAGCTCTCTCTCCAAACGATGCACTGAAAAAAATCATCCGGGAACGAAACACGCCTCGGCTTAGTTTCGTCTTCACATCCATGAAAATCTCGGAAAATTCAATCCGATGGTCGCTCGAGATCTCTCCAAAATCCAGTCTTTCCAACGATGTCTGCGCAGAATCACACGCCTGGTTGAAGGATTTGATCCATTCCATGATTCAATTTCATCGAGCTCATTTGCCGCAAAATAGATTGGGCTTTGACTCGGTAGTAGTCAACATCACTTGTGGATTCATTTTAAGCCCGAACCGAGTTTTTCGTATCAGACATTTTTCAATGACGAGAAAAAAATGGGATAGGTGGCGCATTTCAATATCGCTTAATGCTTGCATATCTCCATTTCCCTTTGGTCCCTTTGGCTGAGTAACGGGTATCTGATAGTCGAGGTACTCGACTATAGCGTTCTCCCTTGTTTTATTCTGTATAATATATTGAAGGAGACTTTTTTATTATAGTCGTTACTCGTAGAGTAAAAGGGTGTATTGTATTTGGTTGGAAACGTTTCCAAGCCCATAAAATATATATGTTCTTGACCAGGATCACTATCCGAGTCGATGTAGCCATGTCTTTCTATCCGTGTACACGCTGTAATCTCGGGAACCATAAGAGATAGAGAGTTGAGATTTAAGACTTGGATTCCTTAGCTCCGTACGCAGCCAAGCCACTCTAACTTCCGCAAACCGCCCAAAACTGTGGCTCATACAGTTTTAGTGCTAGAAAAAACTGAAATTCATTGGTCTCGTCAATACCTATCGATTGACGCAAAAAAAGTTTGCCACTTTCATTCTCACGCCCTCAAACGCCTATAACTCTTATAAATTATAACGGTTCCTCTACCCTGGGCATGGCCAAGATTTTACCGGGGAACCCAGAGATTGTGCTGGAGAGTTACTATGTAAGCGCCGGTTAAGTGCGGGTATCTGATAGTCGAGGCACTCGACTATAGCGGGCCTCCTTCTTTATTTTTAATTAGTCTATCCTATATAAAAAAATTGAAGACCAGATAAACTTGTCGAAAAGGCAAATAGGGATTGTCGACTCCTTCAATTTTTCTAAACGAAAAACAATCAGAGAGTGCTGTTAATCACAAAATTAAGGTGTTAAGTGCCAGCACACAGCTTGCTGTGCTTTTTCTATACTAATATCACTTTCCTGTACACTCTGGTATCACTCCGAAAATTTTCCAAAGAATCGTTCTTGAGGTATTCGCGAAAGACATGTTTCTTTCGATGTTGCTAAAAATTATCTAACCGTTTGACAGTTGACCCAATCTTCAAGTAAATAGATGTACCTTTCCGAAGACATGTCACTTGTTGGATCTTCAATGAACGGAGTTATTAACCAAAGAAGTTACCAAAATTTAAATTTTCTTGCCTTTTGTTTGAGATAGCTAGTTTTTTTTTAAGTTTTACTACCTTAAGAAAAATTGTATAAATTATTTTGAGGACTTGATTCAATAGATTAGTTTGTCTTTTAAATGTTAAGACCAACTTTGCAAAATCGGTGGCAAATCAAAAGGGCTGTGGTTTGTTAAGCAAAAGTATTCAGTTTCATAACATTACATTTTTCCTCGAAAAAGGATTGCTATGATGCTGACGTAAATTTTTTCACATTAATTTAGTTGTTACAAGACTAAAATGTGCAAGCCTCGATTAATAAATTTTGTTACGTATGAGGAAGTTATATATTCCGCGGAAGAAAATGCAGTAATATAACGAAATCTTTAGTATGCGCTATTTAACAGATTTTGGCGTTGAAGCGCCAAATTTAGACAAACCATGGACTCCAAGGTCTGTATGCGGCACATATGCATCTCGGCAACCCTCTTTTCAAAATAGAATAAGGTGCCATTTCACATTTGAAAGACCAGTTAAATGGAAAAATCCGATAGATAACGGTCAGATAAGGATTCTTTAATATTAGCTCCTAATCAAAGTTAGGCGGTCGAGAAAACCAAATTTTCTTAGCAGGAACTTTATCTGTTCAAGAAGAGTTAACCGGAAGCCGAGAAGTTGGTCTTATTGAACATTAGTTACTATCTTCATCGCGTCGTTTACATTTTATTTATTTACTCCCGGACAACATATCTGTTACTATATCACGTAACAAAACAATTTATTGTCACACATCTATATGTATATATCAAGTCCAAGTGTGGTTGTCCATATAATTAGTCACAAATGGTATTTTATTATAATCTGGAGAAATCGTAATTTGGGGTGTTCTATCGGGCAAGTTTGATTCAATTTTCATATTCTCAAAGATAGGCATTGTCACTGACCAAAACCATAAAAAAACAAGGGAGACAGCTATAGTCGAGTACCTCGACTATCAGATACCCGTAACTCAACTAAAGCAGTAAAGCGATATTGAAATGCGCCACCTACTCGCGATCTCAATATATGGTTATGGTAGGCGTTATGGGCGTTACAGTGGGCGTGGCAAACTTTTTTTGGGGTCAATCGATAGGTATTGACGGGACTAAAACATTTCAGTTAACATTTTCTTCTAGCATGAAAATTGTGTGCGCCACAGACTTAGGCGGTTTGTGGGCGTTAGAGTGGGCGTGGCAAACTTTTTTTTGGCTTTATGAAGACAATACATTTCAGTCAAATTTTTATTCTAGCATCAAAACTGTAGAAGTCACAGCTTTGGGCGGTTTGTGGTCGTTAGAGTGGGCGAGGCACATTGCTGAAACAAACTTGCGCTGCGTAAGAAGCTCAGGAATCTGCATGCCAAATCTCGATAGCCTAGCTCTTATACTTTCCGAGATCTCAGCGTTCATCCGGACGGACAGACAGACGGTCAGACGGAGAGACGGACATGGCTAGATCGACTCGGCTGGTGATCCTGATCAAGAATATATATACTTTATGGGGTCGGAAACGCTTCCTTCTGCCTGTTACATACTTTCCGACGAATCTAGTATACCCGTTTACTCTACGAGTAACGGGTATAACTATCTTTAAGCCAATTTTTGTTAGTCCCACGGGGAATCCTATACAAATCCCCTTCAGAAAGCTCTCCTAAGAAGGGACCGAACGCTGCAGACATTTACATATTTTTGTATCTCCAGCAGCAAGATCGCGGTTGCAGCAAGTAATGGTGTTCATCCGTTTTTTCATTGTTGCGTGTGTGTGGGCGGGGTGCTATGAGCAAACCAGCGATGGCCACTTCGTGGACTCACGTAGTTCCATTTTGGGACGTAACAATTGGTCAGTGGCAGTGCTCGATGTTTCCACATTACCTAAAAACAATTTGTAGTTAAAGTTTTCTATTTAGAAAACAGTGCAAACAGAGAGGCGCCTCCCAAAGTTGGGGTTATGATTTTAAAAAGAAATAATTTATCTTGATCAGTGAACTCCGCTAGAATAACTTAGTTGCATCTCTAAAAAAATAGTTTCCTAAAAATTGTTCATGACAAAAATATCACTTCAATTCTCAATTTTAACAACAACACGACTAATTTATAAAGTATAAACATACAAACCCTTAGTAAACACCACTGCCCTTCGGATTCACCACTTAAAATGCTTAAGATCGTAATTTCTTAAATTTAAAAGTGCTAGCCCTAAGTCAAATTTCTGAACTCCGAGAATGGAATTTATAACCGTTGTTGTAACTAACATTCACTTTTAAACCCACGAGATTTCATTCAGATATTTGCAACGAAGTGAAGTAGACGTTTTCGACACTATAAAGTGTATATTCTTGATCAACATCACTAAAAGTGTCTATCTGGCTGTGTGTTTCTACGCAGACTAGATTCTCCGCCCTAAAGCTTTTGGGATGAAACTTTTCTTTCTTCCTATTGCAGGTGGTACACAAGTCGGAACGGGCTGGATCACACAATTGTTACTTCTATTTCAGAATTTCACATAACAGTGTTTTTTTATCGGCCGAAAAAGAAAATACTAGAAACAAAAATTATAGCTTCGTTAGAACTTTGCATTTTTTTTTTGTGAAAAAAGAACGACTTAGTAACGAATCGCACCGGGAGTGTGCGCGATTAGACTTCTATATATAGCCGCAAAACTAGAGTCTGCTATGATAGTCCGATCGAAAAAAGTAATACACCGATCGAAAGGTATTGTGATTTTCTTCAATTTTACTGACCTTTAAAAAGTCGATTGGTTCAGGAAAAACTGTGGTGAAGGTAGAGAAAGTTGAAATGAAGTTCATCGGAAACTGAATAAGCAAAATGTACAGATATTAGTAAAAGCAGAAATATTGATTATTTATTGGTAATATCTTTTATGAGACTGGTTCGATTTAAAGAATATTTGAAATGTATTATTGTGGGCGTTAGAGTGGGCTGAAACAAACTAGCGCTGCCCAGGAAGCACAGAAATCTGCACGCCAACTCCCTACATTCTAGCTCTAGATGTCAGCGTTCATACGGACAGACGAACAGACGGACATTGGTAGATCGACTCGGCTAGTGATCCTGATCAAGAATAAATATACTTTATGGGGTCGGAAACGCCTCCTTCCAACTTTTACATAGTTTTTTACGAATCAGATAAGGATTCTGTAATATTAGCTCCTAATCAAAGTTAGGCGGTCGAGAAAACCAAATTTTCTTAGCAGGAACTTTATCTGTTCAAGAAGAGTTAGCCGGAAGCCGAGAAGTTGGTCTTATTCAACATTAGTTACTATCTTTATCGCGTCGTTTACATTTTATTTATTTACTCCCGGACAACATATCTGTTACTATGTCACGTAACAAAACAATTTATTGTCACACATCTATATATATATATCAAGTCCAAGTGTGGTTGTCCATATAATTAGTCACAAATGGTATTTTATTATAATCTGGAGAAATCGTAATTTGGGGTGTTCTATCGGGCAAGTTTGATTCAATTTTCATATTCTCAAAGATAGGCATTGTCACTGACCAAAACCATAAAAAAACAAGGGAGACAGCTATAGTCGAGTACCTCGACTATCAGATACCCGTAACTCAACTAAAGCAGTAAAGCGATATTGAAATGCGCCACCTACTCGCGATCTCAATATATGGTTATGGTAGGCGTTATGGGCGTTACAGTGGGCGTGGCAAACTTTTTTTGGGGTCAATCGATAGGTATTGACGGGACTAAAACATTTCAGTTAACATTTTCTTCTAGCATGAAAATTGTGTGCGCCACAGACTTAGGCGGTTTGTGGGCGTTAGAGTGGGCGTGGCAAACTTTTTTTTGGCTTTATGAAGACAATACATTTCAGTCAAATTTTTATTCTAGCATCAAAACTGTAGAAGTCACAGCTTTGGGCGGTTTGTGGTCGTTAGAGTGGGCGAGGCACATTGCTGAAACAAACTTGCGCTGCGTAAGAAGCTCAGGAATCTGCATGCCAAATCTCGATAGCCTAGCTCTTATACTTTCCGAGATCTCAGCGTTCATCCGGACGGACAGACAGACGGTCAGACGGAGAGACGGACATGGCTAGATCGACTCGGCTGGTGATCCTGATCAAGAATATATATACTTTATGGGGTCGGAAACGCTTCCTTCTGCCTGTTACATACTTTCCGACGAATCTAGTATACCCGTTTACTCTACGAGTAACGGGTATAACTATCTTTAAGCCAATTTTTGTTAGTCCCACGGGGAATCCTATACAAATCCCCTTCAGAAAGCTCTCCTAAGAAGGGACCGAACGCTGCAGACATTTACATATTTTTGTATCTCCAGCAGCAAGATCGCGGTTGCAGCGAGTAATGGTGTTCATCCGTTTTTTCATTGTTGCGTGTGTGTGGGCGGGGTGCTATGAGCAAACCAGCGATGGCCACTTCGTGGACTCACGTAGTTCCATTTTGGGACGTAACAATTGGTCAGTGGCAGTGCTCGATGTTTCCACATTACTTAAAAACAATTTGTAGTTAAAGTTTTCTATTTAGAAAACAGTGCAAACAGAGAGGCGCCTCCCAAAGTTGGGGTTATGATTTTAAAAAGAAATAATTTATCTTGATCAGTGAACTCCGCTAGAATAACTTAGTTGCATCTCTAAAAAAATAGTTTCCTAAAAATTGTTCATGACAAAAATATCACTTCAATTCTCAATTTTAACAACAACACGACTAATTTATAAAGTATAAACATACAAACCCTTAGTAAACACCACTGCCCTTCGGATTCACCACTTAAAATGCTTAAGATCGTAATTTCTTAAATTTAAAAGTGCTAGCCCTAAGTCAAATTTCTGAACTCCGAGAATGGAATTTATAACAGTTGTTGTAACTAACATTCACTTTTAAACCCACGAGATTTCATTCAGATATTTGCAACGAAGTGAAGTAGACGTTTTCGACACTATAAAGTGTATATTCTTGATCAACATCACTAAAAGTGTCTATCTGGCTGTGTGTTTCTACGCAGACTAGATTCTCCGCCCTAAAGCTTTTGGGATGAAACTTTTCTTTCTTCCTACTGCAGGTGGTACATAAGTCGGAACGGGCTGGATCACACAATTGCTACTTATATTTCAGAATTTCACATAACAGTGTTTTTTTATCGGCCGAAAAAGAAAATACTAGAAACAAAAATTCTATCTTCGTTAGAACTTTGCATTTTTTTTTTGTGAAAAAAGAACGACTTAGTAACGAATCGCACCGGGAGTGTGCGCGATTAGACTTCTATATATAGCCGCAAAACTAGAGTCTGCTATGATAGTCCGATCGAAAAAAGTAATAAACCGATCGAAAGGTATTGTGATTTTCTTCAATTTTACTGACCTTTAAAAAGTCGATTGGTTCAGGAAAAACTGTGGTGAAGGTAGAGAAAGTTGAAATGAAGTTCATCGGAAACTGAATAAGCAAAATGTACAGATATTAGTAAAAGCAGAAATATTGATTATTTATTGGTAATATCTTTTATGAGACTGGTTCGATTTAAAGAATATTTGAAATGTATTATTGTGGGCGTTAGAGTGGGCTGAAACAAACTAGCGCTGCCCAGGAAGCACAGAAATCTGCACGCCAACTCCCTACATTCTAGCTCTAGATGTCAGCGTTCATACGGACAGACGAACAGACGGACATTGGTAGATCGACTCGGCTAGTGATCCTGATCAAGAATAAATATACTTTATGGGGTCGGAAACGCCTCCTTGCAACTTTTACATAGTTTTTTACGAATCTAGTGTATCCTTTTACACTATGAGTAACTGGTACAATAAGTATGTTTGTCGATTTGCCTTATTTTTGGTGTTACGGTCATGGGATAATTTGTGTCGTATTACGATTGTGCTGAAACAAATTTTACTACAACCTTTTGAAGTTTAGCTAGATTAGCGGAAACAAGCTAGAAAAGACTAAAATGTAAACGGTCACAGTTCTTTATCGCCTTGACATGTTTTACGTGTCATTGGAAAGATAATTTTAAAATATAAACACTTTACTTGGACATAATTGTTCTTATTACAACCCCTGCAAAATAAGAGCTAAATTTTATTATTGAGTTAAGTTTTTCGAGAATTTGAAAACACTCTCAGAACTTGAAGGCAATTAAGATTCCACAACTTTTGGCGTATTACACATTATCAAGAAAATTCGCGTTTAGAAGTTATTGAGCGTCAAAAACTATAACTCAATTCAGAGCAAATTAACTTAGGCTTGCCGAAGTTATTCGCCTTTATTGTCTTAAAATGGTTTTAAGCCAAAAAAATGGGTTACAGTGATTTTTGTTTTTCCACTGATAAATTGATTTTGAGCTATAAATAAATATAGAAAATAGTTACGTCCATTAACGTTGAAACTACTATCTATATTTTTAGGACTCCATTGATCAGTGGCGAAGCGTGTTTGGAGTTGCCGCCATTATATCAATATTTACTTATCTTGTTTATCAAATTTTCGGGACAGCCGAAATACAATCCTGGAATAAAGAGCTTCCTACACATGACGATGCAGATGAAGGAAAGATTTTATCGAAACCAAAAGAAGCTATTGGTGTAGTTTAAAGAAAAAGTACTCAAAATAAGCCCCTGGTTGTACCATATTAAATATTTTGTTACTATATCTTTGCTACTATCCTTATAAAATTTGTGGCGGTTTTTAATTATCGGTTGATCATTTTTCATGCCTTTACTAAGTATCCTGTTTAAACTAGTCCGAAAACTGTCATAAAATTTATTGGAATGAATGTATACTTTTTCAAAGAAACACAAATGTATTTAAGAGAAATAATTAGAAAAAAGGAAATAATTTGTAAGGTATATCAAAAAAGGTTATTCAAACAAAAATTTTAAAAAATTGATGATGTAATTAACATTGATGAAATTGGTTGTCCCTTTCTAAAAATAATGGATGGAAATAACTTTCAATATTGTTCATTACATGCTCGGAATGGTGTCTGCTCTCTCAACAATGCTCATAAAATCTTAAACTTTTACACAAAAGAAAGCTCCTAAACACCTTTTCACCATTCATTAACATTTTGAGTATCGGGAAAAATAGTTTACGAAATGACTGATTCTAATAACTATCTTAATAGATCGACTTATTCTTCTTTAATAAGTAAAATTAATTTATTTATTAATACATTTGGAAATATGATTTCAAAAGAGTACTTCAAATTTCTACTGGAGTCAAGGAATATGTTCATGGGTATTGGCGTAAAGGAGTTTATAAAAACAACATTTGGAGAACATTTAAATTTATGTACATTTTCTAATGATAATATAAAAATTGTGCTTGTTTTCATTTTGTAATTCAACAATATAGAGTTAGAAAATTAATTTCATCATATGTTGAAATTCTAAAATAAAAAGAAAACAAAAAAAAATTTAAAATTTTTTATTGTTTTGACATTGCTTTCGAGGAGGGGTATCTTCAGCTGTTGCATTTTTTAACATCTGTTTTCTAAGTATAATACAATGATTTATCTCTACCAAACTTTAGTTTAAGATAAACATTCAGACTATTACGTTGAAAGAAAAAAATGATTTCCTCAAAAATTGAAGAGTTCTTAAAGGAGCATGGAAGTGAGATCTTCAAGGAACATGTTACGAAATTGAAATCATTTCATACATTTTTTAAAGATGTAGAAGCCACCTCAGTAATTCATTCCAAGTATGGAGAACACCGATCATTCTGTGCATGGGCATATGATAATTGTAAAGTTGGACCTGACACTTGCAGGTGTATGCAAGTTGAAAAGAAAGAAGAAGATGCCTTAAAATTGATGGAAATATACATTAATTTATTTAAAAAACTCAATGGAAACTAATTTAACACGAATATGATTAAATAAAAACGTATTTGGCTAAATAAACGATCTCAACTGAATACAAGTTAGAAGCAACATACTCTAGATATTCCCGCTCACTTTCCCATCTAATGCTCGCTAAAGAGGGGGGGGGGGATCTCGAACTGACGCTTGTTTCACACCACAAAAGTATGCGGTCTAATATCCCTCAAACCAACACCTTTTGACCACAAGACCGAAAACAGGTTACACTAACAGATATCATATACAACACTAATTGAATTTACAAAACGGCCACTCAAATTAAAACAACTTCCCCCTCCTCCTCCTCCTCCTCCTCCTCCTCCTCCTCCTCCTCCTCCTCCTCCTCCTCCTCCTCCTCCCCCTAAATATCGTTTTACAAATTCCTACGCATGACAAAACACCCCTCTCACACTCCTACACCCCCTATTCGGTTAAAGATCACTCTAAACAACCATAAATTCCTACGCATGACAAAACACCTTTCACACACAAGCAATCACAAATTCCTACGCTTGACAAAACACCCCTCTCTCACACTCCTACACACCCTATTCGGGTAAAGGTCACTCTAAACAACCACACATTTTTACGCATGACAAAGCACCCCTCACACACACACACCTTTGAGGTGAGAAAAAAACAAGACATGACAAAACGCCCCACCCCCACTTTCACCATTTCTTTGGGGTGATCCTCACACCTCACACCCCTTTTTAACCTCATTAAGTGACCTTTTTATGCTAATTAGATCATTATAACACCTGTGTGCATCCTAACGGTCACCCCCATCCCCTTTTTCCCACTCTTTTATTACGTGCGTGACTAACTAGGGTCACCCCCACCCCCTTTTTTTGACATGATGTATTACCTAGTGAGCCAGGATCCGTATTATCCTACTACTCGGCAGACGTCGAATCGCGAGGATGTACCCCAAGATAATTGTTAGAACATTCCCTTTGGGCTAACGGGCCTCCATTCCTTCTGCAAAGCTCGTCAAATCAGCCGTCCATGCTAGACTCAGTAAAGGATCTTCCAGAGCGCCGTTCTGTGGCTCTAATTGGGACCGTTTGCATAGACAATTCATCAAATTGCAAATTCCTCAACTTATCGGTTCATTTCAAATTGCAGAGCCAAATCTGCGCCGTCAAAAGGTCGTCTTTCGTCGTCTTTCTCTGGAACTTTACTTCTTTTGAGGAGCACCCAACAGGTTAACTTGGCGAAGGAATATGGATCTTTTAGCCAGGGCAAGCCGTTTCCACAGAAAAGCAAGCTGGTTTCGTTTAGGCCTATACTCGGCTTCGAAAAGTTACTTCGTGTGGGTAAAAGGCTTCAGAACGCAAACTTGGACTACCATACGAGGCATCCGATACTGTTGCCCAAGGATCATCCAGTCACCAAGGCGATCATCGTTTATTATCATAACAAGGCTGCTTGTTCGTCGCCAGCGTTATCAACAAAAGCGTCCGATGTTTCCGAATGAAGCCTGTAACTTGGGAGCACGTCATGGGTAGCCTGCCAGCAAATAGAGTGCAATCCAGCTTTTCATACCACAGGAGTGGACTATTGTGGGCCTTTCTATATTCTACACGACGGATTCATTCATCGCAGCGCTGAGGAGATTCATCAGCCTTAGAGGCAGTCCGCGTACCATTTGCAGCGACAATGCTACAAACTTTGTCGGTGCGAAGAGCGAGCTTGCCGATCTAAAAGAGCTCTTTTTGAGCGAGAAGCACACAGCATCGATATCTTCCGCCAGTAGTATGGAAACGCGGATTCTGGGACAATTAGCATATTAATGGCCCCAGACCCCCTCCTCCCTCATTAACGTTTTGGGACAATTAGCATAATCCAATAAATTAACTGATTTTAATAGTCTTTGAAGTCAAAAAAATTGTCACGATCATGTCTATAAAGAGTAAAATTAATTGCCCCTTAACGCCCCTACATCCCCATGTGACAATATTGATCATGTATCCTTCCCCTCATTATGTACAATTAAAAGTCAGGTGAGAAAGGTGCACGTGAGAAAGGTCGCACAACCATAGTATCCAAAGGTTGTTATGTTAGAGGAACATATCCGATCATAATGGGGAAAGGTGTGATCACGTACCCTTTTGCCTCATTATCAGAGGTGTTGCTGTGCACGTGTGAAAGGTCGCACACCCAAAGTATTTAAAGATGGTTATCTTAGAGGAACATGTCCGATCATGTTGGGGAATAATGTTTCCTATGATTGTAAAACTAATTTAGTAATCAAAAGAACCCCAATAAAATAAATTTCAGAAGTTAATAATTCTCAGATGTGGAATATTTTCAAATACACATTTTATGTTTCCGCCCCAGAACGTTTAACTGGTAAATTGTCTAAGATTCCCTCCTTTCCACAAATGGGTCATAAACATGTCATAAAAAGGGATTCAAGCAAGAGCTACCAGAACATGCGCACCTGTCAATTACCTGACCGCAATAAAAGGGACACATGCACAACCCAAAAGGCGCACGCTCATTGACAAGATCATGGGCCTCACGCCAACGACCTCTCGGCTGACTGCTTGCTCTAATACGTTCCCATAATAGGGGTTGAAATCACGACCGCGCAACAACTCGCAAGTAGCCGACATATCTCAGTCAAGGAAATATTTTCCATTCTCCGTACCTGTAATTTTAACTCGAAATAAAAAGTCAGAAGTTTATTTTGTAGCATAATAATACATTTATTCATTTATTTTGGTATTGCGAACATTTTTATTATATTTTTAAATTAATTTTCTGCTTTGATTCCGGCGATTTGCATAGAAGAAGCAGGCGCACATTTCCGACGTCATTTCTGGATTACAAAATGAAAAGTGTTCACCATAATTCATAGTTTTGAGATCATGTCCACCTCGATTCATGAACATAGTTTTTGTGTTTAGAAGGTATTGAAAATGCTGACCAATCATCTGTCCTTTAAATTGTTCAATAAATTGGTCATTTTCCTCATGAAATTTCATTTTGTTTATTTTATTTTCTTGTAGGTCTTTACACATCTAGTCTCAACTTTAACTTTCCCTTAAACCTGTTTAATGATGGACAGCTCATTTCCTCGATATTAATGAGCTGACGACTCCCAAAAAACGTCGAACGATTTCTACGTTTCTTTTCCACTCCTTTACAAATAATTTGTTTTCCGCTTGTAATTGTCCTAGATACTTTCGAGTATGTGGAAAACTATTTTCTCCATCGTTCCAAAAAATTTTGTGATGTGTATTTGTTAAACAAATTGCAGTCTTTCGAGATTTTGTATTTAGCAAAGTAAAATTATATGGTGGCTCTATTAAAAAATTATTATTCAAGTTTGGATCTTTTTCGAATACAATTCCAATTTCCTTTAGAATAAAATTATTATTATTATCAAAGAAACCTTGAACATCAATCGAAACAGTATCTTTCAACATTTTTCCAATGTTAAATAACTCGTTGTACTAGTCCGTTTAATGGGTTATATTCAACTAAACGGACATGTATGAGGAGACAGTAAGCTTGGGTATTTTCATGACTTGGTGTCTTCAATTCTATTGAAATTCTCTCATCAATAGGACCAGTATTCACTGATTCGTTTTGAAATAAAAGATCAACCACAATAATAGGGGCCTTCAATTTAAATTTATTTGGGGTCAAAAATGGTTGTGATTCACGATTATAGTAGCTATTATTACAAATCTTTGTTTTTACGCGGTTATCCAACAATTTCTCATTCCAGCTGTGTTGACTCCCATACCCCTATTTGGGGTTAACATATGAATACCAACTCCGGAATGCGATTGGTAGGCTTACACCACTTTTAATAATATCATGCATCTTAATATTTGCAAAATCGGTCGGAGTTACATGGAAAATTTTCCAGGCTTTATTCGTCACTTCCAGTTTAAAAGTTTGTTCATTTCTGCTTTGTTCTAACACATCGCCAAGATTCTTAGTTAGCATCAACACTAGTTCATGTTTACATTTTAACAAAACTTTTGTATAATCCTCAGCAAATCTCAACAAAATTTTAATGGTACAGAAAATTTGAAGTGGGGTCCCGTAGAAGTTTCGTCTCCACTGGATTTGGATTATTCGTAAACCATTCATTTGTTCAGTCAGAAACAAATTTTTTAGGGTCATTTAATATTATTTTAATTATTTTATTATTGTTAACATGTTTCATTTACTTTATAAATAAATATATATTATATACATTTTTAAATTTTTAATTTTCTGACTCCTCCCTCTGTAAGAAATATATGGGTTGTTAACCTTCGTTCCAAATGCACATTTCCGCTTGGTTCCCATAGATAGATGTAAAATAGTTCTCACCATTTAATGTTTCTCAGATGTTGGATTATTCTTAAACCATTCATTTGTTCAGTCAGAAACAAATTTTATAGGATTATTTAATACTATTTTATTTATTTTATTATTGTAAACATATTTCATTTAATTCATAAATAAATATATATTATATATATTTTAAATATTTAATTTTCTGACTCCTCCCTCTATAGGAAATATATGTGTTGTTAACCTTCATTCCAAACGCATATTTTCGCTTCGTTCCTATAGATAGATGTAAAATAGTTCTCACAATTTAATGTTTCTCAGATGTTGGATTATTCTTAAACCATTCCTTTGTTCAGTCAGAAACAAATTTTATAGGATCATTTAATACTATTTTATTTATTTTATTATTGTAAACACATATCATTTAATTCATAAATAAATATATGTTATATATATTTTGAAATATCTAATTTTCTGACTCCTCCCTCTGTAAGAAATATATGGGTTGTTAACCTTCGTTCCAAACGCATATTTTCGCTTGGTTCCCAGTCAGAAACAAATTTTATAGGATAATTTAATATTTTTTTATTTATTTTAGTATTGTAAACATATTTTATTTAATTCATAAATAAATATATATTATCTATATTTTTAAATATTTAATTTTCTGACTCCTCCCTCTGTAGATAGATGTAAAATAGTTCTCACAATTTAATGTTTCTCAGTTGTGGGATTATTTTTAAAGCATTCATTTGTTCAGTCAGAAACAAATTTTATAGGATCATTTAATATAATTTTATTATTGTAAACATATTTCATTTAATTCATAAATAAATATATATTATATATATTTTAAATATTTAATTTTCTCACTCCTCCCTCTATAGGAAATATATGTGTTGTTAACCTTCATTCCAAACGCATATTTTCGCTTCGTTCCTATAGATAGATGTAAAATAGTTCTCACAATTTAATGTTTCTCAGATGTTGGATTATTCTTAAACCATTCCTTTGTTCAGTCAGAAACAAATTTTATAGGATCATTTAATACTATTTTATTTATTTTATTATTGTAAACACATATCATTTAATTCATAAATAAATATATGTTATATATATTTTGAAATATTTAATTTTCTGACTCCTCCCTCTGTAAGAAATATATGGGTTGTTAACCTTCGTTCCAAACGCATATTTTCGCTTGGTTCCCAGTCAGAAACAAATTTTATAGGATAATTTAATATTTTTTTATTTATTTTAGTATTGTAAACATATTTTATTTAATTCATAAATAAATATATATTATCTATATTTTTAAATATTTAATTTTCTGACTCCTCCCTCTGTAGATAGATGTAAAATAGTTCTCACAATTTAATGTTTCTCAGTTGTGGGATTATTTTTAAAGCATTCATTTGTTCAGTCAGAAACAAATTTTATAGGATCATTTAATATAATTTTATTATTGTAAACATATTTCATTTAATTCATAAATAAATATATATTATATATATTTTAAATATTTAATTTTCTGACTCCTCCCTCTGTAAGAAATATATGGGTTGTTAACCTTCGTTCCAAATAATTCTCACAAGTTAATGTTTCTTAGATGTTGGATTATTTTTAAACCATTCATTTGTTCAGTCATAAACAAATTTTATAGGATCATTTAATATTATTTTATTTAAACATATTTCATTTCATTGTAAATGAATATTTCTGTAAGAAATATATGGGTTATTAACCTTCGATCCAAACGCATATTTTCGCTTGGTTCCCATAGATCGATGTAAAATAATGCTCATAATTTAATGTTTCTCAGATGTTGGATTATTTTTAAACATGGAGCGTCTTTTAATTTAATTTCTGATTCAGGTATATGATAGAGGTGGTGTGACCTGGTAATATCTGTTTTTTGTTGCCAACTATTTTTCTAGTTCTAGTTTTCTAGTTCTATTTTATTTGTATACTATTTGTATGAGCTATGCATCATGGTCTAAGATTTTGAATAAGCTTAATAAACTCTTTAATAACAATACTCATCTGGTTTTCGTGATTCATGATGGCGGTTGAGCTGCTTGGACTTTGATTACTAGCTGTTGTTAACTGTTATGAGCTGTTAATAGATGTATACAAGTTGTTTACTAGATGTTATTAGCTGCTTACTAGATGTTTAGTATCTGGTTACTATATGTTTAGTAGATGTATACAAGTTGTTTACTAGATGTTTTTAGCTGGTTACTAGCTGTTTAGTATCTGGTTTCTATATGTTTAGTAGATGTATAAGTTAACGCAGGCAGTTCTCATGGAGAGAAACTGCCGAGTTGCAAGCCATATCCGGTGGTTTGCACGCGCATCGAGGAAATAGCTGACCGCGCGCTCCGAGTGCAAATTCCCGGAGCCAGACTGGAGCACTCGCAGAGCGAGTGATTGCCACGGGCCGGGACAAAAACGCTGACCCGGCACCTTGGCGACAGCGCTGCAGGAAGGCAAAGTCCTCGAGCTGCAGCTGGATAGGAGTTTAAGAGTTAATACTCCTAGCGGCCCTATGGTGGATTTTCAAGGTAGTCACCAACTTGCGAATATTTGTAAGGTCCGTCATTATAACTGGTGTCCTGTGGTCCTCTGTGAATGTCTTCGTCACTGCTTCTGTCTGGTCGGCGTAGTCTTCGTAAGTCGTCATGTTCGTTGAGTGCTGCAGGTATCCGTAGGACTCCCAGATGACAATTTCATTGTCCTCTATCGGGATATAGTCTGCGTTCGTGTAGTCGTTGAGTTTTACTGCCGCGTCCGTCCTGACAGTCGTAAGTACAAAAACTAAGATAAGTTTTCCTAACATAGAAAGATATAAAAAGAATAGAAAAAGGGGTCAGTAATCTCGCGAAGTTGGTTAGCATAGATTGTCCTTGTGGACCACCCTCCCCTCAATTTGGACCGTGGTCCACAGGTTTGCTTCATTGATTTTTTCCGAACATAGTGGCGAAAGCTTGTTTCCTAGGCGTTTGTTTGCTTTTAGGATGACCTTTTCGCCAGCTAGATAATCTCTATTGGTCCTATCTTTGTTAACATAATCAAGGGTTTTTTTCTGAGCCTGTTGAGTTTTTTGACTAATTCTCATTTCGAAATCCGCGGATTTTGAGTGAACAATCTGTACAGGTAACCGAGTGGATTGTATTGTTATATTTGGTGGTTGCCAAAAGAATTAGTTCAGTCGTATCGTTTAAGTTGCCTTCTGGCTTCAAGCATCTGGCTATTTCTGCCAGGATGCTGTGAAACCTTTCTACTTGACCGTTTGAGGTTCTATGTAAAGGCGGGGCGTTGGCAATGGTGATATTTAAATGATTCAGGAGAATTAATTTAATTGTTTCAGAGTTGAACGAACTTTCGTTATCACAATAAATTGTTTTAATTTTTGGAAAGAAATTTATTGTTTGTAATAAAGCAAGTTTTACATCCACTATGGCCCTCGATGCGATGGCCTGTGGCGAATTTAGAGAATTTATCAATGCATGTAAGAAAAACAGTTCCGTCTGTTGCAGGATTTCCCCCACAAAAGAAGGTATCGGTGTTTCCGCTACCACTTCTTTAGATGGATTGCGCTTGTATTTTGCCATTGAACAGGTCTTGCAATTCAAGGTTGTCTCTGTTGCTAGCCGAAGCATTTTAGGGAAAAAGTAGTCCATCAGGATTTGTTTCACGTTTTCTTGTGCTGCTCGGTGAGCCCTGTTGTGTTCTGCTATGACAATTTCCCTTTGCTCGGTTATATCCTTTATGTCCTGCACAAAGCTTTTCGTATATTTAATTGAAGTGCTTCGGAACAATTCAACTAGTCGGTGTTGGATAAATGCCAAGATCGGTAGGGAACAATGTATTGCGTTTACCACCTCAGCATTGACTACATCTTGTAAAGTGTTAAGCAAATTTTCTCGGTTAGAAATTTTTATGATGTGTCTCACCTTGCTTTTAAACAGAATGAATGTGTCTACCGAGGAGCTGTTTCCTTCTTCAATTATTATTTTATTTCTGAAACAGTTTACTGGGTTGTCCGTCGTGTCTATGGTGTATGTTAGTGATTGTTCGCTGTGTATGGTTGCTACATCTGATTCTATTTCGTCTTCTAAAACGTTTATGTTTTGACGGGACAACGCGTCCGCCACATGGTTTTCCTTGCCAGGTTTATAAACTAATTTTGCGCCGTGATCGTCGATAATCCCCTTCCAGCGCTTTAGTTTCGCGTTAGGGTTTTTGTCCGAGACGGCAAAGGTAAGTGGCTGATGATCGGTAAAGATCTGCAAGCCTTTTACTCCGTACAAGTAATTCCGGCGGTTTTTCAGTGCCCAAATTATAGCGAGGAGTTCTCGCTCGTTGGTTGCATAATTATTTTCGTTGTCTCGTAGGGCACGTAATATCATTGTGATTGGGCGGTCATCTTGAGATAGTACCGCTCCCAGACCAAAACCTGAAGCATCTGTTGTCAAATCGAATAATCTCTTGAAGTCCGGGCAGGAAAGCAGAACGTCTTCTGATGCCAACATTTCTCTCAGCCTGTTAAACGTTTCTCTCTGTTCCTTGGTCATATCGACGTCAACTTTTCTTGACTGATATATGCTAGTTTTACCATTATCTCCCTTTAGGATGCTCGTTAAGGGCATTGATATTGCCGCGAAGTCTTTTATGAAACACCTATTATAGCTTATGAGTTCGTATAGCGTTTTTGGTGGGGGGAATTGTCTTATGCCTTGACCTTCTCAGGTGAGGTTCGTAGCCCCCCTTGAGACACTATGAACCCCAAGTATTCAACGCTCTTTTTAAAGAACTTTAACTTTTCTTGGGATACTCTCATGCCTGCCTCTAAAAGTTTTGTTAAGACCCAGTCCACGTCCTTTACATGGTCTTCTTTTGTCTTGAAATTCCTTCTCGTAGGACATCGTCGATGGCCCTTTGGAAAATGCTTGTGGCATTCTTAAGTCCAAATGGCAATCTACAAAATTCGTACTTGCCGTTGTTTATTGAAAAAGCTGTCTTTTCTCTGTCCTTTTCTGCCAGCTCTATCTGATGAAAGCCTGACTTGGGTCAAGTGTCGTAAACAATTTCGACTCGCCCATATTCGACAGTATTGTCGAAAATTTCGACTTGGATTGCCTTATTACGCCGTCCGCAAGAAGTTGTTTAACCTCTGCATTGATGAATTCAGTCACACCCATGGGATGCGGGTATGACCTAGAGTACACCGGCTCCCCAACCGTTTTAGTCGTGGCTAATGTGTTTATGTTAAAAGGTAGTGCCTCGTCCGGGTCGGCGAAAGCTTTTTGATTTTTTACAATCATTTTATCGAAGGTGATTTTAATTGCCGGAGGACCGTCTTCGTCATCGATTCTTATGAAGTTAACGTTTTCCGCTTTAGTAAACTGGATTTTTTCAGTTCCTTTGTTAGTTTGTAGAACATTTCCGGTAAAACCGAGTTTCGCATTTACTTGTTTAAGTAAGTCGAGTCCGATAATGCCGTTAAAGTCTTTAAGGTCGTTAAGAATAGAAAAGGGCATTTTTACGTTGAACACCGAAACTAGACATTTTTTATTTATTTTAGTAAAGCCATGGATCGACTTTACTGTAAAGGGTTTATCTGCTGCCACGATGCCTTTCAGCCCGGGGAGTGGAGTAATGTAATTCTTAGAGGTGCCTGTGTCGAGTAATAGTTTTATTTCTCTTCCTGCTACCGTACGTGTAATGTAAGAAAGCAGGGATTTGACCCTAAAAAATTGCAGGAGTCTTCTTCATCTAGCTTGTCCTTTATCTCTGTGGCGCTTGCTTGCGGGACGGAGTCATACTCTTCATCGTCGGTTTTTTCTTCCGGCATGAAGTTTATTTTTTGGTGAGACCCTGTCGACCCCCTTTGCCACGCCGTGGGCTGCTTGAACATGGAGGAGGTGTCGACTACCATTGGTTCTGGCGCTGGTTGGCTTTGACCTGCGTTACTATGTGGTCTTTGTTTAAAAGAACCACCCTGATTATTTCCTCCCCCTTGGGTCCTGACAAAGTGAGGGTTCTTTTTTATCGCCCCATGGCTTTGGTTTTGTTCGTAGCTTTTCCAACCTGCCTGTCGCTGGTTGTTGGGCCTATACATTTTTTTTCGCTTTGGCGGGCAAAGGTAGCCGTGAAAGCGCTTCTATCAATACTTGCCTCAGCCTCTTGAGCTAATGCCAAGGCTGATGGCAAGTCTTTCGGTTGTGCCGGAAAAACGGCAATTTTCAATGACTTTTTTAAGCCAGATATAAACGCATGTAGAGCGTCGTGAGTCATGATAGTTTTGTTTGTTAGAAGCGTTAGCTTCCGTTCGATCTCGTCATAATATTTAAGAAGGGGCAATTCTCCCTGTCTTGATAAACTCAACTCTTGTTTAGTTACGTGCGTCGTAGTTTTATCCGCATACGTAAAATCTAACCTTGCCAGTATGGCATGAAAATTTAACACTGAGTTAAAAGAGGCTGATACAGCCGCTGCTGCGCCTCGTACCTTATTTTTAAGTATTCGTACAGCTTGGAAATGTCGGCTGCTGCCTTCGTATGGGTCAAATACCTTGTATGCTGCACTAGCAGCCTGTCTCCAGGAAACGTAATTTTCCTGTTTCCCGTTGAATTCCGGGACAGATTTCACCATGTCCCCGGTTCTATTTCTATTTCTAGGAAAGTCTGAATTTTCGGAGTTTTATCCTTAAGTGAGCATAACTCCCCCATAATAATAGCTAATTTTTCATCAAATAACTCCTGCTGCCTTTGGAGCGCAGAAGCTATGGCAGCCTCCATGCTCGCAAAGTGGTCTGCTTGCATTTTTTTACGTTCTGATTTTCTGGGTTTTTAGAGCTAAGAACACTGTCCCTGCTGGTCGAAGGGTAACAATCTATTCCAGATTGATTCTGTTCTGATTTCTGATTTCTACTCTAGTTTTCAGAAGTTTTCTATATTCTTCTAGAACTTCTTCGTCCGATGAGACGTTGTCGTTGTTCCTATACATGAGTCAGTAATAAAAAAAATTTTTGGATGCCATAAAATTCAATCAAGGGTTTGTAAAAAATATTTGTTATTTTTCACAACGAAAATTAAATATCAAAATAAACGTTTTATTATTGAGAATTTAATAAAAATGTTATTGACCATTTTTCGTCCAGTATTTTTCGCAACGAAAATTAAGAATCAGAAATAAGTTTTTTATTATTAAAAATTTTAATTTTCCCAAATATTTTTGGTGTATTTTGTTTTTTGCATAATTTAACACGAGAAAGTTTTTAATTTATTCAATTTTTAAATCTCGACAAAATTTATTCCTCCAATATTTGTACTGGCGAACACTTTTGACAAAAAGCCTACTCACGTTCATATATTTATTTTGTCGTCGAAAAGCAGTCGTTACGGTTGCTACCGCTGCCGTTGTCGCTGCCGCTTTTATTTTACCGTACGCCCGTTAGGGCATAGGTTTTATTTTTATGTTTAAACAGAGCTATCGCTCTGGAGTACCAATTAGGACTAATCTTAAACTCCTATCCAACTGCAGCTCGAGGCCTTTGTCTTCCTGCAGCGCTGTCGCCAAGGTGCCGGGTCAGCGTTTTTGTCCCGGCCCGTGGCGATCACTCGCTCTGCGAGTGCTCCAGTCTGGCTCCGGGCATTTGCACTCGGAGCGCGCGGTCAGCTATTTCCTCGATGCGCGTGCAAACCACCGGATATGGCTTGCAACTCGGCAGTTTCTCTCCGTGAGAACTGCCTGCGTTAACTTATACATCTACTAAACATATAGAAACCAGATACTAAACAGCTAGTAACCAGCTAATAACATCTAGTAAACAACTTGTATACATCTACTAAGCATATAGTAACCAGATACTAAACATCTAGTAAGCAGCTAATAACATCTAGTAAAAAACTTGTATACATCTGTTAATAGCTCATAACAGTTAACAACAGCTAGTAATCAAAGTCCAAGCAGCTCAACCGCCATCATGAATCACGAAAACCAGATGAGTATTGTTATTAAAGAGTTTATTAAACTTATTCAAAATCTTAGACCATGATGCCTAACTCATACAAATAGTATACAAATAAAATAGAACTAGGAAACTAGAACTAGAAAAATAGTTGGCAACAAAAAACAGATATTACCAGGTCACACCACCTCTATCATAAACTTGAATCAGAAATGAAATTAAAAGAGGCTCCATGTTTAAAAATAATCCAACATCTGAGAAACATTAAATTATGAGAATTATTTTAAATCTATCTATGGGGACCAAGCGAAAATATGCGTTTGGAACGAAGGTTAATAACCCATATATTTCTTACAGAAATATTCATTTACAATTAAATGAAATATGTTTAAATAAAATAATATTAAATGATCCTATAAAATTTGTTTCTGACTGAACAAATGAATGGTTTAAAAATAATCCAACATCTAAGAAACATTAAATTGTGAGAATTATTTGGAACGAAGGTTAACAACCCATATATTTCTTACAGAGGGAGCAGTCAGAAAATTAAATATTTAAAAATATATATAATATATATTTAATTATGAATTAAATGAAATATGTTTACAATAATAAAATAATATTAAATGATCCTATAAAATTTGTTTCTGACTGAACAAATGAATGCTTTAAAAATAATCCCACAACTGAGAAACATTAAATTGTGAGAACTATTTTACATCTATCTATGGGAACCAAGCGGAAATGTGCGTTTGGAACGAAGGTTAACAACCCATATATTTCTTACCGAGGGAGGAGTCAGAAAATTAGTTATATAAAAATATATATAATATATATTTATTTATGAATTAAATGAAATATGTTTACAATAATAAAATAAATAAAATAATATTAAATGATCCTATACAATTTGTTTCTGACTGGGAACCAAGCCAAAATATGCGTTTGGAACGAAGGTTAATAACCCATATATTTCTTACAGAGGGAGGAGTCAGAAAATTAAATATTTAAAAATATATATAACATATATTTATTTATGAATTAAATGAAATATGTTTACAATAATAAAATAAATAAAATGGTATTAAATGATCCTATAAAATTTGTTTCTGACTGAACAAAGGAATGGTTTAAGAATAATCCAACATCTGAGAAACATTAAATTGTGAGAACTATTTTACATCTATCTATAGGAACCAAGCGAAAATATGCGTTTGGAATGAAGGTTAACAACCCATATATTTCTTACAGAGGGATGAGTCAGAAAATTAAATATTTAAAATATATATAATATATATTTATTTATGAATTAAATGAAATATGTTTACAATAATAAAATAAATAAAATAGTATTAAATAATCCTATAAAATTTGTTTCTGACTGAACAAATGAATGGTTTAAGAATAATCCAACATCTGAGAAACATTAAATTGTGTAAACTATTTTACATCTATCTATAGGAACCAAGCGAAAATATGCGTTTGGTATGAAGGTTAACAACCCATATATTTCTTACAGAGGGAGGAGTCAGAAAATTAAATATTTAAAATATATATAATATAAATTTATTTATGAATTAAATGAAATATGATTACAATAAGTAAATAATTAAAATAATATTAAATGATCTTAAAAAATTTGTTTCTGACTGAACAAATGAATGGTTTAAGAATAATCCAACATCTGAGAAACGTTAAATTATGAGAACTATTTTACATCTATCTATGGGAACCAAGCGGAAATGTGCATTTGGAATGATATATATATATATTTCCTACAGAGGGAGGAGTCAGAAAATTAAATATTTAAAATATATATAATATATATTTATTTATGAATTAAATGAAATATGTTTACAATAATAAAATAAATAAAATAATATTAAATGATCCTAAAAAATTTGTTTCAGACTGAACAAATGAATGGTTTAAGAATAATCCAACATTTGAGAAGCATTAAATTGTGAGAACTATTTTACATCTATCTATAGGAACCAAGCGAAAATATGCGTTTGGAATGATATATATATATATTTCCTACGGAGGGAGGAGTCAGAAAATTAAATATTTAAAATATATATAATATATATTTATTTATGAATTAAATGAAATATGCTTACAATAATAAAATAAATAAAATAATATTAAATGATCCTAAAAAATTTGTTTATGACTGAAAAAATGAATGGTTTAAGAATAATCCAACATTTGAGAAGCATTAAATTGTGAGAACTATTTTACATCTATCTATGGGAACCAAGCGAAAATGTGCGTTTGGAACGAAGGTTAACAACCCATATATTTCTTACCGAGGGAGGAGTCAGAAAATTAATTATATAAAAATATATATAATATATATTTAATTATGAATTAAATAAAATATGTTTACAATAATAAAAGAAATAAAATGATATTAAATGATCCTACAAAATTTCTTTCTGACTGTAATTAAAACTACAAGTACGGATGAAGGGAAAGTATTTTGTTCAATGAGGTACGTCGGCTACTTGCGAGTTGGTGCACGGTCGGAACATCATCCCTTATCAATGGTCTTGAGATGTATGATCTTATCAGACGTCCTGCTCCTTAGGTCTTGGGCATGTGACTTTAATGACTGCCAGGTAATTATAGTTCACGGTAAGTTGGTTTGTAGGCTTTGATAATTCTTAATAAGAAACTATAACAACTCATAACACTTGTTAACAGTTAGTTACCATCTAAATCCAAGTACTTTACAGATACTATACAAAAAGTAATCATCCAAACCAAGTACAGGTACCATACACAAAGTTACCATCCAAAAACAAGACTAAACAGAAAGTAAGCATCAAAATACTGCTAGGTAACAACTAAATACATCGTGTCCAATGTGTCAAGTCCATGTCCATCAATATTAGTACTACCCCAAAATATTTTAGATCTCTGGATAATCTTCAAGGTCAAAATCTATTACATTCTGGATGGAGCAGTGGAGACGAAATTTCTACGGGACCCCACTTCAACTTTTCTGTACTATTAAAATTTTGTTGAGATTTGCTGAGGATTATAAAAAAGTTTTGTTAAAATGTAAACATGAACTAGTGTTGATGCTAACTAAGAATCTTGGCGATGTGTTAGAACAAAGCAGAAATGAACAAACTTTTAAACTGGAAATGACGAATATAGCCTGGAAAATTTTCCATGTAACTCCGACCGATTTTGCAAATATTAAGATGTATGATATTATTAAAAGTGGTGTAAGCCTACCAATCGCATTCCGGAGTTGGTATTCATGTGTTAACCCCAAATAGGGGTATGGGAGTCAACACAGCTGGAATGAGAAATTGTTGGATAACCGCGAAAAAACCAAGATTTGTAATAATAGTTACTATAATCGTTAATTACAACCATTTTTGACCTATTATTGTGGTTTATCTTTTATTTCAAAACGAATCAGTGAATACTGGTCCTATTGATGAGAGAATTTCAATAGAATTAAAGACACCAAGTCATGAAAATACCCAAGCTTAATATCTCCTCAAACAGTTTTCCACAAACTCGAAAGTATCTAAGGACAATTACAAGCGGAAAACAAATTATTTGTAAAGGTGTGGAAAAGAAACGATTTCTAAAGACGTTTTTTGGGAGTCGTCAGCTCATTAATATCGAGGAAATGGGCTGTCCATCATTAAACAGGTTTAAAGGAAAGTTAAAGTTGAGACTAGATGTGTAAAGACCTATGTTCAGGCCCACTGTCCGGCGAATCTGGACTGGCCCCGCTATCCAGCTGCACCAGCTGCACCGCTCTACCGCTCTCCCGCTCTCTCGCGCTCCCGCTCTCCTGCGCTGTTCCTAGCTCCCGCCATGAAGTCTCCGCTGCGCTTTGGAGCGCAGAGCGGAGCTTAGACTAAGTCAGTTCGATTTCTGAAGCTCAGTAGAATAAACCGCGGTCGTACCCCCGCCTACTTTTACCCAGTTAACTTTTGTGCACATTTATTTCCGACTAAGGGGCAAATACGCGTTCGAGTGGTTTCTCCCCTACAGCTTCATCAGCACCAGCAGCAAACCGCACCAGCAGCAAGCCACCGAAGCCCAGCGAACCAGCCCTCCGACGCCGCCCGTTTTCCCGCCGTCGCCACCCACGCCATTCCACCAGCGCCACCACGGTACCCCGCTACCCCCCGGCGTACACTTTGATCCATTCGAGCCGATAAGATAAGTAAAGCTTTTCGTCTTATTAATTGCCGGTCTGCAGTCAGCCACTCGAAAATAATTCGTTTGACTTTCTGTACGATTTGTCTAAAATCCTAGTCCGATTAAATCCGACAACGGCAATTAAAAATTACTTCGCCATTTTTTTCTTCGATTTTCCTTTTGCTACGTGCGGCCATATTGCCAATTTTTTCCGACTCCTTTTTTAATTGCATTTGGCCGCTCATCCATACTTACATACACATATACAAAATCGAGAAAAAATTCCAAGCTTAGAAAAAATATTGTGCAAATATAAGCCAAGCATACAGTGAGAATTATTAAATTTCTAGTGTTCTGCCAATTCAGGCCCCCAAAACTTTTCAAGATTTTTCTCTCTGTATATCCGCAGCCGCTAAAATACTTGCACATATTTTTTCGTTTTTCCAAATACAGTCCACACACAATAAATCGAAAACTTCCACAACAACACATACCCCGCCGGCAATAATTATTTAATAAATTTAAAACCGGCGAAAATTACATACATACAAAATTACATACATACAAATATATTACATCCATACAAATATCTACATCCATACAAATATCTACATCCATACAAACATCTACATCCATAAAAATATCTACATCCATACACATATCTACATACAGTCACATATAATTTTTAACTCCACCATCCCGTTCCGACTAATTAAAGTTTTCCGTCGGCCATCCGGTAAAAAATAATAAAATACAAAAATTACACCAACCGACGTGAAAATTTTTTTGGTCATTGTGTTTTATTTACCATCAAACTTTTTTAGTATTTTTTTGGTATTTGGTATTTACTCCGTAAAATTTATTTTATTTAAACGGGAAAAATACCAGCACTCCACTGCATGCATAGCATCCTCCGTCCACCATTTTTTTCGTATATTTTTAGTATTTTTCCCTCGAAATATTAAATCAAATTAAAGCAATACTCCAATATTAAATAATCAACCGATCGCATCCTCCGACCAACAAATTTTGGTATTTTTTCTTCATTTAGAAGTTTAAATAAAGGCGAAAATATTACAATTACTCCACCGGGGACTATATATATACACATAGTTGGTATTTTTCCCCCTCAATTTATCCAAACGCAAAAAAATACCAGCAAAAAATATACCAAACGTGATCCCAACCATAATACATATACCAAAAGGGTTAAATATTATAGTATTACTTCTCAACGGGTGATATTCGAACTCATCACTCACTGTTCCTAATCCGTATTATTGGGTTTAATTCCGCAAAGTAACCAGGTCGGTACTTGCTTCCAATTTCTATTTCTCCGATCCACTACTTTTTTGTCGACACCTCGTTCCAGAAGTGGTCCAGGTTTCCTATTTATCCGACATAAACAAAGGCGAACAGATTCAGACCCAAATAAAGGTAATTTCTCTTTAAATGTCCGCTGGAAGTGATAACAACAAGTTGTCTATTCCACCTGCCGTAGTCCCAGGCATATCCGTAGATCCGCCCACACCCGAACTAACTGCCAAGACCTCGTCGCCCCGAAAAAGAGTCACCCGTGCAAACGTCAAAATGGCACTAACACCTTCCCAGATCGCTCTAAGCAAATTTACTGAGGTCTCAGATCGGCTGAGTGAGTTTGAATCCAGAGCAAACACTCCTTCGCAGATACCTTCTACTCTGTCCATGCTGAACATCCGCCGCGAAGAAATACGCGTGCTATGGGACCGCATCAAGGCAGAATACGATGAATGCACCGGGTGCATAGCAGAACGGGGGACAGAGTGCAGCTGATAGTTTGCCAGTTCTCAAGGCTAAATACGGCTACTGCTATTCCGTTTACGAGAGATGTGTTCAAGCTGTTCCTACCCAGACTTACATTTCCTCTGGATGTCGGCTGCCTCCGTGCAATACCGAGATTTTCACCGGAGATTATGTGCGGTGGCCGACCTTCAGGGATTTGTTTATGGCCATTTATATAAACAACCCAAGGCTGACACCAGTCGAAAAATTGTTTCACCTAAATGCCAAAACAAGCGGCGATGCACACACGAGAGTGTCGAACTCCCCCCTTACTAACGACGGCTTTCGCTCAGCTTGGGCTAACCTAACTGAGCGTCTCGAAAACAAGCGGTTGTTAAAAATACTTTTCAATGTGCAGTCCGTTAATCAGGAATCTGGGTCAGCTATCCGTGAACTTCAACGTACCATCCAGGGTTGCCTTACGCCTTTAGAAATGTCCGGAATTGAAACCGAAAATTGGGATTGCCTCCTAGTGTACATGTGCTCCTCCAAACTTCCTAAGCTCACGCTATCCTTGTGGGAACAGTCCCTGCACAACAAGGCAGAGATTCCGACGTGGCAGGAACTGAACGCCTTCCTTACGGAGCGTCACCGGACCTTAGAAGTCATAGACGACGTACGGCCGTCGGGATCGAGTCAATCTCTGCCAAAAACATCCGCCACCACTGCAGCGCCTCGAAGAATAAATTCTTACGAGACAAGGGTAGCACCCAAGCCAAAAGGATGTGACCTTTGTAAGAAGGAAAACCATCCTGTCCGCACATGTGCACGGTTCCTCCAGATGACGGTCGACGAGCGTTCGGCATACATAAAGAGGAAGCAGCTGTGTCTAAACTGCTTCGCACGAGGGCACCAGCTGCGTGATTGTGAGACCACTCATAGTTGCTTTACGTGCCGCGGCCGCCATCACACCTTACTACACAGAGGCAACTCCTCCCAATCGCCTTCGAATCCCGCCCCAAGACCCAGATCAAGACCAAGTACACCAGTTGCCACCGCTTCCCGGTCCACGGACTCTACAGTACAAAATTACTTCGCGACGGGGTATAGATCCGTCTTGCTGGGCACCGCCATAATTGACATATGTCACTTGGGGTCGAATTTTAAAGCTCGTGCTTTGATAGATTCAGGATCAGAGGCAACCTTCATTTCTGAGCGGCTGTTCAAACTAATTAAGTTGCCTCACCAGGTAATCCGAGTCCAAGTATCAGGCTTAAACCAGACAGTATCCGCTGAATCCAAAAAGCTCTGTCAGTTTACCATCCGTTCTCCGACCAGGCCTGGCTTGCAAATAAACACGACGGCCTATGTTCTTCCTCAACTAGCTGGAAACCTTCCATCTTGTCCGATTCCGCAACAGTTTCTACGGGATCTTCCCGAACTGTCACTAGCGGATCCAAAGTTCTACGAGAGTGCACAGATAGATATTCTGGTCGGGGCCGACATACTGCCATCCATTCTCCTAAGCGGCACCCGGCCGAATATTTGTGGCTCTCTCCTCGGGCAAGAAACCATTTTCGGGTGGATCCTAACAGGACCCGTTCCTGCTCCAAGGGAAAATCAGATTTCCGTTTTTTCCACACGAATCTCCCACACAGTTCACACGTCCCTGAATAGGCTTCTCACCAAATTTTGGGAGGTGGAGGATCTGCCAGTAAAAGTGACAAAATCTTCCGATTTGGCTTGTGAGGAAAATTTTCTCCGAACGACTACGAGAGACGATAACGGCAGGTATGTCGTAAGTCTTCCGTTTCGTGATCCTCAGAACGTAAAATCCGCCCTCGGTCACTCCAGATCTTCCGCGTTGTCGCAGTTCCTAAGAACCGAGCAACGCCTGAAGAGGGACTGTCAGCTGAAAGCCAAATACGACTCCGTGATTCAAGAGTATCTCGACCTCAATCACATGAAAGAGGTCCGTCCTACCCATAATTCTGCCAGTTATTACCTTCCGCATCACGCCGTGCTCAAGCCGGAAAGTACAACCACTAAGTTACGTGTGGTTTTCAATGCCTCCAGCCCTTCAGAAAATGGGGTCAGCTTAAATGATATCCTTCATGCTGGCCCAGTCTTACAGTCCGATCTAACTATCCAGATCCTGAAGTGGCGATATTTCCGATACGTCTACAGTGCCGATATCGAGAAAATGTATCGGCAGATATGGGTAGATCCGAAGCATTCCCCGTTCCAACGCATTTTATTCCGCAACAGCGAGGGGCACATTCGAGATTTCGAATTACAGACGGTAACTTTTGGAGTCAATTGCGCGCCATTCCTGGCCATTCGAGTCCTGCAACAGTTGGCAACTGACGTGCAGCTCAGCCATCCAAGAGCGAGCAATGTCATTCGAAATAATATGTATGTAGACGATGTCCTTTCGGGAGCTGACTCCGCCGAGGACGCTAAGTCCATTGTTCGCGAGCTACAAAGTGCTCTAGATTCCGCGGGGTTTCCACTGAGAAAATGGACCTCCAACAACAAAGAAATATTAGCTCATATCCAAAGCGATCATCTTCTGACAGCCGGCTTCCTCGAGATCGACACTGAGAGCACAGCCAAAACTCTCGGCGTACGATGGAAGGCGACTTCCGATGAGTTCTTTTTCGTCCCACCAGATTTAGCAACGGAAATCTCCCACACGAAACGACAAGTCCTTTCCCAAATTGCCAAGCTATTTGATCCAGGAGGCTGGCTCGCTCCATTTGTTGTGTGTGCCAAAATCTTTATGCAAGAGATTTGGCTTGCGCGTAGAAGTGGGCCATAAGACGATGGTGCACTTGCTCACGGCCAAGACGCGTATGGCGCCAGTCAAAACGGTGTCCCTTCCCAGGCTGGAGTTATGTGGGGCTCTCCTTTTGTCCGAGATGGCCGAAGCCATTCTTCCAAATATGCCGAGGCTGACCTCAAAATTCCATTGTTGGACCGATTCCACGATTGTGCCATTGGACTACGTTCGTTGCCAACAGGGTGACGAAGATCACCGAGTCCACTGAGGCGGCCAATTGGTCGCACGTTCAATCCGAACATAATCCAGCTGATTTGGCTAGTCGAGGAGTTCCCCTTCAAGAGCTGGTGGATAACCCGCTTTGGTGGCATGGACCCACTTGGCTGCAACGTCCACGCGATCATTGGCCCAGCCAGGGAACCGACCTGCCGGTGACTGAGATCGAAAAGCGTGCCGTTAAAGTCCATGTGGCGTCTATGCCGTCAGAAGATTTCCCAGATCGCTTTTCCAATTTAGATAGAGCTTTGCGGGTCCTCGCGTATGTCCATCGATTTGTCCAACGATGTCGAAGACAATCACCGCCTTCCGGGGTCCGTCTAGAGGCCCAGGACGTTGCCGCCGCGGAAGAACTCATGACGATTTGCACTCAGCGCAGGTATTTTTCTGAAGAATACCGCTGCTTGAGTCAGAAGCGTCCTGCGCCCGCGGCGAGTTCGATTCTCTCCCTGAACCCCTTTCTAGATAAGAAAGGGGTAATCAGGGCATGCGGCCGCGTAACGGCCTCCGACAGTTTGCGGTATGATGAACGACATCCGATAATCCTGCCGTACGAATGTGCACTCTCGCGGCTTCTGGTCAAATTCACGCATCTCATTACGTTGCATGGTGGCAACCAGTTAGTGGTGCGTCTCACTCGGTCCAGATACTGGGTTCCGAGAATAAAAAACTTGGTGAAGGCAGTGGTTAACTCCTGCAAGGTCTGCGTTATCCACAAAAAGAGATTGCAAGTCCAGATGATGGGAAGTTTTCCGAAAGAGCGAGTGTCCTTTTCCCGCCCGTTCACGTACACAGGGATGGACTACGCCGGCCTGTTTGACATAAAAAATTATACCGGAAGAGCTTGTCTCATTACGAAAGGGTATGTGTTGGTTTTCGTTTGTTTTTCTACAAAGGCCATCCATCTAGAGCCTACATCCGACTTAACGACTGAAAAGTTTCTGGCCGCTTTCGCTCGTTTCGTCTCTAGAAGAGGGTGTCCTCGCCAAGTCCAATCCGACAATGGAAAGACCTTCGTCGGCGCCTCCACCGTGCTTTCCCGAGACTTCCTGCAAGCCGTTAAGGAGTCTGTGACCGATGCCTATAGTCATCAGCAGCTCACCTGGCAATTCATTCCTCCTGGGGCACCCCATATGGGAGGCCTATGGGAAGCTGGTGTCAAGAGCTTCAAGACCTTGTTTTACAAGTCCACCGCTACGCGGAAGTACACCTTTGAAGAGCTGTCCACCCTCCTAGCGAGAATCGAAGCTTGTCTGAATTCCAGACCGCTATCTCCCATGTCCGAGGATCCAACTGATCTCTTAGCGTTGACACCAGGGCACTTTCTTGTTGGTGGACCTCTTCTATCCATAGTGGAACCTGAAGTAAAGGGCGAATCCAAGTCCATTCTGAACCGGTGGCAGCACTTAAAGTCTCTCCATAAACAATTCCGCACTCGATGGAAGGATGAGTACCTTAAGGAGCTCCACAAGCGCAACAAGTGGCAAGCCCCTTCAGAAAATCTGCGTGTTGGCGATCTGGTCGTCATTAAGGATGACAATTTGCCCTCAAATGAGTGGCGACTCGGAAGAATAGACTCCGTTTTTCCGGGAGCCGATGGTAATGTCCGCGTAGTCGACATTCGTACGACACGCGGCATTGTCAAACGTCCAGTGACCAAGGTGGTTCTTCTTCCAAGAGAGCCGCCCAAAACTACCTCGTAACGAGCCGCGTTTCTTACACACCCTAGTCCGTAGCCATTATCCACGTCAGTGTTAATCAGCCCTGTTTGTTTTTTCCTTATCCACACTCTAAACAGGAAAATGGCTCCCCGTCCACGTAGCGCTCAGGCTCTGGATAGCAGACGTACTCGAGGTACTCAGTCCTACCGATGCCGAGTCTGCCGCGGAATCCATCCTCTTCGGAAGTGTCAGAGGTTCCTAAAGCTGAGCGCAGAGAAGCGGCTGCGGGCAGTGCTTATTAACAAGTACTGCGCGAACTGTCTCGCACAGGAGCACTCCACTGGGAGCTGTCGTAGCGGTGACCGGTGCAGAACGTGCAACCGTGCATGCATGACCTTGGTTCCCGGAAAAAGTCCGGCTCCAAGCAAAAGTCCCGCTCCAAGCAACAGCCCGCTTCTCCGCAGCGTTCGCGCCGGCAAAATCCGCCAACTCGCCAAACGCCTGCTCCTCCACCGCGCTCATCATCCTCGACACCAGCTCCGTCGCTCGCCGCACTTCTCCAGCGTCATAGCGTTAATGTCCTCCCGACTGCTGTGGTGATCGTCGAGACCGGAGAGAAGAAGTTCGACACCGCCGCACTCATCGATCCGTGCACCCCGACAAGCTCCATTGATGCATCCCTGGCCGCCGCGTTGCGTTTGCCGACAACGAACGTGGGCGACGAGAGCATATGCACGGCGACGATTCGTTCGAAGGTCGACGAGGCCATCAAGCTGGAGGTGGTCCTCAAGATCGAGCCGAACGTGCTCATCCGCACTCCCATCCGTGCGCTCAGTGAGAGCGTCGTCCAAAAATTTAAGGAGCTACCGTTCGCGGATGAGGTTTTCCACCGGCCAGCCACGATCTCATTGATCCTGGGCGCAGACGTCTACCCGAAGGTGATAAAGCCGGGCTTCCACATGGTCGACGAGGGACTGCCGGTAGCCCAGAAGACGGTGTTCGGGTGGATCGTCTCCGGCGCCTGTACGCAGGCTTGAGGCGTAGGCGGCTGGCCGAAGTTCCGGCTCCGTTATTTTTTTGCAACGCTAGCGATTGCAAGGGGGGCGGAATGTTCAGGCCCACTGTCCGGCGAATCTGGACTGGCCCCGCTATCCAGCTGCACCAGCTGCACCGCTCTCCCGCTCTCCCGCTCTCTCGCGCTCCCGCTCTCTCGCGCTCCCGCTCTCCTGCGCTGTTCCTAGCTCCCGCCATGAAGTCTCCGCTGCGCTTTGGAGCGCAGAGCGGAGCTTAGACTAAGTCAGTTCGATTTCTGAAGCTCAGTAGAATAAACCGCGGTCGTACCCCCGCCTACTTTTACCCAGTTAACTTTTGTGCACATTTATTTCCGACTAAGGGGCAAATACGCGTTCGAGTGGTTTCTCCCCTACAGCTTCATCAGCACCAGCAGCAAACCGCACCAGCAGCAAGCCACCGAAGCCCAGCGAACCAGCCCGCCGACGCCGCCCGTTTTCCCGCCGTCGCCTCCCACGCCATTCCACCAGCGCCACCACGGTACCCCGCTACCCCCCGGCGTACAACCTACAAGAAAATAAAATTAACAAAATGAAATTTCATGAGGAAATTGACCAATTTATTGAACAATTCAAAGGACAGATGATTGGTCAGCATTTTCAATACCTTCTAAACACAAAAACTATGTTCATGAATCGAGGTGGACATGATCTCAAAACTATGAATTATGGTGAACACTTTACATTTTGTAATCCAGAAATGACGTCGGAAACGTGCGCCTGCTTCTTCTATGCAAATCGCCGGAATCAAAGCAGAAAATTAATTTCAATATATAATAAAAATGTTCGCAATACCAAAATAAATGAATAAATGTATTATTATGCTAGAAAATAAACTTCTGACTTTTCATTTTGAGTTAAAATTACAGGTACGGAGAATGGAAAACATTTCCTTGACTGAGATATGTCGGCTACTTGCGAGTTGTTGCGCGGTCGTGATTTCAACCCCTATTATGGGAACGTATTAGAGCAAGCAGTCAGCCGAGAGGTCGTTGACGTGAGGCCCTTGATCTTGTCAATGAGCGTGCGCCTTTTGGGTTGTGCATGTGTCCCTTTTATTGCGGTCAGGTAATTGACAGGTGCGCATGTTCGGGTAGCTCTTGCTTGAATCCCTTTTTATGACATGTTTATGACCCATTTGTGGAAAAGGGCGTTCTGGGGCGGAAACAAAAATGCGTATTTGAAAATATTCCACATCTGAGAATTATTAACTTGTGAGATTTATTTTATTGGGGTTCTTTTGATTTCCAAATTAGTTTTACAATCATAGGAAACATTATTCCCCAACATGATCGGACATGTTCCTCTAAGATAACCATCTTTGAATACTTTGGATGTGCGACCTTTCACACGTGCACAGCAACACCTGTGATAATGAGCCAAAAGGGTACGTGATCACCTATGGGTGTGCGACCTTTCTCACGTGCGCCTTTCTCACCTGACTATTAATTGCACATAATGAGGGGAAAGATACATGATCAATATTGTCACATGGGATGTGGGGGCATGATCGTGACATCTTTATGACTTCAAAGAGCATTAAAATCAGTTAATTTATTGGATTATGCTAATTGTCCCAAAACGTTAATGGGGAGGGAGGGGGGTCTGGGGCAATTAATATGCAAATTGTCCCAGAATCTGCGTTTCCATACTATTTCCGCCTGTTCAGCTGATGGGATCGATTGGAAGTTCATCCCTCCGCGTACCCTGCACTGCTGTGGTTTATGGGAGGCTGCTGTGATGTCAGCTAAATTTCACTTCTACAGAGTCGTCGGTGCATCCATCTTAGCCACCTATGAATTATGAACTCTTGCATATGAGATTTCCGTCATCCTTAACTCCCGTCCACTCTGTCAAATTTCAGAAAATGCTGAAAGCCTTGAGGTGCTAAAACCGGCGCATTTCCTGAAGGGTTCCAGCTACACTAAGTTTCCTGAGCCTGACTATACTCATCTTCGCGAAGGCCGCCTCAGATGCAGCAATATTTCTGTAAAAGGTGGAGCAGCGAGTATTTGTCCCTACTTCAAGAGAGGAGCAAGTGGCGCGTTGAAACGTCTAACATCAAGGTTGGAAGCATAGCTTTGCTGAAGGAGGACAACGTTCCACCCTTGAGATGGCAGCTTGGGTGCATCCAAAAAGTCATACTCGGCGGGGACGGAGTCATCAGAGTAGCTATGGTCCGTACAGCTACGGGTCTGATCAAGAGAGCCGTCGCCAAACTAGCCATTCTGCCCATCGATTCCGAGATAGTTAGAATCTTACCTCTTCCAACGGGGGGAGTATGTTCGGAGCAGATCGCCAGCGCCTAGTAATGCGCGTATAGGTGTACGACGGCACCTGCAGCGCTCTTTGCTTATTTTTTGTCGCCTTCTTTTTTATACCACTAAAGCTGTCGCTTATCTATTCAGTAACTACTTTGTAAGCCTGCATATATCTATATGAAGATCTTGGATACAAGCTTTTTCACAGTCCGTCTGCCGCTCCGAGTAAACGCTATACATTTAATATAACCTATTCGTGCGTTATTAATCATAAATATAAGGGTGGCATATTTGTTGTCTTCCCCACAAACGGTCTTGTTTATAAATCCCAACTGGTTCCAGCGTCTCGTACACCTAGAGTACCAAGCCAAACTCTGAAAGTAACGACTAGGGTTGTCGAAAATTTTTAATAATATCGGGTCGATTTGTTTTTCTTTTAATGATTAGGGTATTTAAATTGTCAAGTAAAAATATCGATAAAATCTATATATTGTATTAATTTTATATCAATGAAAAGTCGATAGAGTGCTGGCAAAGCATACGTATTTTATCCAAACAAGTCTGCATTAGGTAGTGCTAGGAAGATGGAGATCTGCACGAAGCACAGCAACTGTTCCCAGGATTGCACACTTTATTTGTTTATAAGTTTTTAATGAATGCTCCGAATTGAACGATGGCATGTGAATAGATATTGATAATCGAATCCAAATCCCATTTCCCAAAATCTTAAAAAATGTAGACGCTAGACAGTGTTTAACGTTATGGGCGTTAGAGTGGGAGTTGCAACATTTTTTTAGGTCAATCGATAGGTATTGACGAGAACACTATATTTTTTCTATCACTTATACTGTTGTTGGTGGGCGTCAGCGTTGGCGTGGCATGTTCCCTTAACAAACTTGCTCTGTGTACTAAGATAAGGAATCAAGTTTCGATTCTCTTATAGTTTTCGGGATTACAGCGTTCATACGCATATACGGACATGGCTAGATCGACTCTGCTAATATTCCTGATTAAAACTATATATATTTATATTGGTCAGACACTCTCCCTTTTATCTGTTACATACTTTTTCCGGAATATAAAACATATACCCTTTCACTCTACGAGTAATGGGAATATCAAGAAAAGATGCTAGCCTCGGCATGTTTCTCAGCATCAACTCGTCTTTTGTGTTACCACTCCTTCAAACGCTTTTGTTAAGTCTCTCTCTCCTCCTGTCTGTCGAAAGTTCTATCGCAGGGCATTTGCAATTCGAACTCCAGCGATCGCGAAAGCTGCTAACTCGCGATAAAAGCCTATGACTATATTTGAGAAATGTCTTCAATGGAATTGGAATTGTAGTCGCAAAAGGGACTGTCAAAGACTTTTAATTTGTAAAGCGTGTATTTATCGAAAGCATGGCCGCTTAGAACTCTGTTTAGTTATTCAACTTCGAGACGATTTAAATGGCAGTTTTTGTCTTTGAACTTGGATTTTTATCAACGTATGGAAATATTAGGTAATATCCTCTGTTTTTGTCAAGGCAGAAAGCATTATATTCTCTTTCCCAGTCATTCATGATGCGATTATACAAATGTATGAGTGTATCTTAAGGATACACATGTGGCGTTGATTCTGGCATTTTTGGCTGATATTAAGATGGGTTGGTATGTGGTGCAATTCGAAATAAAGGATCCTTTGACGGTTTTCTATTTTTTAAGAATATCTAACGCTATGCAATTGGATACACAGCTTTTCTTTCCGTGTTTACTCAAACTGTCAGTCAGGATGGCTACTTTGACAAAATTTTTTGAATTTGCAAAGTCGATGGCTTTCTTCAGGGCTGTTAGCTCGGCAGTTAGCGAAGAACTTTTAGAATTTGCATTAAAACTTGTAATAGTATTAGACTTGAAATGAACAAAGGCGCACCCCATAAATTGTTCTTGAACTGAGCTGTCAGTATATAAAACTTCAAAACCTTCAAAACGCTCCACCGACGCACGTACGAAACGGTCAAGAATTAGATAACCTAGTTAACACCTTCGCTGATATCTGCGGTGAGGCCTTAAAAAGGGCTTGCCCAAGCAGAACAGTCAAAGCAAAGCACAAACCCCCATGGTGGAACGCAACCCTGGCGAACCTCAAAAGAGAGTGTTAATAGAGCTTAATACAACAACAGTGAATCTTCCTGGAATTTATTCCATACAAAACTAAGCCTATACAAAAAGGAAATTAGAATATCAAAACGAAGAGCTTGGGCTAATTTCTCCGGCAAACCCTCCCACACCAACCCAAAGGACTTCCGCCCGATTAGTCTCTCTTCCTTCTTGCTTAAAGGCTAATTGACACGCATATCAGGATAACCATCGACCAAAGCCTACTCTCTGACGCACAACACGCGTACCGTAAGGGCAGATGAACAGATACCGCCCTCCACTCTCTAGTGTCCAGTATAGAGAGAGCTTTCCGCAATAAGGAATACTCTCCGGCGGCGTTTCTAGACATAAAAGGAGCCTTTAACAACGTCACCCCAACGGCGATTACTGGTGCTCTGACTGAATACACACCATGCTAATTAGCAGAGTAGTGTACTCCACTATGGGATCAGCCCTCTCGACCAGGAATGTCAGCAGAGGAACCTCACAAGGGGGCGTACTCTCACCTCTTCTATGGGTTTTAGTAGTCAACAAACTGTTATCACTTCTAGAAGAGGCGGGCACTAAAGTGGTAGCCTACGCGGACGACGTGGTTATCCTACTGCAGGGCAAATTCCCGCAAACTCTTTGCAATCTAATGGAGACAGCCTTATCCACCCTCTCCAGGTGGACGGCTGTCTGTGGACTGGGAGTTAACCCAGAAAAGACCGAACTAGTTCTCTTTACAAGGAAGTATAAGATACCAAATCTAATTCTCCCAAAACTACACCAAACGCGCCTAAACCTTAGCAACCAAGCAATGTACCTAGGTGTCTTCCTCGACAAAAAGCTTCTCTGGACAGACAACATCCTAGATCGCACACGCAAAGCGGTCATAGCCCTCTTCGCTTGTAAAAAAGCCATAGGGAGGAAGTGGGGTTTCTCCCCCATGATTGTTCACTGGCTATACACTGCAATAGTCAGGCCCATTCTCCTCTACGGAAACATTGTATGGTGGCATTCCATAGAAAAAAATTGCAGCCTCCGGATCCTTGACAAGATCCAAGGAAGCGCTGAACTCTGCATCAGTGGGGCGCTTCGCACCACCGCCACTGAAGCTTTAAACACAATTCTCGACCTCCAACCCCTGGACCTACTTCCAAAAACTGGGCATCTGCAACATCGCTGAGGCTCCGCGAAGCAGCGGCATGGGCAACAGGCTCTACGGGTCACTCCAATATCCTTTCAAAACATACATCCTTACCGCGCAGTACAGACTACGTTCCACCCATAGTCAACTTCGAAAGAAGATACAAGATCTTCATACCCACCCGTACAGACTGGGACAACCTCCCACATCAATTCGAAAACGCTGTCAACGTATACACAGACGGCTACAAGCTTAACTCCCAAACAGGTGGGGGAGTGTTCTCCCGCGAACTAGACATAAAAGTCTCATTCCACCTACCAGACCACTGTAGTGTTTTCCAAGCGGAAGTCATGGCAATTCACGAAGCCATGACCCACCTGGACACGTCAGCACATCATGACATAGATATTTTCATCTTCTCGGACAGTCAAGCAGCCGTCAGGGCCCTCGACTCCTACACAACGAACTCAAAAACAATCTCTGAATGCCGCAAATATCTTAACGAGATGGCCACTCATCTGAGAATTAACCTCATCTGGGTGCCTGGACACCGCAATATTGAGGGCAACTGCATAGCAGACGAGCTAGCAAGACAGGGGACAACCGCCGATATCCTTCTCGATAAGGACACGGTGGGTATGCCCATGGCTACCTGCAAGCTCCATCTCAGGCAGAGACCAACAACCGTTGAAACTCGATCTCAACATGCCAAAATTCTGGACTCACATGGCCAAACTACAACTCGAAAAGAACAAAAACTCTCCTACAATGTAGCAGGGAGGACATCTCCGCTCTCGTAAATGCCCTCACGGGCCACTGCCTTATAGGGACTCATGCGCTCAGGCTGGGACTCAGTTACCACGACTTCTGCCGAAGCAGCAAACAGATAGACGAAGAGGAGAGCATCGAACATCTCCTATGCTATTGCCCAGCGCATAACCTAAAGCGCTTTCAAGCCCTATGTTACACACTTCCGAACCTTGCGGCCATTCAGGGCGTAAGCATCCTCCTAAAAAGAACAAAATACTTCGAGAAAGCAAATGACCCATGAGCTAGGGAAATGGATCTAATCAGAGATCATGTGGTATCACAAGGGGCCCAATGTGGCCTAAGTTAGGATCTAATCTCCAACCACTCCTACCTAACCTAACCTAACCTAACTAATGACGTATTGGACGATTTTTTATTTGGGATAATACCCTTTAAGAAATCCGCATCCACCGATATTTTCCGAGATTTATAGGAAGTAATGCTTAGATTAGCAATTAAATCATAAATATCTTTTAATTCCGAGTAAACTTTTGTGTAGCTAGTGTTTTTTGCTGCGAAATCATTGGTCAAAAGAGAAGCTGCTGGTAAACCATGAGCGAAAATCTTGGCAAATTCCTTTGCCGTTGTAATCTATATTTTGGAGGAAGTTCTATATTATGTTAATAGGAGTTGATTTAATAAGTCCAAGCGATTTCCTGGTAAAAATTTGCATGAACCTTAATACTGTTTGTTACTGTTTTCGAAATGTTATTTGGGTCTTACAAAAGCCTTAAAAAGATTTCGGGCCATACTAGGATGAATGCCAAAGCGACAACCACTTTGCATATTTAGGAACATATGGGATTTATAAGCTTTGGCTATGATATGTTTGACATGTCATATAGAGGAATTATTTGTACTAATGGTCCTACCTAAATAAATAACTTGATCTACATCGTTAATAGCTACATTATTGCACATAATATTTAATAATTTCCTTTTATTATTAAAATGCATCACAGTCGATTTGAGAGGGTTAAAAGTTAAATTAAAATTGCACATTTCCCTTAAAACGTTTACTTTATGCTCAAGAACATTTCTTGCAGTCATAAAATCTTTGTCAAAGGTAACGAGGAAGAAATCGTCCGCATATTGAAAAATAGTGCTTTGATGATCATTTATGGGATGCAACTCAGAAGTGTACAAATTAAAAAGTATTGGACTGAGGCAGCTTCCTTGGCTGAGTCCCTTATTCACAGTAATTTGGGAGTTACCCACTATTAAAATTCTTTTTCTTCGGAAACTGATTATAAAATTAATATCTAGAATGTCAAAACCACTATCTATAAGCATTTTTGCTAAAATTGGAATAAGATTGCTGCTATGACATTAAAACCTTTAGCTTTAAGATTAGCTGTATTATTAATAACATCATTAATGCAGTGAGCTGTGGAGCTGTTTTTTCTAAAAGCGTAAGACCGATCTGGAATTAAACTAAAACTATCTATGTGCCTCTCCATGTTGACCTTAAAGAGACCTTCTAGACATTTAAGCACAACGCTTAAAAGACAGATTGGTCGGTTATTTGTTATTATAGACGAATGGGTGTTTTTTTATGGGACTGAAACAACTTTAATTCTACGCCAAGAATCTGGTACTGTGCCATCGTTAAGAATTTCATTAGCCATAGATACCAAATTTTGGATTTCGTCAGGGGTTAAGGAGAGAAGCATGCTAAAAGAAATTGTCTCTAGTCCCTTTGCGGAATTGAGGTTACTTTTTTTTAACCCTCTACTGCATAGAAATAATAAAGGAAAACATTTTTTGAATGTAATTATGTGTTTATTTAGTCCAAAATAATATATATTTGGACTTTTTTTTTGAGGGGGCATAGTTTGGGGTGGGGGAAATGGGGCCATATATGGCTTTGTATGCATTCAGCTGATTCCAGAGTTTGCCATATATGGCTCTGTATGCATGTATACATTACTTCATGTGAAAGTTGGTGAAACAGTTTCTTTTGTCGTTGTAGCATAGAAATACATTGCATTTCTCACAAAAGGTGTATGAGCCGAAAGAACAATCGTTTTTGCAGAGTTGCCTTTGCTTTTTCCAGGTGGGAAAATGCCCAATATGGTCCTTCCAAACAGAATTCAATGGAATTTCCTGGCGCTTTCGTCGTTTGCTGGTAGTAGGAGTAGTCATCGTTGGAGTCATCGCAGGTCGTCCGCGCTTCTTTACTTTTCCTGCCTTGCACAGGTGCTCAGCTATTAAAAGCTTGAAATCGAAGAGTGGCATATATTGATCTGACTGAAATGTATTGGTCTCGTCAATACCTATCGATTGGTCCAAACTGGACGTTAGAGCGGGCGTGGCCGCTGTACCAATCGATAGGTATTGACGAGACCAATACATTTCAATTAAAATTTTTTATCTAGCATCAAAATTGTGGGCGTCACAGATTTTCGCAGTTTGTGGGCGTTAGAGTGGGCGTGGCATATTCACGTAACAAACTTGCGCTGCGTATCTAAATCTGAAATCCCAATTCTCTATCTTTAATAGTTTCCGAGATGTCCACGTTCATATTTACGATTTTTTGAAGTTTGTGCGCGGCTTATGGGCGTTAGGGTGGGCGTGGCACTGTACTGTACTGTAAACTTGCGCTGCGTAAGAAGCTCAGGAATCTGCAAGCCAAATCTCAATAGCCTAGCTCCCATAGTTTCCGAGATTTCAGCGTTCATCCGGACAGACAGACGGACAGACGGACATGGCTAGATCGACTCGGCTAGTGATCCACGCCCACTCTAACGCCCATAACGCTTAAATCTGTATACCGCCGGTAGGTGGCGCATTTTAATCTTGCTTTGCTACTTGCATATCTCAATTTAGCTGAGTAACGGGTATCTGATAGTCGAGGTACTCGACTATAGCGTTCTTCATTTTTTTTTTCCAGTCCTCTTTGCCGTTTGTTTCACAGCCTTGAAGTCAATGTGCTTAGAAGAAAAGGCCATTGCAGCTGGCGAGTTTCGCATTAATAGAGGAATAGGCCGCTATTTAACGGTGCTTTAAAAACTGCTTTTGTATTATTATATTGTATTTATCTGCTCTGTTCACACTATCCGATCTTCGAGAGAGAAGATGCTTTCTCGAGAGAACGTATAACAGGGGTTGAAAGTAGAGTTTCCTGCGAGAAGCGAATCAGTTCAGGAATGGCGGAGCTGAAAACATGCGAGAGCGAGTTGGCGAGCGAAGTAGCGGTTGTACGAAGCTCGAAAACTTCTAAGAACTTGGCGGCACAGAATACGTTGGCAACAGTGGCAGAGTTGGGCAAAAAAAAACGAAATCATTACGCAGCGCCCCATTGGAAGGGCTGAGTTCACATTGCATGACCTGTCGGACGCCCAACGAAAAGTGTTGCTGATCGGCAAATTAAAAGTTTCTCGGTTTGTTAAAGCGATGAGTGAGTTGTCACAGCAATTAAAACTCGTTTTCGGTGGCAAGGAGTCGAGGGCAGACATGAGGCGTATATTTGAGAAGTTTGCAGTATACTTTGAGAAGAGCAGGCTGCAGGCTGCTGGATAGACTTATCGTTGGGATTCCGACTGCTTATTTACGCACTCAGGGCAAGCTACAGTGTTTTTAGAAACCTGGAAGGATGCTAAGATCTTTTGATGACATAATGCTTCTTACAAGGGTTGCTGGAAGGAATAAGATGCAGTCTTCGAAAGGGAAAGGGGCTTTGGCCTAGAGAGTGTGCAAAACCGAAGAGGAGACCAGGGACGTGATATGGACGCAGGTCTGCGGACCATTTCATTAGGGGATGACCTTAAAATAAGAAGCCAATCGTCAATACTTATGTAAGATTGCTTAACATTTTTGTTTTGAAAAGCCTAACCAGCCAATTATTACAGAATTCCTCATAGATTCAGGAAGCCGAGTATCGTTAATCAAACATTCGGCTGTGCCGAGAAATATAAAAATAAAAGCTCAAAAAGCGACTTTTCTAAAGTAAATAAAATCTTAATGAAGAGCGAAAGAAAGATGTTATGTTTTGTAATAACAAAAAGAAATAAAGACTTGTTTTACTTTAATTTAGATAAATTGGTGGTGATATCAGCATTTACAAAAATTGATCTTAAAAATTGTTATTTTCATGTGTTTGTTAACAAATAGTCTGTAAAATATTTAAGTTTACGACGCCTTTGGGAAAATTTGAGTTTTTGCGTGTGCCGATGGGCCTTAAAACTTTACCGCGAGTATTTCAAAGATTCGTCAATGACATATTTTAGGATATGATGAGACAGGACAAGGTTGTTGTGTATATGGACGACAGTTTGGCCGCCAGTAGGAACATAGAAGATCACTTTGAAATATTAGCAGAAGGTCAAATATTTGTGGTTTGATTGGGTCTCTGTTCTTATTTCCGCCGATTTATTAAAAACTTTTCAATAATAGCGAAACCCTTATACGATTTATTGAAAAAGATAGGGTATTTCAGTTTGAGATAGAAGAATTAAATTGTTTCTCACAGCGAAATTGACGTATAGCTATATACGATCACCGAGACGACATTGAATTACACTGCGATGCCAGTGCTTTAGGGATTGGAGCGGTACTTCTTAAAAGAAAATCAGAAAAGAAGTAGCAAGAAGCGGAATATTACAGCTTTGAGTTGGAGACTTTAGCCATTATTCACGCATTAAGAAGATTTAGTATATACTTACAGTTCAAGCGGTTCCAAATTGTAACGGACTGCAACTCCCTTTTATTAACGCTTAATAAAATAGATTTGAATCCAAGAATAGCAAGATAGGATTTAGAGCTTCAAGAGTTTTATTACGATTTAAAGTACAGGGCAGGTAGTCAAACGCAGCACGTAGATGCACTGAGTCGGTGCAATAACATAATGGTAATAGAAGCGAACACATTTAAAACTAATTTGATAGATACAAGATACAAATAAGGAAAATTTTAGAAAGATCACCATTTTCTAAAATTTTTCTTAATTATAATGGTTTGAAATGAGGAATGCGGTTATATAGATGAAAAGTAATGACAAGAGGATAAGATCTTATGTGCCGAATAAGAGGGAGGACCATGTCTTATATAAGCCTCATGACGAATTAGGCCACATGGAAAGGGACAAAATGATAGAAGCCATTGGCAAAACCTACTGGTTTCCAATCGTGAAGAGTAAAGCTTCCGATCATGTTCAAAATTGTTTAAATGGATAGTATCTATTCCAAAGGTGATAAGTACTTGCACAGTATCCCAAAGGGTAATAAGCCTTTAGAAATCATTCACATAGATCATTGTGGCCATGTGGATAATAGTAGATCGAGGTAGCAGATACTAGCTTTTGTAGATGCGTTCACAAAATTACGAAAGAAGCAGTAAGTGCATTGACGGATTACTTTCGAGCGTATAGCAGACCCAAATGTGTTATTTCAGATCGCGGAAGTTGCTTTACTTTAGCAAAGGAAAATTAAAATTGCAACGGAATCACCACAGGCAAACGGCCAAGTAGAGCGAATTAATAGAAGCTTAGGATCTATGATAGCGAAGTTATCGGAACCAGAGAACGCTTTACATTGGGATAATGTCATAGAAAAATTAGAGCATTCTTTGAATAATACGATTTATAATATTATTAAGCATAATAGTATTAAACGCTGTTTGGCATAGCTGAAACAGGAAAAGTTTGTGATAAGTTAAGTGAAGGATTTGAGGAGAATAGTTAAGAAGTACATGTTAGGAAAATGTTAGATGATACTAGGAAAGAATCCAAAGAAATCCGAGCACAGTCGCAGATGAGAAATGATGCATACTACAATGCGAGAAGAAAAAACGCACCAGAGTTTACAGAACGTGATTATGTCACGGCTAAGAACTTTAATAGTACGGCGGGTATAGCGAGAAAACTTATTTCAAAGAATGAGGGAACTTTTGTTATTGAGAGGATCTTGAAGAATGACAGATATTTGATCAAAGATTTTGATGGGTTTCAGTTATCTCGAAACCCATATCAGTGTGTTCGGAGTGGTAATAACATTCGACATTGGTTGAAAGAATAGTAGTAAAATATACTAATGAATCTAGTATATGTATATTCAAGATTGTAGGTAATAGTCTATTACAAATAGATAACAAAATGTTCACATTGTAAAAAGTAAACTAAAAGATATCATGTTAGAGATAGTGGGATATCTCAATGTAAGGACGGCCGAGTTGTTACAGACTGGTTATTATATATGTAATACACTAGCTCTATGTAACGTATTGTTGTTCTAAGGAATTTTGAACAGGGCAGAGTGAATTATTCGGCTCTGGTCACACTATCCGATCCTCGAGAGAGATGATGCTCCCTTGAGAGAATGCAAAACTGGGGATGATAATAGAGTTGCCTGCGAGCATCGTATCAGTTCTAACCGAGAATGCATATAAGAAACTTATTGTGAACTTAATCAAACTTTTTGGAAAGTAGATGTCACACAATGGAAAATGTTAAGCATGCGATGCAAGAAAATCCGTGGCAAGTTAGCAAAACTGGAGGGGCGGTGAGTACAAATCAAAGAAAAGCATTCGCAACTATAGCAGAGCCGGCGTTATGCGTATGTTGTCGAAGCGCGGATCATATGATTTCAAGGTCCCCGTTTTGAACCTTTCGCCCAGGGCTTGCCACAAGGAAGCGAAAAGGTTGTCTTTTTGCATTAACTGTATTAAAAGGGACCATCATGAGCGAGACTGTTCGTCAGGTCCTTGCCATCCCTGTCAATCGAAGCTTCACACGCTTCTCCATTATAGACAATCAGTTAAGGAGCCGTGTCCATCGGAAAATCAATCACCAGGTTTAAGTCCAATTATTCTACAACGTAGCTCCATGATGGCCGTCTCGTCATCTGCGTCGACATAAATCTCACTTTCAGTCTCGTCATCCGCCTCGCAGTCAGCCTCGCAACCACTCGCAACCCGAAGCACATGTCGCTAGTGCCTATTTCCGTCCGCACCATTGCGTTTTGAAAAAAAATAGCACGTCCACTAAGTTGAGGGTGGTATTTGATGGATCGGCAACGACTTCATCTGGGTTCTCGTTGAATGAACTTATTTTATCGCGACCCACAATCTAAGCCAGTCTTTTCGAAATTCTCAATCGGTTTCGCGCATTTCCCGTGGCTCTTACAAGCTAAATTCGCAAAAGGTACCAGTGTGTACCTTTTGATGCCTTGTTTCAGCGGCAGCTAGCAATGGACGAAGCGGATTCCTATCCCTTAGGCTCCGCCGTGGTTCTATGAGACCTCAGTCACTGCTTGCACTTGTTCAATTGCAGTATTGGCCGATTGGCGGCCTCAAGTGCATAGTTTTTTGTATATCTAGACCTCGTCTCCTCAAACATATCTTGGCTGATTTGCCAATTGCGGTTGCTGGTGGGGACTATAGCGGACCTTTCTACTAAAAGCCAGAAGTATTCTTCATTTACTTTGCCACCAAAGCGGTATGGATGGAGCTCGTCAAGGATCTTTCTATGGCGGCATTTTTAAGTGATCTTTAAGCGTTTCGTTGCCTTTCGAGGATTTCCGCGGTGACTTTGATTGTCGTTTTATACCCTCTATCTCCTCACGTTTTGGAGGTTTATGTCTAAGCACCATTTGTATCGCTCGTTGAGATCATCTATTCTTATTTTAGATGAGCTTCGCACCCTGAAATACGAGATTCAGGCGATAATTAATTCCCGTCCTCTTGCACCACTTTCAGATAATCCCTCATTGGGCGGCCTCTCGCGGCATTTGCGGAGCCAGATCCCTCCAAAGTAAAGTACAGCCGGTTAGATTGTTGGCAGGGAGTTACGTTTATATAGCAATCCTTTTTAGAAAGATAAAGTGAAGAGTACTTGACTGACAGAGTCGTCAAAGTGATTTCCGGAGCCGATGGGGTCGTTAGAGTTGCTGTTCTACGTAGTTCGTCCGGCCAGGCTTTGCGTCCTTCTCGTTGAGTCCAGTGTGGAAAGCGCAGATCTTTCAACAGGGGGGAGGATCTAAGGAGCTGCAGCTTATACAGCTCTCTGTAAATAAAGCATCAACTCCCTCTTTCTTTTACAACTCATTCGAACGCTTCTGTTAAGAGTCCCTCCCCTCCTGTCTGTCGAAAGCTCTCACGGACAGCAGTTGCAATTTGAACTCCAGCGATCACGGAAACTGATAACGCGCGATAAAAGACATTTTTCGACTAATCACAAAAGCATTGTGTAACCAATCTCGTGGTTGGTTCTAGGATACTTTTAAAACTAAGCTTAGACCTAAATTCGGTTAGACCTTATCCGTCAGATACAGCGGTTGGCAGTCTCAAAAAGGGTCGAGAATGTGTCAGTCAGCATCGGCTTAACAGCTCTGTTAAAGCCTTACAGAGCGCAGATAAGGTAGAAGAAAAGAAAGAGATTATAGGGAATAGTGCCGGGTTTCGTGCTTTCTGGAGGCCGAAGTTACCTTCTTTTAGTTTTTGGTTCTCGGACGGAGAAGGTCGTAGGTTCGGAGAATTAATTTAAACTCGCTTTGCAGTGAACTATAACCAAAAGGTCAGGTTGTGTATCACCTAATTGTTCGCGGGTTATCCAAAACGGGAAAAAACACTTAATACCTACGGCCATAAACCAAATTGAACCAAAGAAATTATTAAAACTTAACTTTTCTGGCCCAAGCCCACTAGGTGAGATTGTTCAAAAAGTTAGGGATTCCACAGGTGTCTAAGAGTCACATTTACTTTTGGATTAGGTTTGGCCGTCCAGAAACCTGTGGAAAAAAAATATAAAAATTGTACTCCAGAAGCCAAATAAGACAAATCGGAAGTCGGAAGCCAGAAGTCTTCAGCGGGAGAGAAGCCGTACTACCAACCCGTGAGAAAAAAGAAGATGATCCAGTAAACAACATCGCGAGCAGCTGAGACTACGAAGTGCTGCTTATTTAAGCCCGGGCTTCACTGTTTCCGCGCGGCGGCTAAAGAGTGTTGGGATGTTGGGGGAAACTTAAGATTTTATGAATAAGAATTATCTATTATCTTTGTAAGCCGAGCGCTGCTTAAAATAGCTGCCGACTGTTGCATATACGTTTTTGTCTTTAGTGCAGCTCCGATCCTGAATAATAAGACACGGCTTTTCGCAATTTAAGCCTATTGTGCATTTTAAATAATATATCGACATTAAGGGTGGCAAATTAGTTGTCTTCCCCTAAACATTTGGTGACCCCGACTTGATTCTTGATCCGGAGTGTGCATTTCGTCGAAAAAATATACGTACATTGTTTTTTAATTGTCAAAAAAAACAATTACAGTTTTTTTTTTGTTCGCTGATGGCATATTCTTTCTTATATTAATTACTATAGTCAGATCAATTCCTTTTGCTTGTGAACCATATTTAAATTCGCTAAAAACATATCAGATTTAAATTACATAACACCGCATATAAACGGCATAATCATAATCGGCTCCTTGTAACTGTGTTGGTAACATTTTCGCGATGCAAAGACCTTTCGAACATGGAATAGAAACTGAAAAAAAAACCCGCTAATATTTTTGACGCCTAAATTGGCGGTTACGCAACTACAGCGTGACTATTATATCGCTCTTCGATCTTTAATTGAATTAAAATAATGGACCAGTATCACCGTGCTAGCCTTGAAGGCGTAACGTTGGAAACCATACGTTCGCTGGAGCCAGCAGATGCGAACTATGATAAGGCTGTGGAGTTATTTATTAGTCGTTTTGATAACAAGCTTTTGCATTTCCAGGCACACGTAAAGGCGTTATTTGGGTTAAAGGGTATTTAAATGGGCTCTGCTGAGCCTAAGCAATAAAATGAACTCCCATTTGCGAGCAATCATGACGCTTGCTACTACAGACCAAATTCTGGATGGATTTTTGATTAACATCGTGTCTTCTAAGTTAGATTCGAGAGCTCTGGAACGCTGGGAAGAGGAATTATCTTATAGCCATAATCAAAGCGTACTCATTGCGGCATCTACTAACTCCAATAAACCTTTATGTTATTATATGCGAGGAAAAGGATCATTATCTGCGAAAATGCACAAGGTTTTTAAATCTTTCTCCTAGCATGCGCACAAAATTGTCAAGAAATCCTTTCCTAAAGACTCAGTATAGCGTATTTCTAAAAGAATATATCGATCTCGGCCATATGTCGTTGGCACCCCAACAGGATCACCATCCTTTTGCCCCATCATTGCGTTCAGAAGCTGGATAGCAGTAGCACAAAACTTCATATCGTGTTCGATGGATCGGCAAAAAGTACTTCAGGTCAATCGCTCAACAATCTGCTTCTAACTGGCCCTACAATTCAGCCAAAAATCTTCCACCCACTTATTTGTTTTCGCCTGTATAGGTTTGCACTCTGCGGGGACATATGCAAAATGTACCGCTGTGTGCAGTGTATTCTCTGGAGGAACAGCCCTGAGGAGGAAATAGACGTTTATAAGTCTGTCACATATGAAGCAAAGCCTGCTGCGTTCCTGGCTATTCGCGCCATGCACCAGTTAGCTGACGATGAGGAAACTTCGTTTCCCATTGAAGCTAAAATCGTAAAAAAGGACTTCTACGTCGACGATTTAATGTCTGGTGGAAATACAATTGAAGAAGTACAGGAAATTCGAATGCAAGTCAAAGCTTTTCTTTCCAGGGGCTCCTTTCCGATTTGCAAATGGTGTTCCAACGAGCCGAGAATTCTTGATGGGGAGTCGGAAGAAGAAGAGGAGAAGCTTCTTAAGTTTCATGACGGAACCGACATTGCCAGGACTCTAGGACTAATTCGAGAGCCAAGTTCAGACAATTTCTTATTCAACATCTCACCAATGCTTCCAGATGGTCCACCATCCAAAAGAAGCGTTTTATCGGTAACCCCCTTGGCCTTATAGCTCCGATTCTAGTCAAAGTCAAAATATTCTTGCTGGCATTGTGGAAGGAAAATCTAAGCTGGAATGACCCATTACCCGAAACGCTGTCTTCCGTTTGGATAGAGGTTGGATCTCAGTTACGCATAGTTCAGAATATCAAGTTCCCCAGATTTGCCATGATGCCAAATACTTCCGTGCAAGTGCACGCCTTTTCTGATGCAAACAGTACAGCTTACGGAGCCTGTATCTATTTGAGAGCAGAAGCGTTCAGATCAAGGTAGCACCTTTGAAGACGCTAACTATACCTAAGTTGGAATTGTCTGCTGCATTACTACTGGCAGAACTCATATCCAGTATAAAGCACATATTCGCCATGCCATGTGACTATCACTGTTGGTCTGATTCAACTATCGTGTTGTCTTGGATAAGAGAAGCACCATCAAACTTCAAAATTTTCGTATCGTACAGAATTGCGCAAATCCAGGAATTAACGGATAGAATGTCATGGCACCACGTTTAGACGGACTTAAATCCTGCGGATATAGTGTCTCGCAGCTTTTATTCGAGTGAACTACTATTCTCAAAGCTCTGGAAACATGGACCACCATTCCTACTTTTGGATTGGCCGGCAAGCGTGGAACTTCTTCGTCTACCCGAAAAAGACACGTCACCTTGATTAGCTCGGCTGCGATGGATATTTCAAGTAACAGCAAGAACCTAAATTCCTTTGGAAAACTTCAGCGTATATTTGCTTATATACATCGGTACATCTCTTCGAAACAAGGATTGTCCTAGACGAGTTGGTCCTCTCACCGTACAAGATTTAATTGATGGCTCGTATCTTATTAAGGAATTCAGCGGTGCCATTTTTCTGACGAGATCGCTGACGAGAAGCCTCTACCAAAAAGGAACCAGCTGCTGTCTCTAAGTCCCAGGCTTGGAAACGATGGGCTTTTGAGAATTGGAGGAAGGCTGCAAAATTCGAATTTAGACTTCGACGCTAGGCATCCCGTTGTCCTTCTAAAAGGCCATCCGGTTACAAAGTCAATAATAGTCTTAAGTTCTTACATGTTGGCCCTCATGCATTGCTTGGATCTTAAAGACAAAACCTCGACTATCAGATACCCGTTACTCAGCTAAATGAACCAAAGGGAAATGGAGATATTCAAGCAGCAAAGCGAAATTGAAATGCGCCACCTACCGGCGGTAGACAGATTTAAGCGTTATGGGCGTTAGAGTAGGCGTGGCCAATTTTTGGATCAATCGATAGGTATTGACGAGACCAATACATTTCAGTTAAAATTATTTATCTAGCGTAAAAATTGTGGGCACCACAGGTTTGGGCGGTTTTTGTGGGCGTCAGAACTTGGCGTGGCTAACTTTTTTTTGGGTCAATCGATAGGTATTGACAAGGACAATACATTTCAGTTAAAATTTTTATTCTAGCATGAAAACTGTAGGAGCCACAGTTTTGGGCGGTTTGTGGGAGTTAGAGTGGGCGTGGCACTCTGCTGAAACAAACTTGCGCTGCACAGGAATCTCAGGAATCTGCATGCCTAATCCCAGTATTGTAGCTTTTATAGTTTCCGAGATCTCAGCGTTCATCCGGACAGACGGACAGACGGACATGGCTAGATCGACTCGGCTAGTGATCCTGATCAAGAATATATATACTTTATGGAGTCGGAAACGTTTCCTTCTGCCTGTTACATACTTTCCGACGAATCTAGTATACGTATACTCTACGAGTAACGGGTATGAATATTGGCCAATCGGAGAAAGAAAATTTGTGGCCAGTGTCCTAAACAAATGCGATTCTTAATTCTCGTCAACTTTCTCCAATTTCAAAAGACACGAATAATTTGGAAGTGCTCACACCGCCGGACGTTCTAAAAGGTTCGAGCTTCAATTCGTTTCCAGAGCCAGACGTAACTCATGTAAAGGCTGCTCGTTTCAATCAATGGCAACAATTGGTCCACATGCAGCAAAGCTTCTGGAGGAAATGGAGCACAGAGTATTTGTCCTCGTTGCAAGAGAGGAGCAAGTGGAAATCTGGACAAGCCAACAAAAGAAAGGGTGACGTCGTATTGCTGAAAGATGAAAATCTGCCACCCTTTAAGTGGAATATGGGACGCCTCGAAGAGATTATATCTGGCCAGGATGGCATCATCAGAGTTGCTATGGCTCGAACCACAGCGGGTCTTGTCAAGAGGGTCGTTGCCAAACTAGCTGTTCTGCGCTTAGAAACTGAGTTGGTTGAAAGCGGATATTTTCCAACATGAGGAGGATGTTCATAGCAGAACCAAAGCTAAATTGCTTAAATGTAAATACCAATGGCTAATGTTTGATTTGCCATAAATATGTAAATTTTAAATTATGCGAAAGAAGCCCACAGTTCTTTAAGCTTTTACATGCCAGAGATTTCGAGCCTCTCTCGTTATCTTGTTTATCTATTATCTTTGTAAGCCGAGCACTGCTTAGAATAGCTGTCGACTGTTGCATATACGTTTTTGTCTTTAGTGCAGCTCCGATCCTGATTAATTTTGTGGGTTTTTATACCCGTTACTCGTAGAGTAAAAGGGTATACTAGATTCGTCGGAAAGTATGTAACAGGCAGAAGGAAGCGTTTCCGACCCCATAAAGTATATATATTCTTGATCAGGATCACTAGCCGAGTCGATCTAGCCATGTCCGTCTGTCCGTCTGTCTGTCCGGATGAACGCTGAGATCTCGGAAACTATGAGAGCTAGGCTATTGAGATTTGGCGTACAGATTCCTGAGCTTCTTACGCAGCGCAAGTTTGTTTCAGTAGACTGCCACGCCCACTCTAACGCCCACAAACCGCCCAAAACTAGAACTCCAACAGTTTTGATGCTAGATAAAAAATTTTAACTGAAATGTATTGTTCTCATCAATACCTATCGATTGACCTAAAAAAAAGTTTGCCACGCCCACTTAAACGCCCACAAACCGCGAAAACCTGTGACGCCCACAATTTGCGTGCTACATAAAAAATTTTAACTGAAATGTATTGGTGTCGTCAATACCTATCGATTTATCCAAAAATAAATTTGCCACGCCCACTCTAACGCCCATAACGCTTAAATCTGTCTACCGCCGGTAGGTGGCGCATTTTAATCTCGCTTTGCTGCTTGCATATCTCCATTTAGCTGAGTAACGGGTATCTGATAGTCGAGGTACTCGACTATAGCGTTCTTCCTTGTTAATAATATATCGACATAAAGGTTGGCAAATTACAATTAACAATTTGTCTGGAAATAAAATATAAAAATGGTTTTGTTTTTTAAACTAACCATTTATAATAATTGTGTCTCTACGTTGAGGACCAAACAAAATTGTTTTTAAGGAACATATGGAAAAGAAAGAGTCACTTTAATTTAAAGGAAAGAAAGGAAGTTAACTTCGGCAAGCCGAAGTTTGTATACCCTTGCAGTTATAGGATATAAGCAATGTCAGTAACACCATGTTATATTTTTAAGGATTGTTGCTAGCTTTAGGGATATTTGTGTTCAAAATCAACAAAGCAAAATTTTTTTAAAAATAATTATTTCATTGTTTCTCCGACCTTTTCTTTGACAGGTATATGTTAGAGTCGTCCGATCTTTACTAAATTTAATTCGAAATTCCTAAAAATACAAGAAATGATATTCCCAATAGTACATGATAATATGTCAAAAAACACCGAAGCTATGATTTTTTTCATATTATTTTCCCACCAATTTTCCGATCGTTTCTATGGCAGCTATGTGACATAGTCGTCCGATATTGATAATATTTAATTTGAAATTCAGAACTAATTTAAAAATGTTATTTCCAAGCGTAGAACGTTATATGTTTAAAAAAACACAAAGATATAATTTTTGGAAATTTTTTTTCAGGTTATTCCTTTAGGAGCAATAAGATATAGTTGTTCGATCCGGCTGGCTTCGACTTATATTCTCCCTGCAAAAGAAAGAAAGTGTGAAAGTTTCAGCCCGATAGCTTTAAAACTGAGAGACTAGTTTGTGTAGAAACGGACGGACAGACGGTCATGTCTGTCTGTCTGTCTGTCTGTCTGTCTGTCTGTCTGTCTGTCTGTCCGTCTGTCTGCCTGTCTTACTGCCCGTCTGTCTGCCTGGCTGTCTCGCAGTCTGTCTGTCTGTCTGTCTTTCTGCCTGTCTGCCTGTCCTACTGTCTGTCTGTCTGAGTGCTCCTATCACTTTAACGCCTACGAACCCCCATGTCACCAAAATCTGTTTGCTTTATTCCAACTATCTAGCTTTTTAGTTTCCAAGATCTCCGGCAGAATAACGGTGTTTGGAGGGGTAAGCCATCAAAATGATCAAGTTTTCATATAAGCCATATCTTACTAAGCCCCTTATGCGCTCTTTCGAGATATCAATACCAGAAAGAGCAAGAAGAGAGGACTGGTGCTAGAGCCAAGATGACAGCACATAGAATCTGAAACGGAAGAATTCCTTCGTCCACATACGTAAATTAGTTTAATAAGTTATTGGGCGTTTGTGTAATTTTGATTCCTATTTGAACATCAATTGCACTGTTTTGACCCCTATATATAAAATCCCTTTTTGGTAGTTATCACTGTGGACGGCAGTCCTTTAGTTCGGACGGTAGTTAACTAAAAGGATTGCATACCAAGATTACAAAAAATCTATTGGTTTGGGAAAAAGAGCGGTGAAAGTGTAAAAAAGTAAATTTATTGTATTTGTATTCTCACTTAAAATACACGTCGAATGAAACCTTAAATGTCTAAATCGGATGCTCCGTTCAAAAGTAATACTCAAAACAATATTTTGGGGGACCGCTCAAAATGAAAATTTTATTTTGCTTGTCAGTTTTTCCCAAAGCGAAACTTTAGAGTCTTGAAAATTCTAGATGATGTTAAACACCTCAGTATTAGAAACATTAGTTCTACCACTTTTGAAAAAACTAGCTAGATAGAAAAGATCTAAAAATAGCTAAGTTTCGTACACCCGTAACTTGTGAACTACTAAAGCTACGCGCTTGTGCTACATGTCGTTAGAAAGATATTTTGAAATACTTTGTACGCATTTTTAACATAATCAGTCCAAATATCACAGTTTTAAAACTATGGACCAAAGTTTTTTTTTTCGATTTTTTTAGCTTTTTTTCTGATTCCTGAAAAACGGCTCTAACGATTTTAAAATAAATTTTAAAGTATATAGCCCATGAAATTCCTCAACTTTTGACACAGGACACATTGTTGTAAAAATCTCGTGTCAAAGTTATTAATCAAAGAAAATGGTCACATTTACGAGCTTAGAACATCTTACACTGCCTTTTTGTGCGTATTCAAACTCTATTTGAAGGTTTTGGAAACTTAAGATGATGTTAATAGAAGAAACTTTACTTCTACCACTTTTGAAAAAATTAAAGATACAGGCTTGTGCTATGTTGCTAGAAAGGTATTTTGAAATGCATTGTACGCTTTTCTAACATGATTTATCTAAATACCACCGTTTGAAAATTATGGGCCAACGTTTTTTATAAATGCAGATTTTTTTCTTATTCCTCAAAAACAGCTCTAGCGATTTCAAATTAAATTTTAAGGTGTATAGCCCTCGAGATTCCTCAACTTTTGACATGCGTCTCGTTACAAAGTAAATAATCAACAAAAATGGCCATTGACCTTTTTTGTGCGTACCAAACTCTATTTAAAAGTCCTGTAATTTTAAGACGATGTTAAACAGCCTACTACAAGAAGCCTTAGTTTTACCACTTTTGGAAAATCTCGTGAGTTTAATAAATAGCTATATTTAGTAGACCCGTAACTTGTGCTATATATCGTAAAAAGGAATTTCCAAATACTTTGTACGCCTTTCGAAACGACTTTTATTCCTTCTCTGCGTTAAAAACTTCTTACGTAAACTAAGTTTGCAGTCTTTTCAAACATCCGTTTACACTGTGAAAAAATCTTTAAGTGTGCGCTCCACAGAATTGGATGCGATCAACCTTAACAGCGGAATTTAAAAAAATTCGTCCGATATCGATAAAATTTAATTCAAAATTCAAAACTAATTAAAAAATGTTATTTCCAAGTTTAGGAGGTTATATGCTAAAAAACACCAAAGATATCATTTTTTTAAATTTTTTTGTCCGAATATTCCTATGGGAGCTATAAGATATAGTTGTCCGATCCGACTGGTTCCGACTTATATACTACCTGCAAAAGATATAAGACTTTTGGGAAAGTTTCAGCCCGATAGCTTTAAAACTGAGAGAATAGTTTGCGTAAAGACGGACGGACAGACGGACAAACGGACAGACGGACATGGCTAGATCGACTCGTCTAGTCATGCTGATCAAGAATATATATACTTTATGGGGTCGGAAACGTCTCCTTCACTTCTGACTGAATTCAAGGGTATAAAAATGACTTCTGATCATGGTATTAAGAAACCCTAATATGAGAACTAACATGGCTGTGGACAGCAGTCCTCTTTGTGACGAGCGCCCACTGCATCACTGCTGTGATGCTCCGATCATAACTAGTGGTACAACAATAAAAAGATATTGCAAAACCTAAAAGGATTGCATACAATGACTCTACATTTTAATTCGTTTGGGAAAATGATTGGTGAAATTGTAAAAGTACAAATTAAGAAAATTGAAGCTGTATTAAGATGAATTATGTAATTGATGTTTAAAACAAAAACTTCTGATGTCACACAAAAACACCTCTTAACGAGGTGAAAATCTAGTGACGATCGCACCTTCAGCCAACAAAAGTTCTGATATCAACTGTTGTGACGAAAAATACGATATCAGAAAGGTTCTTGACTGAAGGTGCGATCGTCACTAGATTTTTACCTCGTAAAGAGGTGTTTTTGTTTGATCTATTATTTGTTAAGTAAATTAAAATTAAATTTGTATTCCTTACCTCTCGAGTGACAATAAATCCAGCAGTCAACGGAGAAATAAAGGACGCAGACATATGAATTGTTTGGCAAAATGCCAAAACGGCAGCAGAATGTCCAAAATTTGGTGCTAGGTCAATTATATTGGCCATTGCCCCTGCATATGATGCAGTTATAAAAATCACCGCCATAAACCAAACTGGTAACAAAATGTGTACACTATCTATATAACCGATACAATATATTAAGATTCCTGGAATAATTTGTGATAGAGCTGTAAATAATTTTCTTACATTAGTAAGATTTAAAATTTTATGTAATATCAATTTATCAGCAATATAACAAAAAAAAACCGATGAAATATATGAGCAAATAAATGGCATTCCAGATATAAAGCCATTTGTTTCAAAATTAAACTTTAAAACATTCCCCATAAAAGTGGGTCCATTAACAATAAAAATATAATGAACAAATATTCTGCCAAATGTTGTTATAGCAATTGCCCACGCAGGTAAGGAACTAAATATTTGCAGCCATGGAACTTTGACCTTAGTGGCGTTGTTTATCTCTTTACTAACGTTGAGTTCTATATAATGAAGTTCTTCTTCAGCAATACGAGGGTGCTCCTGGGGTGTATTGAAGGCAAGAAAATACCATAATGTACACCATCCAATCCCTAGAGTACCTGTTGTATAAAAAACATATGGCCAACCATATTCTGATAAAATAAATCCACACAATGGGTAAGTTAAGCCAATTCCAATGCTAAAACCTTGAAAACTTGACATGAAACGGGAACGCTCCGTAAGTGGTATCCAGTAGCCAACTATTGCATACATGGCAGGCCACGTCAAGCCAGAGGCAAATCCCTGAAGAGATCTTAACACAATAACAGCTATGTAATGTATTCGAGCTGCTAACGGCATTAGAATACTACATAGAGCTGTTGCTAGCTGTGACCATCCGAATACGCACTTCGTCCCAAATAATTCTGTGGCAACCCCTCCTACTACTTGAGATAGCACGTAGCACCAATAGAATGAACTAATTATAACCGATTTCACAATACTTATTTGATCTTCATTGCCACTACTCTGAAACGAAATAATTAAGGTTGTTATATCAAATATGTTGTATATACGGCAGTGCCACAGAAATCGCTTAGCGCTTATAAACTGATACATGTTACACGAATTCAGCGATAAGCAACTTCTGTGGTACCCCTGATATATTACCAAAATTGTTTGCGATCCGTTAAAAGATTGGTTTTGCGTTGAATTCCGATTTGAAATCATAGCTACCAAAGCGAAATTCATATCGTTGCGCATCATAAAAGAGACCAGAAAACCAGACCAAGAAAGAAAATAAAGCACTAATCGAGCCGGAATTTTGTCTGAAATTAAATGAATAATAGGATTAAAACATGTTTTAAAGTTTTTTTTTATATATTTTACCCTTTCCGAGGGCAGTATTATCAATCAGACGTGTGCAACGCAGTAACATATTGTAAAGGGGCGCTTGTGCCTACTCTATTAACTGTCCACTTATTTTAGTGCAATGCATCACTTCCGATAGCTATCGTAAAACTACTTGAATGGCATACCAGCTAACGGCTGCCAAATATTGCAAAGGGGACCGAAAGAAGAACCAGTTTGCGGTATAAAAGGCCTTATCAACGTAGTTGTATTTTTTTTCTGGTGATAACTACAGTACGGCCAGAACTCGGCAGCTCAACTTAAAATATTGTCTAACTCAATTTTGTGTGCCAATTTCAGATAACAAAACTCTTAAAATCTGACCCGCTTCAAGGCCATTATATTTCTGTTTTACAACATATTGGGAAGCTTGTTCAAGTGCTTCAGAAACCCTAATCAACCGGTTCTGCCTTCACAAAGGTTGAGAGCGGAAAAATAACAAAATCAATCAAATAAACACCTCAATGTTTTTGTCTATGCACAGAAATTATTTAGGTTACACACCGAGTGGTAAAACACCAAAAAGATGTCCACCTCCAAAAAACTCAAATGGGCTTATTGTAAAAAATAGTTATGTCATAAACTCCACAGAATCGATGCAAACGTTTAGTTTCTTCACATTTCGATCCATACTCGAGCTTATAATAAAAGAAAAGCCGGTTACACTCTACCGATGCAATTATCGATGTGATTATTAATATTATTTCTCAACCGTTACGCACTCGTTAGAATGGCCTTTAATTATGAGAACATTTGATTATGAAGTTAAAATAATACTTGGATAAGCAATACCACATTTTTGTAGCTTTGTAGACTTGCATTAATGAAGGAATATTCCGATTTGTCCTCTAAATTTGTTATGGGTAACATTAAATCATTGAACTAATTATTGAAAATTACCTAATTTCTTAGAATTTTAGAACCTCTAACCTTTCCGACTGATCTCTGCTTTTATTTTTTTTAAAGCTTCATCGATGATCAAGGTTGGGTTGGCGTATTCGCAGCGATGTGATACTATGTAGATAGTCAGTTGTCAACAAAAACCAACCGTCCGAACTATTCTTTTGTCCCTTATACTTCCCAATAACTGTGTACGCAAAATAATTTAAAAAATCCTAATGCTGCGTGACTACCGGCTTTGCTTCGCAGGGTCAGAATGCATCCAGTGGAGTTGCCCATCCCGAGTTCCCTCGTCGCGCTTCAAGCCTCTCTCTCTTAGAGCGGTGAGGTCCTTGGTCTTGCCTAGAATTCCTTCCCTGTCGCGGTCGAATCGTGGGCAAGTTTAAATTGTGTACTCAGCGATTTCCTTAACGCCACAACTTGGTAAGGTAGCTTCTGAAGGATCCATGTCCGCTCAAGATCTGCGTCAACCAGAAGTTTACCTCTCCTTTCGATCCTTGCATCCATTTTTTGATGTCAGGTATGACTCCGTAGGTCCATCGCCCTTTTGTCGATTGCTACCAGTGAGCCAGCCACGTTGCTATAGATTTCATTTCACGTCTCTGTGAGGAAGTGCACCGCCTTCCTAACTTCTCGGCTTCTTCGTGGATCTCCTTAGCCTCAACTGCCAGCTTAGAATTCCTTCCCTGTCGCGGTCGAATTGTGGGCAAGTATAAATTGTGTACTCCGCGGTTTCCTTAACGTCACGTTGTGGGCAGCTGCGATCGTCGCGGGGCTAAACTTGGTAAGGTAGCTCATGAAGGATCCATGTCCGCTCAAGATCTGCGTCAACCAGAAGATTTTATGTTCCATCATGCCTTTATTCGTGTCGTATAGAAGGATGCGATTGCTAAAGAAAGGCTTTATAATGCCCACCAAGGTCAATTTGCTGGAGTGCTTCCATTTCTGCAACAATTTTTGCTGCCCTCCCGCAATCTCGTTTCTTCTATTACTTTCGGCTCATTGACCTCCACTGTGGAGATTGCATCAGTTGTTGATATCGCCTTCCTAAAGCTGAACTGCATAGGTGTCAGGTACCCGGCTTGAACCCCAAGGGTCCTGCTGGGCTGAGTAACGTAGTTCCAGGAAATATTTTCTCTTTGCTTTTTAAAAGCCTTTTGAATATCCAGCGATTCCTAGCGTACTTTTGTCGCTTGAGCTTAAGAATTTGGCGCCCTCTCGCCCTTTTCTGCAGCCTTCTGGCACGCAGGCACTCACCGCGCGCATTCGCGATGTCTGCTGTCCACCAGTAGACTAGTTCTATGTTGCTTCAGGGGCTTCAGGTTTCCTCATGCTGGTTCTTTATGCCGTCACCATGGCGTCCATAAGCCTCGTCGCGACGTTCTCCGCGTTCAGGATGAACCGATCGCCAAGATCACTGCAGACTTCGTCGCATCCAGTACATAGTCCGGCCCGGGGGTCTACAACGTCGGCTTGGATTTCGAGCACGGTCTGGATTTGTGATCATGCGCGGTTTCACAGTGGTTGATGTTGATCTGTATGATCTTTACTTCTCTAACGCTTTTTTAATCATGGGACATCCCTTGCTGCCTGCTATGTGCTTCACATCTGACTTCCCAGCTCTAAAGCATAAAAAGCTTTTTCCTGCTTTGGAGCAGCTTGCTACCTTGTGCCAGAGCTGCCCGCATTTGAGGCAGCATTGGCTGCAATCTACTTCGCTTTTCCAACTGGCCGCTATATGCCCGAACTCCAGGCACTTGTAGTACCGCCGTTCGGCCGCCCATTCTCGAACTGGGGGCTTTTGGTGCCTAAACTTTTTGACCTGCTTCTCATGGATTTTTGGGCTCATAGAATCCCTGGCCCTTCTTGGCGTTTCACTTTCGCCGCGCCTGCAGGCTGCCTCTTCCCAAAAGCCCTACAACTTCGACTACTTACCGGAGGCCAAGAAATTTTCTTCCGGCGCTCGAAGCACCTATATACGTTCCCCAGAGATTTTTTTTTGAGAAAGGCTCTTTGCGGTTGGATTGGGTGGTCCTTTGTTTTTACCTCTACTGCCATACTGCTGTATTTAAAACCAATTAGTTTTGGCGGGCCGGTCTTAGAAGCAGTGTATGCGATGTCAGAAGTTCGGGGCTGCGACTCCAAAAAGTGCTAATGCAGGTGTATCCGAGATGGCAGAACTGGCCGACTGGCAGCACTGGCGCAATGGCAGCCTTGTCCTCGATCAGATGGGCTCTTCCTGGAGTTTTCCAACCCTTATCAGCTGGTGTACTGCGATCTTTTACAGATCCCCTGAGCAGCAAAGAGGAGCCAGGAGTAAGGAAACAAGGCGCATTTTCACGCAGGGACCTCTGCGGCTGTAAATTGGCTTATCTCACCCTATGCTGGTAGCGTAAGTAGTCATTTTGGCAAAACTTGCTTTTCCGCAGCACATAGCGGAGTGCTCATCCCAGCGTTAAGTAGCGATACTACCCACAAAACCTTTTCCACCCACAGCTTCATAGTTCACATCTCTTTGAATAATTTTACGGATGGTTTGATTGTTTGAATGTAGATCAAGAAAGGAATTTCAATTTCCGCTATAACAAAATCTTCAAAAATGTGTTAGCACCCATTCCATAAGATAAACATAAATATCCGCTTTTAGACAAAGATGTTGCCCAGCATTAGTAACATAAAGCAGGAAGAAAAGTGAACAAGAGTAGAAGGCAAAATTCATCTCGTCCAACAAATTTACTATTTTGACATTTGGACAAAAACTTAAAAAAAATATTTATACAGTCAAACCTAAGCTAATACTAAGCTAAAATATTAAAAGCTGGGCTCTGAATTTGTGTAACTAATAGAGAGTACCTCGACTATCAGATACCCTTTACTCAGCTAAAGGGACAAGAGGGAAATAAAGATATGCAAGCAGCAAAGCGAGATTGAAATGCGCCACCTACCACCCGCGATCCCACTATATGGTTATGTGGGCGGTACACAGACTTAAGCGTTATGGGCGTTAGAGTGGGCGTGGCAAACTTTTTTTGGGTCAATTGATAGGTACCCTTCAGTTCCAAAAAAAAAAGTTTCACTTGTGAATCACCTTGGGAATCACCTGGGACATGTCCTCGTGCACAAGTGAAGAACAAGTGACGCTCCATATAAAAAATTGTATGGGATGTCCGCATTTTCACAAGTGAAAATTTAAATGAAAATTTTTCGAAGTCCTACGGGATTTCACTTGTTCCTTATACTCACCCTTCAGTTCCAAAAAAAAAGTTTCACTTGTGAATCACCTTGGGAATCACCTGGGACATGTCCTCGTGCACAAGTGAAGAACAAGTGACGCTCCATATAGAAAATTGTATGGGATGTCCGCATTTTCACAAGTGAAAATTCAAATGAAAATTTTTCGAAGTCCTACGGGGTTTCACTTGTTCCTTATACTCATTTTTCGTATGGCCTGTCACGTGCCGGTGACACGTCCCAAGTGAATCACTTGGGAAAATCAGAATTTTTCCTTGAGTTTTCACTTTTGAAATCACTTGCAAGGGACACGTCCCAAGTGAATAACTTGGGAAAATCAGAATTTTTCCTTGAGTTTTCACTTGTGAAATCACTTGCAAGGGACACGTCCCAAGTGAATCACTTGGGAAAATCAGAATTTTTCCTTGAGTTTTCAATTATAAAAATATAGAATTTAAAATACATACATATTTAATTTCATTTTAATTCATTTTAATTATATTTTCAAAAGTTGTACAATTATTGTTTGTGTTTTTTTGCTTCGTAAGCTTATTTTAAACGTTAGTCATCGCCGTTCTTAAACCTTTGTCCGGGTCCTCTGAATCCTTGGCCAACGCTCCTGAAAAAACATATGTTTAAAAAATGCGTTTTATTTGTTTAATTGTATATTTACCTTTTATAGCTGTGTTTAACCCTTTGCAGGATTTTTATTGGATCAAAACATTTCGTCATCCACTTTCGGCTAACGGAACCCATTGAATACCTTCAAAATTTACGTACTTTAAACTAAGATCAATGCACAACATCTAAAACTTAACGTAGCACTTACCTGATTTTATTATATTAACTTAAAGAGACGACTAAAGTAACTCTGCTGCGCACAATTAACATGGATGCTTCCCTTTCAATCACTCAAACAGAATGCACCAAGTCTTCTCACCCCTTTACTTGATTTCATTTGTTTTCTCTTCGCTGTTGGCGCGTGCCACTTTACTTATACCCTTTCTAAGGCGAAATATATCCGACTATATAATTTAACTATACAAATCAACTACGACCGCTGAAGAGAGTGGACGTGTCTTGTGCGAGCTCCGCGAAAAGTGCAAGAAAGTTGATAAATTAATGCAAACAAAACACAAAAACTAAACAGGTTAATTTCAAATAAGCGAAAAGACGCTAAAACCCAAAGAAATTTAGGTTTCAACCCACAAAATCGGTGTAATGTCTTAAACTAGCACATAATTATTTTATCTTATAATAATAAATAAGTGCCACGCTAATAAAGCTCAATGAGCTACGAACAGAATAAAGAGCGACTCAGCTCCGCGAGCCGAAGAGACGGTTACTTTTCGTATGTCTCAACGCGTGATAGCGAAGTGCAAAAAACGACCCTACTGTCGGTCGATAGCCAAAGAGCACGATCTTGCTCACCATGCTTACTTACGGCTACCCCTACTCCGACGGCGTGGAGTCAACAATGCAAAACCCCCCCACCATCAGTTTCGACCCCTGGCGCACCAACAACATGCAACGGCAAAACTTCTGCATCCGCACTAAATTTGTCAGCAACAACTACGGCTACGGCAAAAAAACCAACGACAACCACAGCTACGACTATTATTTCGGAATCGACTGCAACCGCAGCTCTAAATACAACGGCAACAAAAACAACGACAACAAATCAAAACCAAAACAAAATTCAGCAAGCGGGTCCGGCCATACAGACCGGACTAGATCGGTACATCCATATCAAGCGTAAGCTTAGCCCGCAGAACACCGCGGTAGGTAATAAGTCAAAAATAAACCGTGTCCAAGTAGAAGATATATTACCCGGGAGATCCGACAGCAATCGATTTGCGCTTCTAGCAGAAAATGAATCAGTACGGGCTCAGGAGACCCAACCGAAACCTAAGCCCCCACCAATTTACATTAGGGAGAAAATCTCGAACGCCCTGGTCAACAAAATTGTTGCGCTGACCGGAGACGGAAACTTTCATGTTGTTCCGGTCACAAAAGGGGATATCCATGAAACCAAGCTTCAGACCAAATCTGAAGAACATTTCCGAGCAGTATCCAAATACCTGGAGGAAGCTAAGAAAAGCTACTACACGTACCAACTAAAAAGCAGCAAGGGCCTGCAAGTGGTAATAAAAGGAATCGAGCCCGACGTAACCGCCAAGGAAGTTATCGATGCTCTTAAGGAAAAGGGGTTTTCTGCAAAGAACGTCAGTAACATTATAAACAGGAACAAGGAGCCGCAACCACTCTTCAGGGTCGAGCTGGAGCCAGACAGCAGAGTCTTGAAGAAAAATGAAGTGCACCCCATTTATAACCTGCAATACTTATTGCACCGAAGAATTAACGTGGAAGAGCCACATAAAAGGAACGGCCCAGTGCAATGCACAAATTGTCAGGAGTATGGACACACCAGGGCATACTGTTCGCTTCGAACAGTCTGTGTAGCTTGTGGAGACTTCCACAATTCGGCTAACTGCCCTGCCAACAAAGAAGACCCCAAAAAGAAAAAATGCGTTAACTGCCAAGGTAACCACACGGCAAACTACAGGGGCTGTCCGGTCTACAAGGAGATGAAGGACCGCATGCGAAAAGTGATAGCAACGCGTCATCAGAAAACCCAAAATGCGTACACTTACTCGCGTACGACGCCGGAAGTATTTTTCGGCACGGCTGCAAGATCCTCCTTTGGTCAACTAAATACCCAGACAGGATTCTCATACGCCGATGCCCTTCGATCGGGGACGGAAAACCCACTCCAGTCTAATCTAGGAAACGCTCAGCAGATCCAAGAACAGTCGCAAAGCACTCTGGAAACTATGATGGTCACCATGCAACAAAGTATGATGGAACTCATGTCATTCATGAAAACGACCATGCAAACACTGGTTCAAAACCAGAACATGGTGTTACAGCTACTTGCAGCTAAGCAGTCCAAATAATCAGATGGCAAACCTACGAATAACAATGTGGAACGCCAATGGCGTTTCACGGCACAACCTTGAAGTAACACAGTTCCTGAATGAAAATCATATCGACATTATGCTACTGGTAGAGACGCACCTCACAAACAAATACAACTTCCAAATAAGAGGCTACACTTTCTACCGCACAGACCATCCAGATGGTAAAGCCCACGGCGGAACCGGCATCCTAATCAGGGAACGCATCAAGCACCACTTTCACCAAAGGTTTTCAACTAATTACCTGCAAGCCACGTCTATCAAAGTGCAGTCAGGCAACGGAAACCTCACCATAGCCGCTGTCTACTGCCCGCCTCGATTTACAATTTCTGAAGGACAATTCATGGACTTCTACAACTTGCTTGGAGACCGCTTTATAGCTGCAGGGGACTATAATGCCAAACACACGCACTGGGGATCACGCCTTGTGACTCCCAAAGGAAGGCAATTATACAATGCAATCATAAAACCGAACAACAAATTAGACTATGTTTCCCCTGGCAGCCCCACATACTGGCCAACAGACCCCAGGAAAGTTCCAGACCTAATAGACTTTGCGGTGACAAAAAACATTCCCCGCAATATAATAAGCGCCAAAGCGCTTTCGGACCTGTCGTCAGACCATTCGCCAGTGCTAATAACTCTTCTTCAAAGCACAAGAACCACAGATCACCCCCTCAGGCTGACGTCGCACAGAACCAACTGGTTAAAATATAAAAAGTATGTAAGCTCACACATCAAATTAACACCTCACTTCAACATCGAAGCGGACATCGACTGCTCTACCGATGCTCTTGAAGAAGTATTCGTGGAGGCAGCCACTATCTCAACACCACAAGGCAGGGACGCGCAAACCAACCACTTCAAAACTAATCTGCAAATTGAACGGTTAGTCCTAGAAAAGAGGCGCCTGCGACGTGCCTGGCAAGCCAACAGATCGCCGTCATCAAAACAACGTCTTAAGGAAGCCACTCGCTCACTAAATCGAGCTCTAAAGCAAGATACAGAAAATGCACAGCTGCAGTACATTACAAAACTATCGCCAACCAGTACAAAACATCCTCTGTGGAGGGCTCACCCAAATCTGAGCTCTCCAATCGAAACAGTGACTCCGATAAGAAACTCATCTGGCATCTGGGCCCGCAGCGACGAAGATAGAGCCGAAACTTTTGCGTTACATCTAAGAAACGTCTTCCAGCCGAACCCTGCCACTGGTTCATTTTTCCTACCACAAATCGAATCTGAATCTATTTCCCTACCACCATTGTTTCAGCCAAAGGAGATCGCGAAAGTCATTGGGGAACTGAAACCAAAAAAGGCCCCTGGCGGTGACCAAATAACCCCAAAAATGTTAATCGAACTTCCAAACTCTGCCATTGAGGTTATCTGTAAGCTCTTCAATGGGATTATAACTCTCGGCTACTATCCGAAAAAATGGAAAAAATCTATTATCATTATGATACCGAAGCCCGGAAAAGACCACACAATTCCGTCATCCTACAGACCAATTAGTTTATTATCGTGTCTGTCTAAGCTGTTCGAAAAATGCCTTCTAACTCGCATAACACCATATCTAGGAGCACACAATGTTATCCCTGCTCATCAATTTGGATTTCGTCAAAACCATGGAACAATAGAACAAGTTAACAGAATAACATCAGAAATACGCACAGCCTTTGAGCATCGGGAATACTGCAGCGCAATATTCCTCGATGTATCTCAAGCCTTCGATCGAGTATGGCTAGATGGCCTCATGCACAAAATCAAAACACACTTACCTGATTACACTCACAAGCTTCTTGAGTCGTATCTATACAACAGGACCTTCGCAGTAAGGTGCAATACAACAACATCCGACGACTACATTATCAAAGCTGGAGTCCCGCAAGGAAGCGCGCTAGGGCCTACTCTGTTCCTCCTATACACAGCGGATATTCCCACGAACGAGCAGCTAACAACATCAACGTTCGCTGACGACACCGCAATTTTAAGTCGCTCGAGGTGCCCAGGCCGAGCAACAACACAGCTAGCAAACCACCTCCTCGTAGTAGAGAGGTGGCTATCTGATTGGCGGATTAAAATAAATGAACAAAAATGTAAACACATAACGTTTACTCTCAACAGGCAAACATGCCCTCCACTATTATTGAATAATACGCAGATTCCCCAAGTCAACGATGTAACGTATCTCGGCGTCCACCTTGACAGACGACTAACCTGGAGAAGACACATCGAACGCAAGAAAGTACATCTAAAACTAAAGGCCAGCAGCTTCCACTGGATTCTTAACGCTCGTTCGCCCCTGCGTCTGGACTACAAGGTTTTGCTCTACAACTCCACTCTCAAGCCCATCTGGACATATGGCTCCCAGCTATGGGGGAACGCCAGCAGAAGCAACATAGACATTATACAGCGCGCTCAATCGAAAATCCTGCGAACTATCACTGGGGCACCATGGTATATTCGCAACCAAAACATCCACAGGGACCTAAGCATTCTTACCGTTAAAGATGAAATAGACAAACAAAAAGCGTCCTACAACGAAAAACTCTCTGTGCACCCCAATCGCCTCGCAAGAGGCTTGACTTGGGTTTCCAGTCGATCCCGTCTACAACGCAACGACCTGCCAAGCCAGCTATAACTTTCGGGCCCCTTTAGCACAACATCAGTCATATGACTGTGAGTTAGATTAATTAGTCTAAGATTTGATACACTTATTGTTAGTATCCAAAGGGAGAAGATTCAATAAATAAATAGCAAAGCATTTAAAAAAAAAAAAAAAAATATAATTTGTACTTCTTAAGTAAGAAATACAATACGAATTTTTTAAAAATGTTAATACTAATACTACTAATGTTTTAAATATTGAAATCAATTTTAACGGACTAATTTTCTATAATTACACTAAAAAAATATATTGTAATAAAAATGTATAATAAGTAAACATAACATTATAAGTAAATCCAAATTACTTAATTTTACTATAATCAAATAATTTACTTTTATAAAACAATATAAGTTGTATATTTTCGATACACAATAATGCTCCTAAAATATTAGGGCATTCACATGTCGCTGCTCCACGAAAATTTTTCCGCCGAAATATTAGTCGCTAGCCGAACATAACGGAGAGACGCAAAAAAAAATAACGGACCGGCCGAAATTTGTCTCTGCGAGCACGGAGTGCAGGCAGATTATAAGACAAGAAAGAGAGGGAAATATCCGAGTATCTGCCTCTCTTTGTTGCACGATCGCTTTCGTGGGCAGTCTTCACGCTGCGCCGACTGCTCTGCTGACGTCAACAGCGGCACAGCGTTTTAGGCACAAAAAAAAACAAAAAAAGCTTTTTGCCTTGAGCCATGTCACCGCGTCCCTACTGCAGAACTGAAGGGTATTGACCAGACTAATAAATTTCAGTTAAAATTTTTTTCTAGCATGGAAATTGTAGGCGCCACAGATGTGGGCGGCTTGTGGGCGTTAGAGTGGGCGTGGCATATTCGCGTGACAAAAATTCGATGCGTACATGGCGACGAAATCTAAACCTCAAATCCCAATTCTGTATCTTTGATATCCGAGATATCCACGTTCAAATTTTCGATTTTTTGAAGCTTGTGGGCCGTTTGTGGCGTTAAAGTGAGAGTGGAATTTTTTGGGTCAATCGACAGGTATTGATAAGAACAATACATATCAGTTAAAATGTTTGTCCTAGAATTAAAACTGGCTGTGGCACACTGTCACAGTATAGCAGCTTTAATAGTTTTCGAGATCACAGCGTTCATTCGGACAGACAGACAGACGGACAGCTAGATCGACTCGGCTAGTGATCCTGATCAAGGATTTATATACTTTATGGGGTCGAAAACACTTCCTTCTTCCTGTTACATTCTTTCCGACGAATCTAGTATCCCCTTTTGCTCTACGAGTAACGGGTTAACCAGAAACCAAACTCATATCCGTAGGTAAACAAACAAAAGTCAGCAAACAACACGGACGAAGCGCAGCCGCAGAAGGTAAAAAAAAACACACGCAGCACAGTTACTCAATAACACTATTCCAATTTTTTTACGGTAGCTATGGCTCTACCTACAGAACAACCCTGTGAAAGCAGTGGAACTGAAAAGAAGACCGAAAGACCGTCGGCTTGCGCCTCAACTTCTGTTTCTGATAAATCATCGTTTTGAAGAGCACGCTGAGCTGATAACATCCAAAACAATTAAACCCGAAGAGCGCTGTCTCCGTTTCTATTGAGAGGCTGAACGGAAAAACGAAATATGTTGAACATGTACCGGAAAAAGCTTGACCGAGATGTTGCCTTATAATGAAAGGGAGTCATTAAGGGCAATGATAAAGTTTTTTTGCACAGATATTACACAGGTACCGAAATTAAATGATATATTCAGACTTCAAATGCGTAATGCTACGAACATTGTCGTCTTCCCGATCGGCATAATAAAATTTTAGAACTTTCGCGAGAAAGCTGCGTCTCATCGGGCGGTTGGCCAATTGCCTCGTAAGCTATTTCTACTGTCCTCATCTTCTCTGCTTTGTGACTAGCTGTGAAAAATACTGTCATCCGAGCTTGTCGGGGAGAGGCCTACCGATTCCACAAATTCGATACCACTGGTTAAGCACTTCCCCGAGAGACCCCCTCGTGGAACTATCGGGGTGGCTCTGATACCT